>NC_133334.1:87590432-87906211 GCF_042186555.1 Aquarana catesbeiana | reverse complement strand
CTGATGGGGACACCTGCTGTGGGGGGACTTTGATGGGGGACACCTGCTGTGGGGGGACTCTGATGGGGGACACCTGCTGTGGGGGGACTCTGATGGGGGACACCTGCTGTGGGGGGCTCTGATGGGGACAACTGCTGTGGGGGACTCTGATGGGGGACACCTGCTGTGGGGGGACTCTGATGGGGGACACCTGCTGTGGGGGGACTTTGATGGGGGACACCTGCTGTGGGGGGACTCTGATGGGGGACACCTGCTGTGGGGGGACTTTGATGGGGGACACCTGCTGTGGGGGGCTCTGGTGGGGGGCTCTGATGGGGGACACCTGCTGTGGGGGGACTCTGATGGGGACACCTGCTGTGGGGGGACTCTGATGGGGACACCTGCTGTGGGGGGACTCTGATGGGGACACCTGCTGTGGGGGGACTCTGATGGGGACACCTGCTGTGGGGGGATTCTGATGGAGACACCCTGCTGTGGGGGACACCTGCTGTGGGGGGCTCTGATGGGGACACATGCTGTGGGGGGACACTGATGGCAACTCTGATGTAAGGGGACAGAGGCTGCATTTTGGGGGGGGGACAGAGGCTGCATTTGATGTGACAGAGGCTGCATGTAAGAAGGGACTGCTGGGGACACCTGATGGCATCTGGTGACAGGCGACGTGGCTAGTGACACACTCGGGGCTCCCACTGATTCTGCATTATGGTGAGTTGAACGATTTCATTTTATATTACAATGTAATAATAGTAATAATGAGCTTCAATCATCCTGACACCATAACAACCATGGTGCCGGGATGATTGAAGCGCTAACACCAGGTGTTTGGAGTATCTTTATCTGCTGATTGTTAAACTTTGTAGAATACACATTTCTTTTGTTGTGTAGGATCTAGGCCTGCTGTCCCTCTCTCCCTCGCCCTCTCCCTCCATCCCTCATTCATCTCAGACGCTAACCACACCACCTTAGAGCCACGCCCACTATTTCGCTGAAACCACGCCCATTTCCATCAAGTGGGAGGGGTCAAAAAGGAAGGGCGGGGTCTGGCGCCCCCCCATCCTAAAACTTCACCAGCCGCCACTGTTGGGGTATGAAGACATCAGCATGGAAATAAGGCAGTGTGAAGACACAAGTGATTACCTAGAGTAATGGAAGTTTAACAAGCAGCCTGTCAGTAGCATCTACCTGCTGCAGATGGAATGGCCTCTAACAGCGAGGGAGATGTTGTCAGCACTGCTTCCACCAGGGGTCTGTCTTCTAGAGCAATGGGAGCGGATTTGCACTGCAGAGGTTTCCATTCTATACAGAGGTACGGAAGTTCAAGAGTTAAGTTAAGTGCACGTGTGGAGCCTGCGCAAGCTGCACGGCAGGGCCCACTCTCCTTCTGGGAAATGGTAGTGGAAAACGCTGGACAGGTGGATGTAAACAAGGCTCACCCTGTCCCTCCCAGTTGCAAGTTACAGAGAAGGTGTACATAGTTACATAGTTACATAGTTACATAGTAGGTGAGAGGTTGAAAAAAGACACAAGTCCATCAAGTCCAACCTATGTGTGTGATTATGTGTCAGTATTACATTATATATCCCTGTATGTTATGGTCATTCAGGTGCTTATCTAATAGTTTCTTGAAGCTATCAATGCTCCCCGCTGAGACCACCCCCTGTGGAAGGGAATTCCACATCCTTGCCGCTCTTACAGTAATGAACCCTCTGCGTAGTTTAAGGTTAAACCTGTTTTCTTCTAATTTTAATGAGTGGCCACGAGTCTTGTTAAACTCTCTTCTGCGAAAAAGTTTTATCCCTATTGTGGGATCACCAGTACGGTATTTGTATATTGAAATCATATCCCCTCTGAAGCGTCTCTTCTCCAGAGAGAATAAGTTCAGTGCTCGCAACCTTTCCTCATAACTAAGATCCTTCAGACCCTTTATTAGCTTTGTTGCCCTTCTTTGTACTCGCTCCATTTCCAGTACATCCTTCCTGAGGACTGGTGCCCAGAACTGGACAGCATACTCCAGGTGCGGCCGGACCAGAGCCTTGTAGTGTGGGAGAATTATCGTTTTATCTCTGGAGTTGATCTCCTTTTTAATGCATGCCAATATTCTGTTTGCTTTGTTAGCAGCAGCTTGGCATTGCATGCCATTGCTGAGCCTATCATCTACTAGGACCCCCAGGTCCTTTTCCATCCTAGATTTCCCCAGAGGTTCTCCCCCCAGTGTATAGATTGCATTCATATTTTTGCCACCCAAATGCATTATTTTCCATTTTTCTACATTGAACCTTATTTGCCATGTTGTCGCCCACCCCATTAATTTGTTCAGGTCTTTTTGCAAGGTTTCCACATCCTGCGGAGAAGTTATTGCCCTGCTTAGCTTAGTATCGTCTGCAAATACAGAGATTGAACTGTTTATCCCATCCTCCAGATCGTTTATGAACAAATTAAATAGGATTGGTCCCAGCACAGAACCCTGGGGAACCCCACTACCCACCCCTGACCATTCTGAGTACTCCTCATTTATCACCACCCTCTGAACTCGCCCTTGTAGCCAGTTTTCAATCCATGTACTCACCCTATGGTCCATGCCAACGGACCTTATTTTGTACAGTAAACGTTTATGGGGAACTGTGTCAAATGCTTTTGCAAAATCCAGATACACCACGTCTACGGGCCTTACTTTATCTAGATTGCAACTCACCTCCTCATAGAAGGTTAATAGATTGGTTTGGCAAGAACGATTCTTCATGAATCCATGCTGATTATTGCTAATGATACCGTTCTTATTACTAAAATCTTGTATATAGTCCCTTATCATCCCCTCCAAGAGTTTACATACTATTGATGTTAGGCTAACTGGTCTGTAATTCCCAGGGATGTATTTTGGGCCCTTTTTAAATATTGGTGCTACATTGGCTTTTCTCCAATCAGCTGGTACCATTCCAGTCAGTAGACTATCTGTAAAAATTAGGAACAACGGTCTGGCAATCACTTGATTGAGTTCCCTAAGTACCCTCGGATGCAAGCCATCTGGTCCCGGTGATATCTTAATGTCCCGGGGATCCAAGAGTTTACTTGAGAACAGTTACAATGCAAGTGTACACGGTGTATGTTCATTTCTATAAGCAGAGGCACACCTTAAGGTTGAGCATTCCCCTATGGTAGCCTTGTCCCAGGACATTGATAAGAACTGCACAAAAAAAAGATACCCTATGTGTAGTAAAGTGATGCTGTTACAGGTGCCTAGTGTAGCCCAGAAGAACCCACCCTATGATAGGCCTGTCATGTGATCCTTGCTTGGCACGCAACAAGGAGGGGAAACATGGAGAACATGACTTCCACCACACAACCCTACCTTCCCCCCCGTTCCAAAAAACAAACCTAACTAATCCCATGCAGCTGCACTAATTACAATGAGCACAACTAAATTCAGATAATAACAGAACAGCAGCTCCCCTGAACACAGTGAGCCAGAACTAAATCTACCTAATCCTAGCACCTGTCTATGAGGGAGCTACACGGGCAAGGTCCGTTATGAAAAATCTAGGTCACCTGGCAAGTATTTTTGTGTATGTAGTACATTGCAATTTCATACAGGAATTATAATTTCAGTCAATAAAGAGATCTGAAAAACAATAGGTTGTTTTCTCATAGAAAACTGTTTCCCAGATGCAAGAGGCCCAAACAAACTGCATTTAAAGCGGTGTTCCACCCCAAAAAAAAAAAAAAAAAATTAAAAGCCAGCAGCTACACATACTGCAGCTGCTGGCTTTTAACAATAGGACACTTACCTGTCCTGGAGTCCAGTGATGTCGGCACCGCAGCTGATGTTTCCATCAGCGGTCGGGTGCTCCGCCGCCATTGCGGTTACGGGAACCTGGCAGTGTAGCCTACGGCTTCACGCTGGGAACCCTACTGCGCATGTGCGAGGCCCCGCTCCTCTCTCCTACTGGCCCAGCGACAAGGAGAGGAGGGAGCCCCACGGTGATGTCACGGACCGCGGCCCGAACTCCCGGAAGTGGGAACAGGTTACCTGTCAAAGCAAGGTATCCTGTCCCCCCCCCCGGAAAGGTACCAATTGTGGCACCGGAGGGGGAGAGGAGACAAATGAGCGTAAGTTCCACTTTTGGGTGGAACTCAGCTTTAAAGACACCTTTTATAGTGAATCTATACTCAGATGTTAATTCTTGTTACTTCCACCACAAATCCCAAAATAAGGGTTTATTCCTCATTTTAGGATAGTAAATCATTCCATCATGTCCCTGTGGACATTTGCACGTCCACGGCCACTGGTTTTAGCAGAGATACAGCCTATTCTTGTAGATCAATTTATTCTAAACTGCATACAGCTGTTTCAGGCTTGTTGACCATCAGCAGTACATGGAAACAATGGCTGAAAGAGGCTTAAATAAAAGTATATCTTCTATGTATGATATGCATTTTGCTAGTAAATGTTCTTAATATTATAATCATAAATTGTGCATTCTCTTGGGCCAACACCATTCATCAGGTTATGCACACTTTGTGCAATGTAAACCATCTCACAAGGAGATAAGATTCTAGTGATTATTGGTCAGTTATCTCTTAAAAGAGCTTATCACTGTATAAACATTAACATGGAAGCTTAAGTTTTCTCACGTCATGTTTGCAGATTGCTTTTTTTTTTTTGGTTTTGAACTGTGTGGGGTTTCCTAAATGGAATGCTGAATATCACTTTCTGTCTTTCTCAGATTTGGAAACTCCCCTGCATTTTATTGTTACAACAGTCACTGCCTAGTGATGATTATTATGTGTAATTACTTGAAAACTCTTTGTGGCAGGAGCAGTTTAAGATGCAATATTCACAACATTCACAGTAAGAATAAACATAATAAGGCGATGGGTAGATTTAGAGGTGGAGCTAACAGGGAAATTCAATAATGCAATATGTGGAGATTTAGTTACTGGTATGCTCGTGATTTTGCAAATCAATTGGAAGATCTTATTCCAGAATCCCCTAATTTTAGGGCGTTCCCACCAAACATGCATCATTGAACCTATCATTTCGCAGTTCCGGTATCAGAGAGGTGAAGATGAAGGATAGAATTTAGCTAATTTGGTCGGGACAAGATACCATCTCATCAAGACTTTCATATTCGTTTCTACCAGAGCTGTGTTTAATATTCCACGGTAAGCACAGGCTGAGGCTCTATTCCAGTCTTCCAGATCCCATTCCTGACCAAGATCTCTCTCCCATTTTAGCATGTAGAGATATTTTGTATGGGCTAAGACCAATGACTTGTAGACCACTGAAATCCCCCCTCTCTGCTCCACACCAGAACTCGTAGTTGGTGATACTCAGCGGATTCCGTTTTGATGATCATAATTTATGGAGGAAATTAGAAATTTGACAGAACCAAAATGTTTCAGATAAGGGCATATCTAATTTACTAATACAATAGGTGAGGGTAAGTGGGCCTGTGGATTTAATAAAATGTCCAATTCTGTACAACCCTTTGTCCAGTCACCATTTGAAGACTTGTATTTCTAAACTTGGAGGGAGGAGGGGGTTACAAAACATATGTGATAAGGGACGCCAATCCGAGACAAGTTGTGGGTGAGTTTTGAGTGAGTCCCAAAGTGCAATAGAGTGAGAGCGTGTTGGGGCCAAAATAGGGGGTCTGGCCTTGGGAGAGCACCATAGTAAGTAGGCCAATGTGAAATGTGGCATCGCCTGCCTTTCCATACGCACCCATTTGGGGTAAGGTGAGCTGATTTAGCGTAAATTGTCGAGATCTGAGTTAGTTGTGTCGCTTGATAGTACCATAAGAGGTTAGGTAACCCTACTGCACCCTGAAAAGGGTTTCCTTGGAGAATCTATGTCCCTTTGCACCCCAGATAAATTTGAAAATTTTGAATGGAAGCACTGCAAATGATTTTTGACAATTGGGATGGGTAGGGATCTAAAGAGATAAAGGATGTGTGCGAGCAGAGTCATCTTCACTGAGTTAACTCTGCCTATCCAAGATAACTCCAAGTTGGCCCAGTGTTTGAGCTCTTTTTCTAGCCTGCGATAAAGTGGAGGAAAGTTGGCCTTATAAAAACAATCCACAGTGGCAGATAGATTGACCCCCAGGTAGGGAATGTGTGAGTTGCTCCACTTGAACCTAAAATATTCCTTTAAACGTGTTACTAAAGGTTCTGATACAGTTGTATTCAATGCTAAGTATTTTGAAAAGTTTACCTGAAGGCCCGAGATCGCGCTGAAGTCATCTAACAGGTTACATATATTTGGGACAGAGGTGAGAGGGGCAGTTAAGAATAAAAGAGCATATTTGTGAATTTGTGTCCCACAATGAACTCCGTGAATGTCAGGGTGTTTTCTGATTGCAATGGCTAACGTTTCGATGGCTATGGCAAAGATTAGGGGGGACAATGGACATCCCTGCCTCGTGCTGTTAAGGGCAATTAGTTTTTAGAGTAGCATACAGGGGTCAGCAAGGGAGTGCACAGGAATTGGTAAGGCAGCGTACTGGGAATCAGTAGGGTAGAGGACAGGGGTCACCGCTGGCAGGGCAGAGGACAGGGGACATCGCTGGGGACAGGGGACATCAGTGGCAGGGCAGAGGACAGGGGTCACCTCTAGCAGAGCAAAGGACAAGGGGTCACCACTGGCAAGAGAGGACAGGGGTCACCGCTCACAGGAGAGGGAACAGGGGTTGCCACTGAAAGGATAGAGAATAGGGGTCACTGTTGTAAGGATAGAGAAGAGGGCTCACCACTGGAAGGACAGGGAACAGGGGTTACCACCAAAAGGATAGGAAACAGGGGTCACCGCTGGAAGGAAAGAGGACAGGGGTCACCGCTGAAAGGATAGAGAACAGGGGCCACTGTTGGAAGGATAGGAAACAGTGGTTTGAGAACAGGGGTCACCACTGAAAGGATAGGGAACAGGGGTTACCACTGGAAGGATAGGGAACAGGGGTCAAAACTGGAAGGAGAGAGGGCAGAGGTCACCGCTGGAAGGATAGAGAACAGGGGCCACTGCTGGAAGGATAGGAAACAGGGGTCACCGCTGGAAGGATAGGGAACAGGGGTCACCACTGGAAGGAGAGAGGGCAGAGGTCACCACTGGAAGGATAGAGAATAGGGGTCACCTCTGGAAGGAGAGAGGACAGGGGTCACCGCTGGAAGGAGAGAGGACAGGGGTCGCGGCTGGAAGGTTAGGGGACAAGGGTTACTGCTGGAAAGATTGAGAATGGGGGTCACTGATGGAAAGATAGAGGACAGGGGTCACCGCTGGCAGGGCAGGGGTCACTGCTAACAGAGCAGAGGACAGGGTTCACCGCTGGCAGGAGAGAGGACAAGGGTCACCGCTGGCAGGAGAGGGAACAGGTGTTGCCGCTAGAAGAATTGAGAATAGGGGTCACTGCTGTATAGACAGAGAACAGGGGTCACCACTGGAAGGACAGGGAACAGGGGTCACCTCTGGAGGTAGAGAGAAAAGGGGTCACGGCTGGAAGGATAGGGAACAGGGGTCACCGCTGGATGGATAGGGAACAGGGTTTATTGCTGGAAGGATAGGAAACAGGAGTCACCACTGGAAGGAGAGAGGACAGGGGGTCACCATTGAAAGGATAGAGAACAGGGGCCACTGCTGGAAGGATAGGAAACAGGGGTCATCGCTGGAAGGATAGAGAACAGGGGTCACCACTGGAAGGAGAGAGGACAGGGGTCACCGCTGGAAGGGGAGAGAACAGGGGTCACCGCTGGAAGGAGCGAGGACAGGGGTGACCACTGGAAAGATAGACAATGGTGGTCACTGCTGGAAGGATAGAGAAAAGGGGTCACCGCCAGAAGGACAGAAGACAGGGGTCACCGCTGAAAGGAGAGAGGACAGGGGTCACACTGGAAGGAGGGAGGACAGGGGTCACCGCTGGAAGGAGAGAGGACAGGGGTCACCGCTGGATAAGAGAGAGGGCAGGGGTCACACTGGTAGGAGAGGACAGGGGTCACCGTAGGAAGGACAGAGAACAGGGGTCACCGCTGGAAGGATTAAGAACAGGGGTCTCCGCTGGAAGGATAGAGAACAGGGGTCACCGCTGGAAGGATCAAGAACAGGGGTCTCCGCTGGAAGGATAGAGAACAGGGGTCACCGCTGCAAGGAGAGAGGACACGGGTCCCTGCTGGAAGGAGAGAGGACAGGGATCACCGCTGGAAAGAGAGAGGACACGGGTCACTGCTGGAAGGAGAGAGGACAGGGGTCACAGCTGGAAGGAGAGAATACAGGGGTTACCGCTGCAAAAATAGCTTTCATCCCTGCACTGTACACAGCCTGAGCACAGGCAGCAAGATCTCCTCCTTGGCTCTTCCCCACAAAACACAGAGCTGAAATCTGATTCTCTTTTACACAGGTAGGAGAGAGGACAGGGGTTACCGCTGGAATGAGAGAGAACAGGGGTAACCGCTGGAAGCTGAGAGGGCAGGTGTCACACTGGAAGCAGAGGACAGGAGTCACCACTGGAATGATAGAGAACAGGGGTCACCACTGGAAGGATAGAGAATAGGGGTCACCTCTGGAAGGAGAGAGGACAAGGGTCACCGCTGGAAGGAGAGAGGACAGGGGTCGCGGCTGGAAAGTTAGGGGACAAGGGTTACTGCTGGAAAGATTGAGAATGGGGGTCACTGATGGAAAGATAGAGGACAGGGGTCACCGCTGGCCGGGCAGGGGTCACCGCTAGCAGAGCAGAGGACAGGGTTTACCGCTGGCAGGAGAGAGGACAAGGGTCACCGCTGGCAGGAGAGGGAACAGGGGTTGCCGCTGGAAAAATTGAGAATAGGGGTCACTGCTGTATAGATAGAGAACAGGGGTCACCACTGGAAGGACAGGGAACAGGGGTCACCTCTGGAGGTAGAGAGAAAAGGGGTCACGGCTGGAAGGATAGGGAACAGGGGTCACCGCTGGATGGATAGGGAACAGGGGTTATTGCTGGAAGGATAGGAAACAGGAGTCACCACTGGAAGGAGAGAGGACAGGGGGTCACCATTGAAAGGATAGAGAACAGGGGCCACTGCTGGAAGGATAGGAAACAGGGGTCATCGCTGGAAGGATAGAGAACAGGGGTCACCACTGGAAGGAGAGAGGACAGGGGTCACCGCTGGAAGGGGAGAGAACAGGGGTTGCCGCTGGAAGGAGCGAGGACAGGGGTGACCACTGGAAAGATAGACAATGGTGGTCACTGCTGGAAGGATAGAGAAAAGGGGTCACCGCCAGAAGGACAGAAGACAGGGGTCACCGCTGAAAGGAGAGAGGACAGGGGTCACACTGGAAGGAGGGAGGACAGGGGTTACCGCTGGAAGGAGAGAGGACAGGGGTCACCGCTGGATAAGAGACAGGGCAGGGGTCACACTGGAAGGAGAGGACAGGGGTCACCACAGGAAGGACAGAGAACAGGGGTCACCGCTGGAAGGATTAAGAACAGGGGTCTCCGCTGGAAGGATAGAGAACAGGGGTCACCGCTGGAAGGATTAAGAACAGGGGTCTCCACTGGAAGGATAGAGAACAGGGGTCACCGCTGCAAGGAGAGAGGACACGGGTCCCTGCTGGAAGGAGAGAGGACAGGGATCACCGCTGGAAGGAGAGAGGACATGGGTCACTGCTGGAAGGAGAGAGGACAGGGGTCACAGCTGGAAGGAGAGAGGACAGGGGTTACCGCTGGAAGAATAGCTTTCATCCCTGCACTGTACACAACCTGAGCACAGGCAGCAAGATCTCCTCCTTGGCTCTTCCCCACAAAACACAGAGCTGAAATCTGATTCTCTTTTACACAGGAAGGAGAGAGGACAGGGGTCACCGCTGGAAGGAGAGAGAACAGGGGTAACCGCTGGAAGCTGAGAGGGCAGGGGTCACACTGGAAGCAGAGGACAGGGGTCACCACTGGAATGATAGAGAACAGGGGTCACCACTGGAAGGCTAGAAAACAGGTGTTACCGCTGGATGTATAGAGAACAGGGGTCACCACTGGATGTATAGAGAATGGGGTCACTGCTGGAACGATGAACAGGGGTCACCGCTGGAAGGAGAGAGGACAGGGGTCACCGCTGAAAGGAGAGAGGATAGGGGTCCCCATTGGAAGAAGAGAGGACAGGGATCACCACTGGAAGGAGAGAGGACAGGGGTCACCGCTGGAAGGAGAGTGGACAGGGGTCACCCCTGGAAGGAGAGAGGACAGCGGTCACTGCTGGAAGGAGAGAGGACAAGGATCTCCGTCGGAAGGAGAGAGGACAGTGGTCACCGCTGGAAGGAGAGAGGACAGGGGTCAACGCTGAAAGGATAGCTTTCATCCCTACACTGTACACAGCCTGAGCACAGGCAGCTAGATCTCCTCCTCATCTCTTCCCCACACAACACAGAGCTGCAATCTGATTCTCTTTTACAAAGCTACAATCTGCACTATGTTGTAGCTGGTGATTATGTTGCACTTCTGACCTGTGAAATTCCCTGGTCAGAATGGCGGCATAGCTGTAGTAACCAGCTACACACCGTGCACATCGTAGCTGTGTGAAAGAGAATCGGATTTCAGCTCTGTTTTGTTTGGGGAATAGCTGAGAAGGATATCTTTCTGCCTGTGCTCAGGCTGTGTATGTACAGTGCAGCCAGGCACAGCATCAGGTATGGTGAGGGTTGTGAGTGGCAAGCTTTGAGGGGGGTGGAACTGAAATATGAGGGGGGCATAGCCAACCCTAGCACCTCCCTAGATTCAGCCATGTACCCACCCCACTAATATATTTTTGCCACATAATACCCTCAGTCTTCTGGGTTGAATGACGCCCAGCTTCATTTAACCTGAAAGACTAACATTGTGTGAGTGCTCCACTCTGTCATCTGGCCAGTGTCTGGTAACGATCCCCGCTCTGATCCCGGGTGGGTGGCAGCGGTGGGGGTAAAGTGGTGGCAGTGCTGGCAGGAAGCAGAGATGGACACCACCTCCATAGGCAGTACAGACCACTACAGCAAGTAGGGACAGAAGTAGAAGTCCCTGCTTGCTTGAGAGAACTACTAGTGGGAAGTGACAAGACAGGTTCTCCGGCCAGCAGAACCGTCACTTCTGGTTGGACTGCAAGCTGCAGTCCCAACCCTGCGCTGCTCTCTTGCTTCTGGATAGGCCCTCAAACAGCCTAACAGCCAGATGTGCCCGGGATAGGTCCCATCACCGGCCTAGCAGCCCAGGCAATACGACACAAGTCCACCCAGACAGCCGTCCAGGTGGCACAGAACATAGATCACCTGACTCCACCAGAATATATAGGCTCTTCCAGCAGGCCAAGGGAGTCAAGAAAAACCCTGCCTAAACTCTACATCCTCCCCCTGCCCACAAAACTACGTCATATAAAAAAAACTATGATGAGTCATATAGGACAATAAAGTATCAAAAATATCTTTGTACAATTTTTTATAGCAGCAACAACCTTGATTCTTCACTATCTATCTAAAATATATGTACAGTGATAATATGGAGGTTAGTGTTGACGGCAGGTTAGATCCCTGTCTCTCCTTAGCCAAGGAAGACGCATCGACACAGCAACACCTGAAAGAGACTCAACAACAATGCAAATGCATCCTATCCTAAGGTAACATGGTGCAATATATACATACGTGATTAAACAGGTTACAACTATCCTCAGCCAAAGACAGCATAGCAGTGTAAATACACCCCATGGAATATTGTATTATTTACATTTTAAGAACCAGGTCCCATCCTCAAGGGAGAATGTCACCTCCTTCCCACTGATAAACAACTTACATTTTGCACCTAAGGTGAATAAAGTTTACTCAGGTCAGCACCGCTCATGCCACCTGGTGACCATTCTAGAAACAGTTCAGACATACAGTTTAGTCCATTATTGACAGGCATGGTGGGGATTGGCCCCTTTATTACAGCCTAATCTAACTGACTAAACACTTGCCGTGTACACACGAGCGGAATTTCCGACAGAAAGAGTCCGATGGGAGCTTTTCATCATATTTTCTGTCGAAAATTCAGACGGACATAGATAGATAACATGTTCTATATTTTTCCGATGGAACAAATTACTGTCGGAAAAAACGCTCGTCTGTATGCTGTTCCGACGCACCAAAAACGACGCATTCTCTGAAGCAAGTATGAGTCGGAAGCTATTGGCTACTGGCTATCGAACTTCCGTTTTCTAGTCCCGTCGTACGTGTTGGACATCACCGCGTTCTGGACGGTCGGAATTTGGTGTGACCGTGTGTATTCAAGACAGCTTGAGCAGAATTCCGTCGGAACTCTGTTGGAAAAACCTTCAGAGTTTATTCCGACGGCAAAACCGGTCGTGTATGCAGGGCATTAGAGTCCAAGATAGTTTAGAGTCCATCGATTTCCCTCCTGGTGGACTATATTTTCCAGCAGTTTCCCTTCTTCCTTAGGGACAACTCCGGGGACAAGAAGGCACAGCTGCATTTCATGCAACAAGCAGCCGGGCCCTAATGCAAAGGACCGCACTTCAAGACATAGGTCCCTTTGCAAAGACATCCTCAGTCTGTCCACATGACAGCCGGGGACTCAGGTTTTTTTTTATTCTTTTCACTTAGATGCAACAACCTGCTGAAGATCACAGGTCACCCTTCAGGATGGATAAACAATTTCAAACTTTAGCCAACATGGCTCAGGTGGGCACTCCATGTATCTGCCGGCAGCATTCAGTCCAGCATAGTCAGGGCAGTACAGCTCCCTGGAATGTTCTCCACTAGCAACACTTTAAATGTGTGTGTGAAGTGGCTGTCAGCATAGCGTCCTTGACATCACACAACACATATTTGTAATCCAAGTGGTAATGATACCATTTGGATGATGTTTCATGAGTAGTACCCGGGGTCAGGTAGAATTACAGACTCTCCCTTCTTATTCACCGTGGTGACAAGTGACAACTCACTTTAGGTCCTTTTTGTCTGGTCAGCGGATGACTACACCATCTAGGTTAATCTTCCTGCCGTAACCCCAGGTATTTAGCACTGACAGCTATTTCCGGACATCCTAGGCGACAACTTAAGGAAATCTATTTTGAGGGGGATCTGAAGGAACCCACGCACGGCTTCATCCACCCATTGTATCTCCTCTGAAATCTCCTCTTCCAGGTGAGGGGGAATGTAGGGGTATAAGTACCAATAGTCTTCTGCCACTCTCTTTATAATTATCTGCTGTCATTTTGACAGCCGAGGCAGGGTCTTAGGGTCTCCGTACCCAGATTTGAGGTTAGGCATGGGCGTAATAGAACTGGCTTTGGGGACCCATTGAGCCCCATGGTCCTCCTCAAAGGACCTGGCGATGCTGATCAGCGGAGCTGCACTGGCTGACAGCGTAATTTGTACACTTGCGGTAGTAGTAGCAGGTGTTTCATCCTCCTGCACATTACTTGTTAACTCTTTATCACTCTCACCTCACTTTCCAGAGTAAGACAAAGTGTCCGAGGTAGGTACTACCAGAGGTAGTATTGCTGAACACAGGACTTTTGTTCAATAAAGGTAACAAATTATTGTAGCATTTTTTCAGAGGCTGCAAGCACAAGCATAAATGTGCAAAGTTCAGTGAATGCAAAGTTATACTTACAAACATTCCTAATGGAAAGTAGATGCGGAAAGGCACATACAGTATATAATGCAATAACCATACATATAGTGATACAGGATGTAGGACCCTGGGGTTTAGTCAGGGAACGCCTCACCAAATTCCTTGTCAGGAGTAGCTACTGCAGTTGATTGATAGAAATCTATTGATATTTCCCTAAGTTTGGCCTTGTTGCACTTTTCTCTTCTACCACTAGGTGGCCGGGAACTAGGTGGTACTAGATATGAGAAGGGCAAACCAAGGTCAGGTTATGGGTATATGTGGTATCTCAGCCAATGAGCAGGGGTTTTCTTGAATCCCTTGGCCTGCTGGGAGAGCCTATATATTCGGGTGAGGTCAGGTGATCTATGTTCTGTGCCACCCGGACCGCTGTCTGGGTGGACGTGTGTTGTTTGCCCGGGCTGCTAGGCCGGAGTTTGGGCCTATCCCAGGGGCTTCAGGCTGCCAGGCTGTTAGAGGGCCTCTCCAGAAGTAAGAGGGCAGCACAGGGTTAGGACTGCGCCTTGCAGTCCAACCAAAAGTGACGGTTCTGTCGTGGTCGGAGGTAGAAGGGAAGCTGACGTCACTAAGGGACCAACCACCTTTACCAGGGACCACAGTGAGTAACTGAAGCAAGTACCGGAGCAGTATTCTCACCGAACGGCACGGAGAGAACCGGGAAACTTCAGGTGGTGATCAAGTCAGGGACCCAACCAGCAGAGGTGACGCTTGCAGAGCAGCCTTGTGTGTCAAGTCAGGGACCAAGCTGGTTAGCAGGGGTGAAGCTTGAAAAGTATCTGGAGTGCCAAGATAGGGACCCAGCAAGGAAGCTTGGGTGACGCTTGAGGGAGATACCACCGCAAAAGCCTTGAGGAGCTCACTGGATTCCGAGTCAGTGAATCAGAGAGTCCAGTGAGAGACTAGGAGCTCAAGGGGCTGAAGAACTACAAGTAGAAGTTTTAGTGAAGCTGTTGAACTTTGTGTTAGGAACTGTTAAGTACTGTTGCCATAGGAGACAGCAATCTTGCACATGCAGAAGTGGCACCTTGCTGGGGCCTTTCCCTGTAAAGCTGTCCTCCTATTGGAGTCTGACAACTGAAATTGCAACTAATTAAGGGTGTCCTGGCCCTAACCCTCTTTCCCTTCAAAATATAAAAAGGACTGTTAAAAGAAATAAAACCTCTTTTGCATCCAAGAAGTGTCTGGCGCCCAATGACTTTTACCATTTTTGCACCCACTATGCCTCACAACCCACCACATATTGAAGGATGTCAGCTGACTTTGGCCTTGAAGGTCCTCATTAGGCTGGAAGAGGTTAAAGACTTTGCTACAAGTAGAAGAGACTTCCCTGAGTTCTAACCATACAGGCAAAAATAGACCTGACTTGTGAACAGAGCACCTATCCATTAATTTAAAGGTAATGTCTAATTAAAAAAAAAACCTTTTGGGAATTGTTTTTTTTTTTTCTCTTGGTATTTCGCTACACCCACCTAGACTACTTAAAAATCCTCCATGTACACCATACTGCGATTTTAAAATTGAATTATGTGATCCCACCAATCTAAAATGTTACAACAAAGGCTACCAAAGGATTTGGAATTCTGTTCAGCGACTCTTGTGATTTACATATCTCAGATAAACTGCACAGACAGGTGTCAAGCTGTGGCTGTCTTCATTGGTTGGTGTGAGATGACATCACTCCCCTGCATGCTGTGCCAGAATTTAAATTGAGCTGAGATTGCAAAGATTTCCAAAAAAGACTGTGAGCAGGCAGGTAGGTTTATCCAGGGCTACCGTTAGAAATCATGGGGCCCCGTACAGCCTACCTGACAGGACTCCCCTACCTGACAGGGCCTGGGGCCTGGGTTCGACCACCGCTCCCCCTATCCCGCAGGCAGCAAGCAGAGAAAAAGGCAGCGTGGACTGTGTGCCTTGGAGAAATAAGGATGTGGCAAAAATGCACTAACAGTGGGAGGGCAGGTATCAGGTGTATGTATATAATTTACAAAATGCAGGTGTCAAGAATATGTAATGTACATATTACAGGGGGCAGGACTATGTAACTTACACAGTGTAATTTCAGGAGTATGTACTGTACAGTTTGCAGGAGTCAGGGGTGCATATATAGTGCAGGGGTCAGGAGTGTTTAATAACCATAATGCAGAGGTCGGGAGTGGGTAATGCATGGAATGCAGAGGTCTGGGATATGTAATAGACAGAATGCAGTGGTTAGGATGGGGTAATTGCAAAGGCAGAAAGTGGGGGTATACACAAATATCCCCCCATCATGTTCAGTGGCCACTGAATGGGGACGCCTCACAACCAAGTACAACGAACACAGTTGCAGTGAAGTGCTGCAGGTTTTTAGGGCTTCCTTGCTGCCTGTCAAACACCCTCTGAAAAGTGATCCACTGTGGTTCATTCTACAGAGGGCAACACTAGTGTAGCTTAATCTATAGCAATGCCCCTCAGATGTGTCACTCCAAAGGTGCTTGGTATTACCCAAGAGTTCAAATGCAGCACTATTAGTCCCCTCTTCCCCCCCACCAGTACCTGGTCTGAGAAGCTTCTTCTACCTGGGGCACGGGTGCAGTGCTTGTCCTGCAGGTGGTTCCTCCTGTAGCTGGGAGCACCGCTGGTACATCTGGTCCTCTTCCTTCCTCCTGGGCACAACCAAGCTGGGCTGCCAGGGCTGGAGGGGACTTGGGGGGAGGGGGTGAGGTAGAGCGTGACTCCCAAATCCTATCCACCAATAAGCTAATCCTCCACTATGCAGCTGTTTAGAAAACAAATGTCTCCGGCTCCCTGTGTTCAGTGGGGGCTTGGGGGCAGTTAGCAGACTATTTCTTCAATTTTGGGTTTAGCCGG
Source organism: Aquarana catesbeiana (assembly GCF_042186555.1). NCBI lineage: Eukaryota > Metazoa > Chordata > Amphibia > Anura > Ranidae > Aquarana > Aquarana catesbeiana. The sequence goes on along the minus strand of NC_133334.1, from coordinate 87,889,748 downwards.
ATTAATCTGCTGCAGCGCTCCTGGCCGGCCAGGGTGTATTCCTATTAAAGAGGCCGGGCTTCAACTGTGTAGTGTGCTGCGGCAGATTAATCCACCTAAACCCGAAAGTGAAGAAATAGTCCGCTTACTCCCCCCCGGCCCCCACTGAACACAGGGGGCCTGGAGACATTTGTTTTCAAAAAAGCTGCACAGAGGGTGATTAACTTATTGGTGGAAAGGATTTGGGAGTCCCCACCTGCTCTACCTCTGGGCCCCCCTGCTGAGATGGCAGATCTGGGCCCAGTACAGGAGGGCTGGAGGTTCCCCCTTATCAGCAGCCCTGGGTTTATCTCAATGCCTCTTCTGCCATAAAAAGCCTGCCTGCTCACAGTCTTTAAATAAGGGGCTTTAGTTCTGCTTTAACGAAGTCCTGTCATTAAAAAAAAACCCTCAAAACCGTGCTTGAATGTAAGTACAGTATGTGGTTTAAACATTTCTCACTTTAAATTCAGTTGTTGGGTCTTTATACTCTTGAAGTGACCATAGGTGTAATTTCAGTCTTTTTTCACTGAATACATGTGTATCAATGTGTATAGATCGTTTTAGTGTATTATTAGACTCACATTAGTCCCTATCTCAAGTACAACAACACTAAAAGTTTGTGCACACTCTCATCATATCCCGTCTAGACTATTGTAACTCCTTCTCCTGTGGTTCCTCCTAACTGATTGGCTCTGCTCCATCCTGCTATGCATTCAGCAGCTGGATATACATCTCTCCTACAGTTCCTGAAGTGCTCTACTTTGCCTTTAACTGTTATAGCGTAAAATATATAGATCGTTTTTTTTTTTTATTACACATACTGTAGATGCATTAGACCTTCCTTTACATCTCTTATGAGTGCAATCAAAATAATTATCTCAACATCATAAATATTTTTAGCTCTTCTTTACTACAAGTAAACTGAATCTTAAAGTGGTTCTAAAACCTGAAAGTTTTTTTTTTTTTTTTTAACCTTAATGCATGAAATGCATTAAGGTAAAAAAACTGTAAGAAATTCTATACATAGCCCTACAGAACAGAGACAGTGCACAGTCCACATGGGCTTTGTTGCTTGACTGCAGACAGGAAACAGGAAACTTTATTATACAGAGAAAATACCTAGAGTTTAACCATAGAGCAGCTACAAACTTATAAACACTGCCATCTACTGGTTGATGTAGTTGTTGCACAAAATACAATTCTGTATTCCAACACCCCCACTCAACAAAGACTCCTTATATTAGTTCCTTTTCGAATCTCAGTTCTATAGATCTGTTTCCGTTCACTAAGAGATGTCATCTCTTTATCAGCAGCTCTGAGCCACTTATGTTTCTCCTGAGTTGGAAGCCTTTGCATCTCATCCCATTAATCTGGCTCTGGTTTTAATGCTACATGAGCAACATAGGACAGACATTTGGCTGGGATGGCTTTATTGCTTCGGGTGAATTTCCTGATTGAAGTCTCTTGTGGCCTGGTTTCTTCTAAATTGTCTGCATTCATTTCTATTTCTGAAGTAGAAATTTTGTTCTGCTAGCCAGGCATACTTTATTAACTCCGTATTTGTTAATTGGCAACCAGTCACCCCTACCCCTAACAGTAGAAGATTAAACCACCTTTATGGGGGAAGCGCATTAGCTGGGGGGGCACATTTGCTGTTGGGGTTTTTTCTATAAGTGGGGGTTATTTATTTAAGTGGGAGCCGACTTTGCACTTCAGCGATTGCACAAGGTGAAAATACACAGTAAAATACTTTAAAAAACAACAAACAGACCACAGGTGATCTTGCTTACCCCTTCAGCTCTCCATTCACTCTGTAGCCATGCGCTCTCTACTACTCCTTCTGACAGTTGTGTCCTCTCTCTTTAAACTCTCTTTCTTTCACCCCTCTTCTCCACCCCACATTATATATATAATTCCCTCACTTCTGTCCTCTTCTTATTACTGCACTCACCAACTCCTGCTCATTCTAAATCCACACGCTAATAAAACCTCCATGCCACTGGGGCATGTTCCTTCATATATAAATGTGAGGGGGTGCTAAGTTACAAACTCTAATCATAAACTGTGGAACGGTTAACAATAAAGTGCAAAGTGCAATAGATCATTCAATCCAAATAGTGACAATGAAAAAAGTCCTTAAGATTTTAAAGCTCATAAAAATCTTCTATATCAATGAATTCCTTCTTTCACGTTGAAGTGAATTACTGTTGCAAACCATCACCAACTAGGTCAAAAATCACCTGGGTTGGTAAGTCTCCTTTGGGGTCTTCTTACACCTGTTGGGATTCTTAAGCAAATCAAAATAGTGTGATACTGTTTATTGCTCACAAGTAAACAATTAAAAAGCTGCTTACATTTTAAAGTGCCCTCTCCAGCACTAGGAAAACCTGCATAGATTATTTTAGGGAAATCGCTCTGCTCACACTGTAGAGTGTGCATGTGTTCCACTGAACAATCGTGAAACTAAAAGGCAGAGACTCTTATATGACGTGACCGGTGAACTATGCCTCGACGCAGGGGCGTAACTAGAAATAGCAGGGCCCCATAGCAAAATGTTGTATGGGGCCCCCCTGCAAACAGCCCCCCCCAACAGCTGCCCTAGTGTCAATGCAGCGTGACCTGTGCCACATACAGCGTGACCTGTGCCCAATGCAGCATGACCTGTGCCCAATACAGCGTGACCTGTGCCCAATACAGCGTGACCTGTGCCCCATACAGCGTGACCTGTGCCCAATACAGCCTGGTCTGCCTGTGCCCCATACAGCCCCACCTATGCAGAGGAAGAGGCAAGCCACCCGGATCAGCAGAGAGCGGGATTGCCCGCTGTAATAGCTTTCATTTGAATTTCCTGCCTTCCCGGGGCTCATCGTCACATAGCCCCACCTCTTGGCCCGATGCCTTTGATGACGTCACATGTCCCGCATTGGATCGGCGTTCTGTCTATCAAAGGCACCGGGCCAAAAGGTGGAGCTATGTGACGTGAGCCCCGGGAACACTGGAAGTTCTAATGAAAGCTCTTACATCGGGCAATTCAGCTCTCTGCTGATACAGACAGCTCGCCTCTTCCTTTCCTCTCTCTTCCCCTGGCTGGGAGACTGTGCCGGCGGTGCTCTTATCCTCACTGGGCCCCACATGGCTGCGGGCCCCATAGCACCCGCATGGGTCGCTATGGTGGTAGTTACGCCCCTGCCTCGACGTACGTTTTGTCATCTGATTGCTTTAGGAAGCATTGACTTCATATAAATCGCACTCCCATATGTCCCTTCACATAAATCACATTCCCATATTACCTCCCTCACACTTCTGCTTCTCCTAACCTCTGGAGATATATCCCCAAATCCTGGGTCTCCATCATTTAACTCTACCCAATGCACCAATCACCCTCTCACAGCAGCCACAATCCACCCAATTTAGTTCCCATTCCTCTTCTTCCCAAGACCAGACTCCCCTTCTCTTGTGCCCTTTGGAATGCCCACTCTGTCTGTAACAAACTCAACTATCTCCACCATTACCTCTTTATCACTAACCCATTTAAAGAGGAAGTAAACCCGGATGGGTTTTACTTTCTCTCTTTTTCCCTGCAAAGTAAAAGCATAATGGGCTGGTATGCATCGCATACTATAGCCCATTATGTGCCACTTACCTGCAATAGAAGCTGCGCTGTCCCCGCTGGTGGCCGCATCCATCTTGACCCCCTTCCTTTCGGACTCCAGAACTGTGACTGGCTGGAGTCAGTCACGGCACTTGCTAGTGGAGAAACGGCACAGAGGGCCCTTTCTTCACAGCGCATGTGCCGATGACATAATCGACGCACTACAGGGTAAATATCTCCTAAACAACGCGTGTTTAGGAAATATTGAAAATATTTAGGAAAGGTTGAATGAAGGAAGTAATGATTTTACCTGTGGACATGGATTGTTAAGTGGGGAAGGTATCTGTACTGTGGAGATCTCCTCATGAATTGTATCAATCTTATTTTACCTATATAAGCCTTATTATAGGCTTACCTATAGGTACAACTTCTGCTTTGGGGGTATACAACCACTTTAATCTACTCGCCATTACTGAAACCTGGCTTCATGAATCCGACACAGCGTCTCCTGCTGCCCTCTCCCATGGTGGCCTTCTCTGGGCTCACTCCTCCAGACCCAGTGGATGGAAGGGAGGGGGAGTGGGAATCCTTCTAGCCCCACATAGCACCTTTCAGGTACTTTACCCACCTCCCTCTCTGTCACTCTCCTCATTTGAGGCACATTACATTTGTCTTTGCCCCAACCTAGCCACTTCTGTCTACAACACTTCACCTCTGAAGACGGTCTATTGGCTGAAATGCATGTAGTGGTCTGCCGATGCCATGAGCACGCTACGAACAGCGGTATTTTGGGATTTTTATCTGGGATTTTTATGAAGACATGGATTTTGTTGTCGGAATGTCCGATCAATGTCCGACCATGTGTACAGGGCATAAGTCTCAGAAAGATTTCAGCTAATATAAATCTGCCCTACAAAAATACAATTGCTGCCTCCTCACTGCCAAGCAGACTTATTTTATTAACATCTTTTTATGCCCTTTCAATCCCCTTTTTATCCCCTATCAACTTTTCTCTATATTTAACTCTCTACTTTGTCCTCCACTACTTCCACCCACCAACTCATTGCCCAGGAGATTACCATTCTCTTAAAAAATAAGATTGATACAATTCATGAGGAGATCTCCACAGTACAGATACCTTCCCCACTTAACAATCCATGTCCACAGGTAAAATCATTACTTCCTTCATTCAACCCTGCCACTACAGACAAGGTTGCTAAACTTTTTTATAATGCCCACCTAACCACTTCCCTCGCAAATGCTATGGTCACCTTCTGGCTCTATCATACACTCTCTAACAAACATCTTCAATCTCTCCCTCTCTTCTGGCATCTTCCCCAACTCTCTAAAGCATGCACTAGTAACCCCCATAGTTAAAAAAAACTCACTGGACCCCACCAATCTTAACAGCCTATGCCCCATCTCCTTTCTCCCCTTTTTAGCCAAACTTGTTAAGCATCTAGTGACAGTCTACAACGGATGGAGTGACCACCACACTGAGAATAGCCTTCTTGAGCCCCTCCTGTCTGGATTTCACCCTCAGCACTCTCCTGAAACTGCTCTCCTAAAACTTACAAACGATCTGCTAACATCTAAAACCAATGGACACTATTCTGTACTCCTTCTCCTGGACCTTTCTGCTGCCTTTGACATGGTGGACTACCCTCCTCAAAAAACTCCACGCCTTTGGTCTCCATGACTTTTCTCTTCACTGGTTCTCATCCTACTTATCCGACCGCATCTTTAGCGTTACTTACAATTCTACCACCTCCGCTTCTCTTCCTTTCTCTGTCGGGGTCCCCCAAGGTTCTGTTCTTGGACTACTGCTATTCTCAATTCACACCTCCTCTCTGGGTCAGGTAATAGCCTCCCATGACTTTCAATACCATTTCTAAGCCAATGACACCCAAATTTATCTCTCTACCTCTCAACTCTCTCCTTTAGTCTCCTCAAGTATCACTAATTTACTAACAGACATATCAGCCTGCATGTCACACCACTTTTTCAAACTCAATCTATCCAAAACCGAGCTCATAACATTTCCTCCCCCATGTGCCTCAGCTCCTGATCTCTGAGATTGATGGCACAACTATAAGCCTGTCCCTGCATGCAAGGGTTCTAGGTGTAATCCTGGACACTGAATTATCCTTTTGGCCTTACATCAAGTCACTGTCCAAATCTTGCCACCTCATCCTACCCAACATCTTTAAAATACACCCCTTCATAATCAATGGCACCACAAAGCTCCTAGTTCACTCCCTGTAATCCTGTCTTCTAGACTACTGCAACTCTCAGCTCACTGGATTACCTTTACATAGCCTATCTCCCGTTCAGTCCATCATGAATGCCGCTGCCAGGCTCATCCACCCTACCAACCGTTCAGTGTCTGATATTCCTCTCTGTCAATCCCTCCATTGACTTCCACTTACCAAACAAATTCAACTTAAAATACTAACAACAAACAAAGCCATCCACAACTCTGCCCCAAGCTACACCACTAACCTAGACTCAAAATACCAACCTAATCATTCTCTTTGTTCCTCCCTAGACCTCCTGCTCTCTTACCTCATACTTACCTCCAGGACTTTTCCCAAGCCTCTCCCATCCTATGGAACTCCCTACCTCAATCTGTCCGGCAATCTCCTACTCTGTCCACTTTTAGATGATCCCTAAAAACTCTTCTCTTCAGAGAAGCCTATTCTGCCCTCAGCTAACAACTATACCCTTATTTTCTCTATCAGCTCATTCCCCACAGCTATTACCTTTTGTATTACTTGACCCTCCCTCCTAGATTGTAAGCTCCTCTATTAAATTGTATTGTAACTGTACTGCCTGCCCTCATGTTGTAGAGGGCTGCGCAAACTGTTGGCACTATATAAATCCTTTATAAAAAATAATATTAAATTAATAATATTATTATTAAATAATATTTCTGTGTCACTTTATTGTTTATCTTAATGTGACACTGATGTGGAATTTCCCTTAGTTTAAAATGTTGGTGTTAGTTCATTAAATTTTGAACACACAGAAATGTAATTGACAATTATACTTCTACTGATGGTTACCTTGTTCGTGTCTTGGTGTAGAATTCTGTATCCCTTTTGAGATTCACTGTACCCCACAAATACACCTTCCTTTGCGCAAGCATCCCAGTTTTTATTTTTGGGTGTGCACATAGGCTTTGCTTCCAAAAAAATTTAGATGGTTCAAATTCAGGGCTTTTCAATTCCACAGTTCATATAGAGTTGTCTCAGTTGTCTTTCCTGGCAGTCAATTTTGGAGATAGCATGTGGTCATAATTGCCTCCCCCTAGCATGTGGTTGGTATATCTGCATCAAACAGCATGGTTCTTCCACTCTCACATAGAGTATGGTTAATTTTTTTCTGCAACCCCATTTTGTTCTGGTTTGTATGGTATAATAGTTTGAAATATTTTGTCATGCATTCTGAGAATCGCCTGTGTGTTATCACCTGTATATTCAGTTCCATTGTCTGTGCACAATACACTCTGCATTTTGCCAAACTTGTTGCTTACTTGTACTTGAGCCAAATACTGTTCAGGTTTCTCTGGTACTTCACTTTTGTTGTGTAACAGATATAATGTAGTATACCTGGAGTAATTATCTATAAAGTGAAAAAATACCTCTTCTTTCCTGAAGTAAAATTTTCCATTGGACTGCAAAGATCTGAATGAATAAAGTCCAGAGTTTCTGAGCTCTGCTGTTACTCTGCTTTGGAAAGGCTTTTCTTGTCATTTTTTATACAGCTGGTGCATTTTATTGTTATATCACATGGACTCATTTTTATTCCACTTGCATAGTCATTTTCAGTTAATTTCTTTATTATATCAGGACTTCCGTGCCCAAGTGGTCTGTGCCAGTGTGAATGCAGTTTGAATGTTTTCCTCCTTGGCAATATTAACCACTTCATTGTAGTTCAGCTGATACAGTTCATCTGTAATTTTAGCCATTACAAGTAAGATATATCCTTTTGTGATGGCACAGCTGTCATCTTGGAAGGTCACTACATTGCCTTGTTTTGTGAGCTTCTTCACTGACAAAAGATTAACTTCAAGAGCAGGAACATAGAGGACATTTTTCATAGGTATCTTTCTGGTGACATGCTGGGAAATGGGACAATAAAGTAAACAATCTCCTATTCCTTCTGACTTCATTATTTACCCATTAGTTGTGGTAATTTTTTCTATTTTACTCTGGTCAAGATGAATAAAGAAATTTCTGTCATTTTTCATGTGTCATGTGACTCGTAGCTCTTGAATTAACACACCATGCCAGCAAGGATTAAATAGATTAAAAAACATATTCATTATCTGAAGAAAAATCAGTTTCTTTCTTCATACTTTTGGCCTTTTGTAGAATTTAGTTTGTTTTTGCATTCTAGCTTTCCAGATTCTGCAGTCTGCTTTTAAATGACCTTGTTTCTTGCACACAAAACATTCATGTGTTTCTTGTTGCATGCTACTATTTTTATTCCTATTGTTCATCTTTAACGCAGACTCTGCGACAGAAGCACCGTCACTGTTAGGGATGGGCCGAATACCCCCCCAGTTCGGTTCGCACCAGAACATGCAAGCAGGCAAAAAATGAATGCAAACATGCAAACCCTATTAAAGTCTATTGAACATGAACATGCTCATTTTAAAGGCTTATATGCACGTTATTGCCATAAAAAATGTATGGGGACCTGGGTACTGCCCTAGGAGACATGTATCAATGCAAAAAAAAAAGGTTTTAAAACAATAGTTTTTTTCAGGAGCAGTGATTTTAATAATGTGAATAATAAGTGAACAATAAAAATAAAATATTTCTTTAAATATCGTGCCTTTGGCCAATTATGGCTCTCTCAGCAGAGCGCGCTGTTATTGGCCAAAGCATGCAAGTCAGGTGCATGCTTTGGCCAATCATCAGACGTCAATGCACTGCGATCTCACAGTGCACTATGGGGTATTCCACGGCGATCGAATTTGCCGTGAACGCCCCATAATGTTTGCTATTCGGCGAACACCCGATGTTCGAGTCGAATGAACACCGGGCCAATCCGTAGTCACTATTAATGCTTTCTGTTTTACACTTATATTCATCCACAAGCTTGCCCTTAACATATTTCAATGTCAATTCATCATCTGGACATGCATCAAGTGCTGTGACAAGCATTTCATAATTTTCTGGTAAGCCACTGCGTAATAGTGCTGCGACATGAAAATCTCTTTTTCCTTCTCCTATACCTCTTAGGCGTTTAACTTTTTCCACAGTGTGCCTTATGTAGTCCTGTATATCCTGGCTTTCATCAGCTTGGTTTGGTATAGCTTTCTGTCTTGCATATTTAGGGGCCCTTGGCCAATCCAGGTTGGGGGCCTGGCAGGGAACTAGGAAAACCTTAAATAGACATGAGCCTTGCCAGTAGGGGAGTCGGGTGGAAGATGGAGATGCAGTGCTGAGGGAGTCTGTCGGTGGCCCTTGAGGGACTGCTCGGGTGGCTGCCCTGGAAGGATCCTACCACAGGAGGCAGTTGGAGGAAAAACATTCCGGAGGAGCAGCAGGGAGCAAGGAGAGACAGAATGAGTAGATCAGCATGGTGCAGGGACAGACAAGGGGAGAGACTGCCAGCTGTAGCAGGTCTCTTATGAGGACGGCGGTGTGCTAAGTCTTCATCCAACCTTGCTCTGGGAAAATCTCCAGTGTGTCAATTGGGCAGGACTGGTGCAGAGTGTCAGTCAGGAGGACTGGGAAAAAGAAGCGGCCAGGTGGGTTGGTGGCAGCCAGGTGTGCTAGCATTTCTGCAAGCAGTAGAACTGGGATCAGTGTCTACAGGGAAGCAGAAGGTGTTGCAATTGCAATTCACTCCATATGTGCTCTCTCCTCTTCTCTGTAATGAGGGAGCGGGGGCGGGACCAAACTGTGCTGTCTGTGTCAAAGCTGCTTTCCATGGGGGCATTCGCTGGAAAGGAGAAGCAAGGAGTGCCGGCAGGGGACCCCAGATTGAGGCTGCTCTGTGCAAAATCATTGCACATTGCGATCGTGACTTCTTGCTCATGCGCAAAAGTGTCATCATCGTGGCTCAGCCATTCAAACCACCGGAGCCCACGAAGTCCAAAGGAGGACCAGGTGAAGATGGTAGCCCTATCAGTGGTGACAGTGTGCCACTGGAGGGATACCTTTTACTGGTAAGTCTAAAATAATGTGCTAGTATGCACATTTTTAACTTCACTACTGCTTTAACTGTAGGCAGATATAAAAGACCTTCTAAGAATATCTTAAAGTTATGCTGCGTACACAGGGCCGGACTTGCCAATGGGCTAATCTACGTCTGCATTTCCAACGGAAAGATTTAGAACATGTTCTATATCTGAGTCCGTCGGAAAAGCTGACAGAAAAAATCTGATGAGGCATACACACCGTCGGAATGTCCGACCGAAAGCTCCCATCGGACTTTTTCTGTCGGGAAGTCCGGCCGTGTGTACATGGCATAAAAATAAACCTTTGTTCCAGCAGAAGAACATTGTGGATTCTTTTTTGGAGCATATTGCTCTTTTTAAGCATACTAGTTGCCTGGCAATATTTGGCTTTAGTACTTTCTGAGCCATTTACCTGTAACAAATCTGTAGATTAAAAAGACAGAGTGAAGTCAGAGTTCTTGGTTTGTAATTTTCTAAACAGAAAAAACTGAGGCCATTAAAATAGCATGATAGCCATAAAACTAGGATTTTCACTATGAACTTTTAGAAATGGCAGCCTTTATATTTTTTCAGTAAAGGTTTACTTTCATCTCAAGTCAACTCCAGCCAAACAGGTAAATAAACAAATAAAATGCATATTTGGGAGCTGCTTTACCCACTAAAAGGGTTTGTCTTTCTACCTATTCAGCCCGGAAACGTGCATAGCTCTGTCACACAACACAGCCCTGTCTGACAGGGCTGAAAATCTTATTTTTTCTTCTCTTGCAGTTTTTGTTTAACTTTCAGTTCTCCTCCCCACTACCTTGTGACTGGACAGTGAAAGGAAAAGCAGCACATTGATGAGTTAATGTCTGTCATTGCTCCCTCTTCCGATCAGTATACTTCTTGCACTGCAACATGCCTGAATGACTTTTTGGGGGTGATTTACGAAAGCTGTGCGCCATCAGTAGAGGCGCACAGTGAGGCGCAGCGCAAATTTTCATATTTACCAAACAGTGCGCTGGTAACAGAGCTCGAATCCCCCATTTACTATAGTGGTGTTGGCGCACGGGAGAATGCAATCTGTGCGCCACTATGGACATGGCGCACGGCATCTCCAAATCAATATTGACAGAAGATGGAGGTGCCAATATTATGGGGTGATGTGAGGAAGTTTAGTAACAACTGCCCAAGTAACAAATATGCCCAAAATAGAATGAGAAAGTAACTTTTTTAGAGAAAGGTAGGTGTGTGTGTGTGCCCCTTATAGAGTTTGTAACACATGTATTTTCTCTTTGTATTTTGTTTGTTATGTCTTTGCAAAACAGATGTGTTTGGCCTCAAAACCATATTCTGTTAGTGTCTCAAATTAACATACATGTGTTTTTTGCTTTCCTTGCTCTTTTCCAAGTCCTGTTTTGTTGACCAATAAAATTTGTAGCAAATTTATATGTTTTATGTGTTTTGTTAATCATTTGTTTTGCAGATGCGTACCCAATCCACGTAATGCATTTTACACTCTCTCCTCCCCCCCCATCCCCTAAACAATTTTCATGCAACAGATTTCCCAGCTGCAGCTTTACTAGGCTGATTAGCATGGCAAAACAAAAAAAAAGTGTGATTTGTCTAAAAGCTACTTTCCTGGTGCCTTCATGGTAGCATATGCATGAATTGTGCATATGCTGCCATGGATAGGCACCAGGAAAGGAAAATTACAGAGAGGTAAGCATTCAATTTTCCAATTTAGCGCAGTGGTTCTCAGCCTCAGTCCTCAAGTACCTCCCGACAGGACATGTTTTGGTAATTTATTTTAGCTAAAATAGCTGTCCAAAATACCAAACCATTGACTCTGATTTAAAGCACCTGTGCAAGATGAAGGAAAACCTGCAAACATGGCCTGTTGGGGATATTTGAGGACAGGGTTGAGAACCACTGATTTAGAGCACTGAGCTAAACTCTAGCTCAAGGCAATCCTATTCTAATTGTGGACATTTGAGGGAAACCAAGTGAGTGTTAGAACTCCTGCTTGTCTTTTTTTAGGTTGGGCTTTGTGTCCCTTTTCTGAAAATTGGCTTCACTTCCTGTCACATAAACAAACAGGAAGTGAGGGTAAAACCTTACCAATGTCTTTACTTGGGGACACACAGGTCAATATGACTGGTGTCCCCATTAGGCAAATTGCACTCTAGCACTTTGTTGTGTACACCCCAAATTATTAGGTATTTGGGGGTTTAATAAAGGCAAATCCACTCTGCAATACAAGTGTACTCGCTGTAAATCTGAGGGGAAGCACTGGTGATTTTATCATCCAATCATGTAGAAGCAAAGATGCTGTTTTTCTTTTTTCCTTGCATGTCCCCCTCGGATCTCCAGCAACTGCACTTCCAAGTGCACTTGTAGTGCAAAGTGGATTTGCCTTTAGTAAATAAACCCCAAAGTCCAAGATACCTAATAACTTGGGGTGTACACAGCAAAATGTTAGAGTGCAATTTACCTAATGGGAAAACTATTTAGATTGACCTGTGTGTCCCCAAGGAAAAACATTGAGGTTTTACCCTCACTTCCTGTTTGGCTATGTGACAGGAAGTGAATACATTTGAAGGAGAAACTGGCAAACTTTGGGAGGTGTCTTCACCCTATCAGGGGTGCAGACATTCCCAAAAACTGACAAGATTTCTAATCCCTCCGCACTCTATCCCCAAGCAAAAAAAAGAAAGGATTTCATTTAGTTTAACTTTGCAAAGACACATTCCTAAGTTCAACTGTGATGCATGTCAATGGCCCATTTAAACCTTGTTTAATAGAAAACACCAGTTGCCTTTCACTAGCAACATTTGTTAGTCCAGTCCTGGAAATCTGCAGCTAGATGCACAACTGCTGTGTATGTGAGATGCGCAATTCCTGTGAGCATGGAGGTATGTACCCGTGGCACATATCTGGTTCCCAGAAGCAGTGGCCTGCACAGGGGAATGAAATCACGCCCCTCCAGGAAGTTGCTTGTACTGCTGCTTATTTCTTCCCACCACCATGCCCTGCTCACTGTTCTCTGAGGAAGAGATGATCCTTATTTGAAAATTAAGATAATTTTTTATTTATTTTCACATGGGGTGGTGTTTGTGTGGGTCATGTGTGTATGTCTAAAGGATTTGGCCTCAAAACACACACCTACTTCCTGTATACAGATTCACTTCCGGGCCAATGTATATTGCTTCCTGCTTCAGTGTGTGTGTATATATAGATATATCTATATCTATAGATAGATATATCTATATAGATATAGCTATTTATGTAGGTTCTTGTGTCCACCAGCAGAGAGAAGTTGGGTAGATGCCACACTCCCAATTCTGGAGGCATAATAATGGTCTAGCACAGGGGTCTTCAAACTACGGCCCTCCAGTTGTTCAGGAACAACAATTCCCATCATGCCTAGTCGTGTCTGTGAATGTCAGAGTTTTACAATGCCTCATGGTATGTGTAGTTCCGCAACGGCTGGAGAGCCGCAGTTTGAAGATTCCCGATCACTCTAGCATGTCTTGAAAAAAGATGGTTTTTCATGTGCCTTGTATAATGCCCAAGAAATATGGTTTGAAAAATACAAGTGGGTCATGGCATATCTACATTCCAAATTTGGCCCTTGAGATGGTCATGCACTATGCAATCTGATTGGCCAATCTCTGTACAATTCGATATTTAGACAAAATAGTTAATAGGAAGACGCACTTGAACAATTAATTCAAATTATAGGAAATAAAAAAAAAAACCTGATTGCAGTGTATGGTCACCTTTAAAGATCAAGATCTGAAAAAAATGTATTTATTGGGTTTAGAAACGCTTCTCTGTTCTTTGTAATGTATTGAAAGATTTGGGTAAAAAAGGAAAAAACAAATTCACAGATATATTAGAAGTGATAGGAATGAAATTAGCATCAAAAGGGTTAATTAACTGAGAACACCTACTAAATGCCTAACAAAACACATCCAATAAGATGAAATTAACCAATTGTATTGTGCGTGCGCTATTATCAATGAAAAAAACGCATTTACCCTAGTGACAGTTGCAGTTTACATATGCAGGTATTTATTATCGCTAGGTATCGCTTCAATGTGCGCTGGTTCGCACGTTCAATTAATGACTTTTCCGGCGCACCAATTAATGTATGAACTGGTGCAGTGTCTTCTTCTTAGTAAATCACCCCCTTTGCTGTGCTTTCTCTCCTGCTCTCTGTGGTCTGCTTTATATAGACTACAAGATACAAAAAGGATAGGGCAGTGTGGTTGACCAACAGACTGGGCCTACATCCCAACAAGTCTGGAAAGTTGAAAAGGAATTCCCCCTTACGGGACTTTAATGGCCCAATTAGTAGTACGCAAGAAATATATAGATTAAAAAAAAGTATACATAGTTTATTGGAAATAGATAAAATTGATCAATAAGTGGCTACAGACACATTAGAGGCATATACATGGCAAAACATAGAAAATGCAGCTCTAGAAGAATCTAAGAGCTACCGTGATCAAGTCACCATGGCAGGACATACGGACTGCCCCTGGCAAATCTAATATGTCTGTAGCCACTTATTGATCAATTTTATCTATTTCCAAAAAAACTTTGTATACTTTTTTTATCTATATATTTTTTTGTGTACTACTAATTGGGCCATTAAAGTCCTGTAAAGGGGAATTCCTTTTCCACTTTCTATATAGACTATAAGAGGCTAATACCAAGTTAAGTTGAAGTGGAACTAAAACCAGCCATAGACAGAGCGATTTTGCAGGAAAGAAGATTGCTTGATTCCCCCATCAGTCATTGTTGATGGGGAAAGCCCTCCTGCAGAGCCATTGTGTTCTTCTGGTGGGGGTAAGCCATGTTCAACTTGGTTGTACCCAAGTTGAACAATTGACCAGCTTGGGTACATTCAGCCTGCCCATGCATGATGTAAATCTCAGGTGATTCTTCCTGAACTGGCTGGCATTTAAACCGTTTATGGCTGGCTTTAACACTCCTGTCCTTTACAGCCAAGGAAGCTGCCATCTTGGGGTGCACTCACATCAGCACTGTGAACCAGTCCCCAGCATGGTTCAGCCCCTTGGGACAGTTAATTTGTGTAGTGAGAGTGCTCTGAACCATGCGCAGGAACGGGTAAGCGCACCCCGACCATTTGAAACAGGTGGTCCCAAGAGCAGTTCACTTCTGATCTGGTACAGTTTGCTGCATTGTGAGTGGAAACTGTGCCAAAGCACAGTTCTCACCATAGAGGATTGTGTAGTGAAACAGGGATTGCTGGCTTGGTTAACAGGGGATTGCGCCCAGGAACACTTCAGTCCAGTGTGAGTGCAAACCAGCGGGGAAGCAGGGAAGGAGGACAAGTTGACTCTGGCTCAGTTCACTTAAAACAGCCCCAGTTTGAGTGCACCCTTAGCCTCTATTTGATCTGCGGCTGCCATGGTGCTGCACATGTGATCAGTTACGACAAAACTGCTTGGCAGTTTGTTAGAAAGCAAAAGTATCTGTGACCATAATCATTCACAGCATTCCTTAAATATACTGTTTTCCGAAAATGTGAAATTGATGGGTTTAGTTCCACTTTAAGGCTATGCTTGCTTTTTAAAAATATATTTAGAGTCCAACTTCAGGCAAAAATAAAATATAAATAGTACATCTTACAATTTACCTTACTCTAGTCCTGCTTCAAAATATCTCTTCCTAAGCCATCCTGCAGTAGAATAGTTCAAAGTCACAGTTTACTCTATGATCCAAGCTAATTCTTGCCCTGGGGACCAGATATTTTTTACTGCTCATTATCTCCATGGCCACTGGTCCCCTCACCACCCCCATGAATTCTCCTGCCTCTGGAGAGAGGACCCAGCCACTGGAAGTGTCAATTCCCCCAACAGGATTTCCACAATGTCCAGTCAGTGATTTGGACACCTGAAGAAGGGCCCCAGAAAGTAAACAGTAGAAGAGAGAAGAATCATCACGTGGATGTGATGATATTTGAATAGTTTTTTTTTTTTCATACCAGCAGTTAGTTAGGAGGGTGGGAGGGAGGGTTGCTAATATCCTGGAATTTTTTTTCCATTCTCAGTTTTTTTCTTATGACCCAATTTAACATTTTAATCAAATTACTCAGAGCCATGATAATGGGCAAAGTGCAGTAAACCAAGCCAACCACATTACAGTTTCCCGTAATCAGACTAATGAAAGGTGAAATCTGATTGAATTACTACAGTTTGCACAGTACTTTTGCCTTGCAGACTACAGGCAAGTAATATTTATTGTTTAAAAGCTATATGGGGCATCCCATTCTCTGAAATCATGTGCTAAATTCATATTTCACAAAAATGACAAGTGACCTTTAATGTGTTGTCAGCATCAGGTTTTTGTTTCAGTCCATCTTTGACATTTGGTCCGTGTTTTCCTGCTCGCTCCTTCCAGCCTTCCCCAGACTAAGGCAAATGATTTCCTGCTACATGCTCCTCCTTACAATACTTGGAAGTCTGCGATCTTCTGTAAACTACACTTTGACCTAAAAAGTAATTCATAACTAGAAGATTCTCTGTATTTTTCCTAAGTGCTGTCTTGTTTAAATCTTTTGATCTATGACTTCTGCAGAGTAGCACCCAAGTTGGCCACAAATTTAACCATTTGTCTACTGAGGGGGGGTGGGTTACTAAAATGTACACACATGGTATGCATTAAAAAGGAATTAAAGGAGATATCTGGTTTTATTAAAAGGATAATATTTTTAAAATGACAAGTTAAAAACAACCAGTCAGCACTTTTATCCAGGTTTTGCAAGATGTTCATATACAGTCTAGGACTTAAATTGAGTCTACTGTCCCTGTTACATTATGCTTGACATTATGAGTGACGTTAGATTGACAACATTATATAGTGCAGATCAACAGTTCCTATTGTATTATGGGAACTGATTGCTTTATTTGCTTTTAATCAATAACATGCTAAAGGCGAAAATGCAAAACATTTTAAAAGAGAAGTATGGAATTCTTTAAAAAAAAAGATACTCACCTAGGTGGATGCAACATCGATCCAATGCTGCATCTGTTCCCTGCTTGTTGCTTCTAACTGAGCGATCACAGACTGCTGTTCTTAGTATTCAGTGAGCAGAGATTGGTGACTGTCAGTCTTCGGCTCTGTACTCTGACCTCCAACACTCACTGGCGCACTGGGCTGTGGAGGAGGAGGGGAGCGGGTGGCTCGCTGAGAGGCCTATCAGCTGAGTGATGTCAGCTGATAGCGGGCTAAAAACAGGTCACAGAAGTGATGAATTAACTGCACTTACGTGATCCATAGGATAAGTAGGACCAAAAAAGCTGTGGCCATACTTCTCCTTTGAAGCATTGTATGTATGGATGGGATTTGAGTAAGTGGAGAAACACTATAAAAGGTAGTTTGCATTTAAAGAAAGTGTTTCTATCGAAAGAAAAACATAAGGCCCTTCTTTAAAAATCATTGTTGTTGCCCTCTTGAAATTATACTACCTCGCCAACCAAGTACTCACAGGTAACCCATCCTTGTAACACAACAGAACCCACCATTGACTACTCTACTTGCTCTGTAATGGTAGCAGTAGACCCCATCAAATTCACAGGCCCTGTTTGATTATAATTCCCCACATGGCTCCCACTTTACATATCTCAAGGAGCTGCCTGTAGAAGCCACTAGAGAATTTCCAGGCAACACAGGAGGTAGGTGCCCATTTGGCTTAATGCAGAGCCCATCTCTTGTCTTGTCCTGGGTTCTCTCTAGTGGTTCTGCAAAACAGCTTCTTCCTCAGCACAGCAGGATATACCCAGAAGTCATGACCTTCAGGCTGCACTGAAGGAAACAGATTTATCTGTTAAAAAAATAAGGTATAATTTGTTTTTTGTACAAGCTACAGAGACAGTGATAGATAAAAGACCTGTCCTCATTTTAACTGAAGTTATTCTTTAACAAAAATGATAGATTATACATTATATTCTGTTGTTGAGATCTGGCTAGGAAGGTTTTGAGTCTACTAGAGATATATAACTCACCTTGACTACATTGACAATGTATAAATAGAAAGTCTGCACCAAGAATACAATCACTGGGGCTCAACAGACCTCAGTCACAGTGTGTTTTCACATCTAATATATAATATGACTGGCTTAGTGGGTGCTTCTAGTTTTGAATGTCTCATTAGCCAGGAGCTGGGGGTGATTTTAAAATAGCAATAAGCCCTTAAAGAAACCTTTTCTAACTGGTGACCATTCTAATGTAGATATAATCTGATGAAAATTCTGAGGTGCTGACTTAAGTCATGTGCATGTCTGCAATACGGTGCCAAAAAAATTCTCATCATCCTACTTGTATCAGGTTAATAACTCAGGCATTCCAGAAGCAATTGTATTAGTTTGGCAGCTAGGGAACTAGCATTGATGAAAATGTAAATTGTTGGCAATTCTTATATTGCAGCGCAGGTCTCCTTCTGCATAACCAGTAGTGCCTTCAAAGCAAGTGTAGCACCCTGGTGTTTAGGCAGGGTTGCTCCTAAATTTACCTGCCAGGTATAGCTACCTTGGCTCATTGTTAGGGATCAATTGATTTCACTTTAAGTCTGTAATTGCTGCATTTCTCCCTTTTGCCGCTAGGTGGCCGGGTACCTGGTGGCATTAAATAGGAGAAGGGCAATGCAAGGTCAGATTATGGGTATATGGGGTATCCCAGCCAATGAGCTGGGGTTTTCTTAAATCCCTTGGCCTGCTGAGAGAACCTATATATTTGGGTGGAGTCAGGTGATCAGTGTTCTGTGCCACCAGAAGGCTGTCTGGGTGGACATGTTTTGTATTGCCCGGGTTGCTAGGCTGGAGTTTGGGCCTATTTCGGGCACATCTGGCTGCTAGGCTGTCTGAGGGCCTACCCAGAAGCAAGAGAGCAATGCAGGGCTGGGATTGCGGCTTGCAGTCCAGCCAGAAGTGACGGTTCTGCCGGTCAGAGAACCTGTCGGGGTAAGAGGTAGAGGGGAAGCTGTTGCCACTAAGGGACCGTCCACCTTATTACCAGGGACCACAGTGAGTAGCAGAAGCAAGTACCGGAGCAGAATTCTCACCACCAGGGGACGATGAAGAATCAGGAAACTTCAGCAGGTATCAAGCCAGGGACCTAACCAGCGGAGGTGACACTTGCAGAGCAGCCTTGTGTGTCAAGCCAGGGACCGAGCAGACCAGTGGGATGAAACTTGAGAAGTATCTTGAGTGCCAAGCTAGGGACCCAATAGCTTGAGGAAGATACTACAGTGAAGATTGGAGGAGCTCACGGGATTCAGTGGCAGTGAATCATCTAGTCTAGTGAGAGAGACTGGAAGCTCAGTGGGATGAAGAACTACAAGAAGTGATTGTAGTGGAAGTGAAGGAACTGTTGGACTTTGTGTTAGAAACTGTTAAAGATTGTTGCCATATGAGACAGAATTCCTACACATGCAGATGTGGCATCTTGCTGAAGGCCTTTCCCTGCATGGCTGTCCTCCTGTTGAAGTCTCGGAGTCTGCCAATTAACATTGCAACTACCTAAGGGTGTCCTGGCCCTAACCCTCTCTCCCAAAGTTCTGTTAAGAAAAAAATAAAAATCTCTTGGCATTCAAGAAGTATCTGGCGCCCAATGAATCTACCTTGCATTACATCCACTATGCCTTGCAACTCACCACATACAGAAGGATGTCGGCTATCTCTGGCCCTGGAGGTCCTCATTAGGCTGAAGGTGGCTGGAGACCTTGCTACACAAGTATAACAGGTGTCATCTGTTCAGAAGAACATCGATTTGATAAAGCAATTTTCCTGTCTGAGCTAGTAGGACATCTGAATCATCCCAAGAGTAATGAGTACTGGTGGTGGATGACACTGATTGCAGATCAGGATCCCAGAATTGTGAGAACAAGAATTTACATTAAAAAGCCATCTTTGCTGGGACTGTCAGAACACAAAAAAGGCAACAAAAAAACTTTACTCTTCTGGCTGTTTACTGGACTGTTTTGGCTAGGCATCCAGTCTTAGCCTGTACCTAGCACAAACTGAGTCTCTATTACACTTGCTGTTGGGGGTGGTAAAAATAGGTAGTTAAACTGTGTTTTACTGCCCCCCAGACATGCCACCTTAAACTGCAAAAGGCAGCCGCATGGGTTTTTATACTTGACCCAGCCAGGGTACTTTGCAGCATGGTAAAATTTACACTAGTTGATGTGTTTTTAGTAGGCAGTACCGCTCGCTGCTTATGACCCCTACAACTGTGTGCAATTCATGCAGCTGTAGTGCACTGGTGCTGTAAATCAATCGGCCGTGGATTGGTCTTCAGAAGGTAATGCTTATGTAAATGGCCCTATTTCTCTCTAGCATCTAAATACTCTGTTTTATCAAATAGGTGTACCAGGGTGCATCCAACCATTGACCCCCCCGTTTACTGCATCACAGTCAGACTGCAGGGAGCCAACCTATCACCTGATAAAACATGACATTGTTAGTGTAAAGGCAGGTAGAGTTTTATGCTGCCCCAGCAAGGAGGGTTAGTGTTAATATGTTTCCTGGTTCTTTCTTGGCGGGCTTTCTTGGGTCTGACCCACTAGTTCTGTGCTATACAAAAATGGGAAAGGGTCCGATTCAGAGCGAGGCGTGATGAGCGACAAGTGATTGGGTATACATATTCCTGATATGTAGCCATTATCGGGGTCCATCCGAATGCCTTCTACCGAAACCGGAGCACCTATGGATAAAGAACCTCTATAGAGTATGGGACCACTGAGGGCTACAAAACGCCAAAGAGGAGGGAAACATGGATGACGTGACATCCACACACTACCCCCATAGCCCTGCTCCTTACAAGTGGCAAATACTCTACATCCATGACCATACCCTTGACCAGACATGTTTGGATCCCCATCCAAACACACCTGAGCTATTGTACCAGAAAGCTATCACTGCACACTCTCAAACATAAGCAGTCAAAGCATTCCCCACCCCCCCAGTCGCACTTATACATGTCCTTATGCTGGCCATACACTATACAGAAAATCGGCCGAACCCATTTTCGAAAAACGAACGTTCGACCGTGACCGCAAACGATCGTGCCATCATATAATGACCGATAAATTGTTCAGTGGACATGAATAAATAATTTTTTGTTCGTTTTTTTACATATACCTAGTGCAGACAGTTCGGACGGGAAACACATTAACCTTGCAATTTATCGTACGTGCGGCAGAAATTTTCCAAACTTCCCGTTCGTTTTTTTCCCACAAAAACGTCACAAACGATTATCGATTTGTGCCCATTAACTTGCCGAAAAACGAACGAAGTGTCTATACGAACGATTTTTCGGCCGATTTTTCGTATAGTGTATGGCCAGCATTAGTATATCAGTGGCTGCGGGATGGGGAATGCCCTGGCTGCTTATGATTGGCAGTGCCCAGTTAGAGCTTTCTGACAACATAGCTCATGCCTACCCTTGACCAGCTGGAGCTGTCTGTTGCTCTGTTTGTATGTGTGTGTATGTGTCATATACCACTGACGGGTTTTCTTGTGATAATGGCATATGAAAATCAGTGGGATATACTAGGCAGCAAGCAAACATGCTGTCCCTGAAGTGGATGTGTTAAAAGTATGTAGCACCCTCTACCAATAGGTAGGTGCTAGTAATAGTTTTTTACTAGGGACAGTCAGCACAGGTAAATTTAGACAGGCCTATGCTGCAAGCTAGGCCTGTCTGTTTTGATCTGGGGGCTGGGAGTGGTCAGAGTAGCAGTGGGTGTGACCACCTGTGCTCTAGTTCTGGGGGCGCCTCCCCTGCTTCCAGAGAGAAGATTCTGGAAGAGGGGCTGGGCCTGGAACTGGAGTGGCAGGCAGCTCATGTAGGAGCCCTGACCAATCCCCAATTGGTATTGGCAAGGGGGGGCCTCCTATATAAGCTGAGGTGATATGCCACTGGGGAGAGTTGTCAGCTGAGTGAAGTGAGGAATGGAATACTAGGCAGCAGCAGGAGGACACCCCCATGGGGGGGGGGTGTACCGATCGCAGGAGGAGGCCCAGGGAGAGCTGTGAGAGAACTTTGCTTCTACACGGTCATTGGCAATGTCTTCGCCACCACACGGTCGGTGGTGAGGAACTCCTGGAGTAGAGGGGCAGGTGAAGCTGTCGGAACGTATGGTCTGGTCAAATTCCTCATCAAGGACTCAGGGCAGTGGAAGGTCGGTGAGTGTTTCCATAGTGGAGGGCTGGATGTGCCAGGAAGTCTGTGAAGGAACTTTGCTTCTACACGGTCATTAGCAAAGTCTTCATCAGTCACGCAGTGAATGATGAGGAGTCCTGGATCAGAGAAGAGACTGTGGGGATTTGTGTCAAGTCGATGTGGCCTGAGGGCACAGGATTTGCAAGTTGGGCTGGCTGGGAGCAGTAGTCCACCACATTAAGACATGCTTTTAAACTACTAGGCCTCCGGGGAGAGGTGCTGCAGGCCTAGTAGCAGCGAGCAATCAGAGCCTGATCAGGGACTTATTCAGAGTGGATCCTCATTTCTCAAAAGAAGATGTGACATGACTTTAACTCAGTAACATTAAGTTTGTGCAGGAGGAAACAAGTCTGTGCAGGAGGAAACAAGTTTGTGCAGGAGGGGAAAGAGTTCTAAGACCATCATTTTTACACGGTCAAAAATTATGTCTTCATCCTTCACACAGTGATGGGTGGAGAATTCTTAGAAGGAATAGTCTGCGGAGGTTAAGCAGAGGAGGAGCAACAGTCTGCATGGAGATTCAGGAGGAGATTCATAATCAGTATAAATGCAGATCCAATCTTCTGGCTCTAACTAAGTGCTGTTGTGCTTAAATCTTAAAATATGATGGCAATTATAGATTCTATGGGCATCCCATATCCCTATTTCCTATCCAAGTTGTACCCCTCAATAAAACAACAAAAACAAAACCAGCAAAAGACTGCTCATTGTCTCTGAAAGTGATGTATGATGTATGAAGTCTGGCAGATGAATTGGTGGATTGTTTGTTACTAGCAGCAACTACATTGTTACAAGTAGAAAAAATGGGCATCAAAATTTCTTGTGTATGGGGTTGCGTACCAGTCAGGAAGCCCATGCTGACCCATGTTCATAGCCAAAAGTGCCTACAATGGGTATGTGAGCACCAGAGCTGGACCACAGAGCAATGGAAGAAGGTGGCCTGCTCTGATGAATTACATTTTCTTTTACAGCATGTGGTTGGTCGGGTGCATGTGCATTGCTTACCTGGGGAATAGATGGCACCAGGATGCACTATGGGAAGAAGGGAGGCCAGTGGAAGCAGTGGGGTGCTCAGGGCAATGTTCTGCTGGGAAACCTTGGGTCCTGCCATTCACATGGGTGTCACTTGACATGTACCTCCTTTTTAAACATTGTTGCTGACCAAGTACAACCCTTCATGGAAACGGTATTCCCTGATAGCAGTGGCCTCTTTCAGCATGATAATGCACCCTTCCACACTGCAAAAATAGTTCATTAATGGTTTGAGGAACACAACAAGTTTGAGGTGTGTACTTGGCCTCCAAATTCTGCATCTCGATTCAATCAAGCAACTTATAGGATTTAAATTCCCTTGTTTGTACCTATAGGTAAGCCTATGATAATTTGATATAAGTAAATGTGGCGCTCACTCAATAAGCAATAACATCAAGGAAAAAACTACAATTAATAATGTGCCAAATACAAAAGTGACAGTGCATCAAATAACGTGAACTTCATGTACCACAAGATGCCGTAATATTAAAGTGACGATGCAATAAAAAAGTGCTTAATCAAAAAAACTTCATAAATAAAGTGCTTTTGTGAAGAGGGATCAATGAATCCAGGTCATAAACAACTTCCGCCATCCGAAGTGCGCTTGTGGTTTGCCCCAGCCTCTCACCTCACACAAAGGCAGACAACCTACAGGTCTAGTTGGGCTTGTGTGTAATAAATGTCTCCAGGATCAAGACAGTGAATTCCTATTCCTGGGATCTCCAATCAGACTGGACACGATTTTCACAAATGCAAATGAAAACTTTAGACAGGTTCTCACCTCCCTCCATATACCGCTCACATGTAATACAAAGTAATCTCCATGGTGTAGTAGTCCAAAATATGCTTATTTAAAAAAAGCAGTAGACTTACAGTTTAAAATCAGGACAAACGGCTTCACATATAGTACTTCCGGACTCGGGCCACGACCAGAAGTGACGTCACCTGGCTCCTACCGACATGTTGCATCACTGATCACGTGACTTCATTAAGGGTATCACGTAATCAGTGATGCAACGCGTCGAAAGACCCTGAAACTGAGCTGCAGCATGGCGGCCAAGACCATACAGCGGTTAACAGGACAGGTTCCACTCAGAACAGGCCTCACCATGGTCGACGAAAGAAGTTGAGTGCAAGTGCTCAGCATCATATTCAGAGGTTGTCTCTGGGAAATAGACGTATGAGTGCTGCCAGCATTGCTGCAGAGGTTGAAGGGGTGGGGGGTCAGCCTGTCAGTGCTCAGACCATAGGCTGCACACTGCATCATATTGGTCTGCATGACTGTCATCCCAGATGGAAGCCTCTTCTAAAGATAATGCACAAGAAAGCCCACAAACAGTTTGCTGAAGACAAGCAGACTAAGGACATGGATTACTGGACTGTGGCCTGATGAGACCAAGATAAACTTATTTGGTTCAGATGATGTCAAGCGTGTATGGCGGCAACCAGGTGAGGAGTACAAAGACAAGTGTGTCTTGCCTACAGTCAAGCATGGGGGTGGGAGTGTCATGGTCTGGGGCTGCATGAGTGCTGCCGGCACTGGGGAGCTAGAGTTCATTGAGGGAACCATGAATGCCAACAAGTACTGTGGCATACTGAAGCCAAGCATGATCCCCTCCCTTCGAGACTGGGCCGAAGGGCAGTATTCCAACACGATAACGACCAAACACACCTCCAGGACGACCACTGCCTTGCTAAAAAAGCTGAGGGTGTGCGCATGCCTGCGGCGCCATGATCAGTCATGTACTGACTGAGCTCCGCACATCTCCGGCCTACAAAAGCTTATTAAACAGCTATAGGAGACGATCGAGACACCACCTAACCGGCAATCCGTGATTCAGGAGCGGATCATGCAGCGGAGGGCAGCGGGGAACGGTAACAGCAACTGAAAACCCTCCCAGCAACCCCGAATGACCCGCGCTTCCCAGGCCCAGCAGCAGTCTCCCCAGGCTAAGATAGCGCCCAGGAAGGGAGACACAGCATGCGGCAGCTCACAAACCCAGCAGCTGACTCCACAGACCGCGAAGAAGCAGGGAGGGGGAGACACAGACCGTGGCAGCCCACAAGCCCATCACCAGACCTCTTGGGCAGCTCAACAGCCTGGTCAAGGAGCCATGGAGCAGGACAGTCCCCAGATTCAGCAACGGCCCCCCAGACCAAGATGGGTCCAGAATGGGAGATACAACACGTGGAGGAGGCCAGGCCCAGGGGACAGAGCCACCCTGCCCAGGTATTACATTCCTAGCTGGGGTCCACAGGGACCCCTTTTCATCCCAACCCCAGGAAGGGCCTCCCTCCCCACAGAGTGAGCATCCACAGCTGTCTCTCTTGTTGGGCTCCTCAGACAGACCCTTGTTGTTTTCAGACTCCCCAGCCTCCTCCACAGATAGGCAAATGGCCCAACTTGCTGAAGCAGTCCTGAGTCAAAACAATTCTGTGCTTTCTCAGCCATCTGCCCCTGCCACCACATTCTCAGGAGACACAGTTCTAGCTAGATTTTCTGCACTCCTGCAACAGGAACTGTCCAAAGCCTGCACCATTATCACTACAGGCATGAAAGACAACTTCCAAAACATAGGAGAGAGGTTGGACCTAATTGAGTCCAAAATGGATTGAACGGTAAAACAAGTGAACCAAAATTCTAGAATAGTTACATAGTTACATAGTAGGTGAGGTTGAAAAAAGACACACGTCCATCAAGTCCAACCTATGTGTGTGATTATGTGTCAGTATTACATTACATATCCCTGTATGTTGCGGTCATTCAGGTGATTATCTAATAGTTTCTTGAAGCTATCAATGCTCCCCGCTGAGCCCACCGCCTGTGGAAGGGAATTCCACATCCTTGCCGCTCTTACAGTAAAGAACCCTCTATGTAGTTTAAGGTTAAACCTCTTTTCTTCTAATTGTAATGAGTGGCCACGAGTCTTATTAAACTCTCTTCTGCGAAAAAGTTTTATCCCTATTGTGGGGTCACCAGTACAGCATTTGTAAATTGAAATCATATCCCCTCTCAAGCGTCTCTTCTCCAGAGAGAATAAGTTCAGCGCTCGCAACCTTTCCTCATAACTAAGATCCTCCAGACCCTTTATTAGCTTTGTTGCCCTTCTTTGTACTCGCTCCATTTCCAGTACATCCTTCCTGAGGACTGGTGCCCAGAACTGGACAGCATACTCCAGGTGCGGCCGGACCAGAGTCTTGTAGAGCGGGAGAATTATCGTTTTATCTCTGGAGTTGATCCCCCTTTTAATGCATGCCAATATTCTGTTTGCTTTATTAGCAGCAGCTTGGCATTGCATGCCATTGCTGAGCCTATCATCTACTAGGACCCCCAGGTCCTTTTCCATCCTAGATTCCCCCAGAGGTTCTCCCCCCAGTGTATAGATTGCATTCATATTTTTGCCACCCAAATGCATTATTTTACATTTTTCTACATTGAACCTCATTTGCCATGTAGTCGCCCACCCCATTAATTTGTTCAGGTCTTTTTGCAAGGTTTCCACATCCTGCGGAGAAGTTATTGCCCTGCTTAGCTTAGTATCGTCTGCAAATACAGAGATTGAACTGTTTATCCCATCCTCCAGGTCGTTTATAAACAAATTAAATAGGATTGGTCCCAGCACAGAACCCTGGGGAACCCCACTACCCACCCCTGACCATTCTGAGTACTCCCCATTTATCACCACCCTCTGAACACGCCCTTGTAGCCAGTTTTCAATCCATGTACTCACCCTATGGTCCATGCCAACGGACCTTATTTTGTACAGTAAACATTTATGGGGAACTGTGTCAAATGCTTTTGCAAAATCCAGATACACCACGTCTACGGGCCTTCCTTTATCTAGATGGCAACTCACCTCCTCATAGAAGGTTAATAGATTGGTTTGGCAAGAACGATTCTTCATGAATCCATGCTGATTACTGCTAATGATATCGTTCTTATTACTAAAATCTTGTATATAGTCCCTTATCATCCCCTCCAAGAGTTTACATACTATTGATGTTAGGCTAACTGGTCTGTAATTCCCAGGGATGTTTTTTGGGCCCTTTTTAAATATTGGTGCTACATTGGCTTTTCTCCAATCAGCTGGTACCATTCCAGTCAATAGACTGTCTGTAAAAATTAGGAACAACGGTCTGGCAATCACCTGACTGAGTTCCCTAAGTATCCTCAGGTGCAAGCCATCTGGTCCCGGTGATTTATTAATGTTAAGTTTCTCAAGTCTAATTTTAATTCCGTCCTCTGTTAACCATGGAGGTGCTTCCTGTGTTGTGTCATGAGGATAAACACTGCAGTTTTGGTTACTGAAGCCCCCCGATTCACTCGTGAAGACTGAGGAGAAGAATAAATTCAATACCTTTGCCATGATCACGTCCCTACAGGACCAACTAGACCAAGCGAATGCAAAGATCGAGGACTTAGAAAACAGGTCTAGGAGGTACAACTACCATGTACGGGGCCTCCTGGAATCTGAAATGGACCTAGAAGAATTGATACACGCCCTAATGAAGCAATTGATACCAGACATCTCCCCTCACCAGCTGGAACTAGAGTGCATCGTGCCATGACAGCTCCCAGACCAGACAGCTTGCCACGCGATGTGATAAGCCACATTTCTATCGCATCAAGGAAAAAATTATGCTGGAGGCTAGACATCAAGGAGACATATCTATCTCAGGACATTCGATACAGATCTTCGCAGACATAGCCCAGACGACAATCCAGAAGAGGAGAGCGCTGAAACCACTTTTAAACCAGCTTATCAATCGTCAGATTAAATTGCGGTGGTCATTTCCATTCCGGCTATCATTCTCTTACAAGGGTAAATTACACTCTTTTGCCAACTTTCAGTCCGGCGAGGTGTTACTCCAGGACTTGGGCCTTATTTTGACGGAACCGCAAATGTTCAGCGCCCCTGTTGGCGAGAGACGACTGATATCCCCCCTGTTGTCTCAACAGGGGAGACCCAGAGCCAGGAAATCTCCGTCGGTCACTTGAACATCCCCGAAGATGTCATCTCAGATTTAGGTCTCAGTGACCGATTTTCTCATAATTGGACTACGTCCAACTTTGCAGACTTAGACACTCATGCCTGACTGTTCCCGGTTTGCACAGGCATAAGAAAAGATATTGTTAATAGTTAACATTTAAAATGCTTTTGTTTTCCAGGAGTGAATCCTGCTCCTGACTGCAGATTTGATTTTCAAAAGAAAGGGAGAGATTAAATTGTTTGTTTTTTTTCTTTTTCCAATTTTGCGGCTGGTGAGTCCCACTGGTCCCTTCCTGCTGATTAACGTGTGGGGCCGGAGGGAAATCGCATGCCACTTGGGGTGAACTTGTCTCTACAACGAGAGTGGAGACAACTTCACAACAAATCCACTTGGTACCCCCACAGTCACACTGTGATACAGTGTGCAGGTCCACCCTTTTTCTTTTTTTTCTTCTTGTTTGATGATATTGTTAACAGGTTTTACCTTTAACACGACAAAAAATACGCAATGTTATTTTTACCTCAATATTTCTAACTCCTTTCCTTTTTCTTCCCTTTGGCTTTCTTTCCCTTGGATGCACACCCACGCCAGGTAAGGGTCCGTGCTTATGATCCTGGAGACTCCCGAACAGACCTCTTGAAGCAGCTAAAACGTGAGAACAGCCTGCCGAGCCACCATGGCTAGTAGACCCCAACCAACCTATACTATCCTAACACATAATGTACAGGGCTTGAACTCCCCGATCAAAAGGGCAAAGGCTTTTCAGCAATACAACAGAATGGGGACAGACATCTTACACACTTTTCACGAACCTCAGCCCCGAAATATTTAAATGCAAAATACCCGACAGTTTACCTGTCTAATGGACTAGAAAAAAAACGAGGAGTAGCTATATGCATTGCCAAATGGGTCCCCTTTACTCCCACTAATGTAATAAGAGATAGAGGGGGCCGCAACAGCATGGTAGCTGGGAAGATTAATGAAAGTGCAGTCACCTTTCTCTCCTACTACACCCCCAATGTGGGCCGATTACAGTTTTTTCGCACGATGCTAGAAGTAATAATGCCTCACTTGGTGGGTCATGTGATGTTCGGCGGAGATAGCACCACCTCCCTAGACCAGAGTCTGATCCTGGAAGGATGATCCTGAAACACACCCCAAAACAGAGTAGTGCAATAGCACGCTTACTACATAGCTATGATCTAATTGATCTCTGGAGAGGCGCTCATTCCACCACTAGAGACTTTAAGTATTCGCGCATTGACCATTTGCTCACGCTGTCTCCCCTGCTCCCATATATTTCTTCAACTAAAATAGTTCCCATGGCATGGTCAGACCACTCTTTGGTCCAAGTTGTTTTAACAGACCTATGGTCTAAATCACAACAGCCTTCTTGCTGATTTAACGAATCCTTATTAAACGATCCCATTATTGCCAAAGAAGTAGTAACGACCCTACAACAATACTTCCAGGACAATTCCTCCTCAGCCTCCTCCCCAACTATGGTTTGGGCAGCCCACAAGGCCACCATACGCAGTAAACTAATACAACTAGCTACCAGAGTCAAACGGGAATGAACACAAACAATCCAACAACAAGAGGGAGAGCTACTCCGACTCACACGAGAACAAAAAAACAACCCACATCTGGATCTTAGGAACCCTGTCGATATAGCGAGAACAGCTCTAAATCTGAGCCTCACAACAAAAGCAGAAAAATATGTTAGGTGGGCTAGACATCGATATTACACATTGGAGGACAAGCCTAACAGACTATTAGCAAGAAAGCTCACTCCAAGACCATTTAACCCTGCACTCCCCAAATTGAGATTACAGAATGGTCAAACTACCCAAAATCCTCAGGTTATATTACAGGAATTCTTTACATTTTACTCTAAACTCTACGACTCTCCAAACGATTTTAGTGTTTATAAGGCAGAGGAATTTTTGTGGGACATACAGCTCCCTACACTATCTAGCGACCATGCAGAGATAATGGAAGCAGAGTTTACAGCAAACGAAATAGTAACGGCTATTAAATCCCTAAACCAGTCAAAATCACCGGGTCAGGATGGATTCTCAGGCCACTATTACCGCAAGTACACCGAAATTCTGGTTCCACATCTCTGCTCCTTCTACAATGAACTGAGAAAGGGCTCCCCTTTTCCGCCGCACGAGAACGGGGCCTTTATACATGTCATACCTAAACCAAATAAAGACCATGGGGACTGCGCAAACTACCGCCCCATTTTGTTGATAAACATCGACCTTAAATTGCTGACAAAGATATTAACCACTCGTATAAACTCGTTCTTATCAAAATATATCCATCCAGACCAGACTGGGTTTGTTCCCAATAGACAAGCCACAGATCAGACCAGACATATTATTGACATAATATCTGCTTTAAATTCAGGCTGGGATGAGATCTTTTCTTCAGTCTAAAAAAATATGGGTTTGGTTTACACTTCCTGACCACGCTTAAAACAATATATAGCGCTCCCACGGCAAACCTTGTAGTTAAGGGCTACCAGTCACAAAATATAAGCATACACAGAGGGACCCGTCAGGGCTGCCCCCTGTCCCCCCTATTATGCATCTTGGCTTTAGAGCCACTGGCCATCAAAATTCGCGAACACCCAAACATATTGGGGGTTAACTGTGGAGATCACGAACATAAGTGCGCAATGTTTGCAGATGATATTTTGCTGCTCCTCTCCTCCCCAGTCACCTCTTTGCCTAACCTACATGCGGTACTAAGACACTTTACGGCATTTACAGGCCTGAGAGTAAATCACTCTAAATCGCAAGCACTCAATGTGTTTCCTTACAAACATATATAGTTCAAGCTCTGCAAAGATCTTTCCCCTTTAAATGGCAGAATGAGACCTTACCATACCTGGGCATCTATCTGACTCCCACCCTTACAACACTATATAAAAATAATTATCCCCCACTATTTAGAAAATTATTAGAGGACCTCAAAATATAGTCAGGTAGCCCCCCGCCGCGGTTTGGCAGGTTGTGCTCAGTCAAAATGACCGTTTTACCAAAAGTGCTGTATTTGTTCAGGACCCTTCTGATAGCGATGGTAGGAAAATATCTACAGAAGTTTCAGGCAAAACTACTAGACTATATATGGGGACACAAGAGACCCAGGGTGAACAGACCAACATTATATGCACCAAAATTGAGAGGAGGCCTTGGAATGCCCGATTTGCTTAAATATTACCACGCAGCACAATTGTCCCAACTAATCCGATTCCATACGCGACAGCCCTGGATGTCGCTGGAGTCCTCCCTATACCCTGATAGAGAGATTAGCTTCCCCTTAGCCCCACTGTTTAATAATCCTTTGTTCACCCCAGGTCTCCATCCCCAAGGTTTCTCATGGTGGACTAACAAAGGTTTGCTGCGAATAGCGGACCTCTGTGATCACAGAGGTGCTTTGTCGAAATCAGCTCTACAGGATAAATATAGCCTTCCAAATTCAGAATTATTTTGCTACACTCAGATAGCGCATTTCTTGGCGACACTGAATCGCACCTCTGACCTTACCACATTCACCTCAATGAAAAACCTCTGTAGGACTTTCAACAAACACATGGGCCACATATCACAGATTTATGGTATTTTATCCTCAGCTCCTCAAAAATTGTTCTATATGCATAAATGGGAGCAAGATATGGATACTGACTTCGAAATAGAGGAGCGGAGCAAAATAATACAGAACACATCTAAATCGATTATTAATACCTCTTTAATAGAGGCAAACTATAAAGTTTTGATGAGGTGGTACATGGTCCCAGAGAGGGTAGCAACCTTTGTCCCAGGGGCATCCCTGCGGTGCTTTAGAGGATGTAACACAGATGGCACCATGTATCATACATGGTGGACGTGTCCGAAAGTGAAAGGGTTCTGGATACATGCGTACAATCTTATAACTTATCTTATAATCCTTAACTCAAGTGAACCCCCTTAAGTTGCCTCTGCACGCATTGCTGGGACGCCCAGTGGAGAGGGCATCAAAACCAATGCAAGAATTTCGATAGCCAAGTCTTGGAGGTCCCCCATGATTCCATTTTATCTACTGAAAGCTAAACTTTCATGGATAATGATTAATTAACGCCTTTCGGCAATTCTAAATAACAAGGTCACTTGGTTCAATAAAATATGGGACCCCTGGATCAGATATCTCACAACTACATAACGAGTTGACCTAACACTAAAGGATTTTCCTCTGGGACTGGAGTGCATCCATTTCCCTACCCCTTACCCCCCCCCCCCCTCTTTTTTTTTTTCCTTTCTCTTTTAGCTATTTCACTATCCCTGTTTCTTCTCTTCTTTTTTTTCTGATTGTGCCTAGCATCGCGTGGACTCTGGCGCCACACATGGTTCTGGGGCCCACGTGGTAGTCCAGTTAGTGGGTCGCAAGTTTAGTTCAGTTTTGACCCTAATAGTTGAATGATGCAATATATAACTTCAGTGTATAAAGGTATAGCAGTTATATAACTGACCTACAATGCCTTGTCTATGTACAATTATTTTTCCCACCTACAACGACAAATACTAATTTTGTATGTCTATTTGAAAGCTTGAATAAAAACAATGAAATATAAAAAGCTGAGGGTAAAGGTGATGGACTGGCCAAGCATGTCTCCAGACCTTAACCCTATTGGGCATCTGTGGGGCATCCTCAAATGGAAGGTGGAGGAGCGCAAGGTCTCTAACATCCACCAGCTCCGTGATGTCATCATGGAGGAGTGGAAGAGGACTCCAGTGGCAACCTGTGAAGCTCTGGTGAACTCCATGCCCAAGAGGGTTAAGACAGTGCTGGAAAATAATGGTGACCACACAAAATATTAACACTTTGGGCCCAATTTGGACATTTTCACTGAGGGGTGTACTCACTTTTGTTGCCAGCGGTTTAGACATTAATGGCTGTGTGTTGAGTTATTTTGAGGGGACAGCAAATTTACACTGTTACGCAAGCAGCACACTTACTACTTTGCATTGTAGCAAAGTATAATTTCTTCAGTGTGGTCACATGAAAAGATATAATAAAATATTTACAAAAATGTGAGGGGTGTACTCAATTTTGTGAGATACTGTAGGTACTGTAAATATCTCCTAAACTTGCACCATTTAGGAGATATTTACTGTATGTGCCTCTGACTAAGTCATTGGCGCATGTGCTCTGAGGGAATGGCCGCCCATGCCTTTTCTTCAGGGCCCTGTACTGTGACCGGCGGCTCCTCATCGCGGCTCCAGCCAATCACAGCGCTGGAGCCAGTGAACCCAGGAACCCAGCGAACCAAGAAACACGGAAGGGAAGATGTCAGCTGTCTCAGCAGTGTGCGAGTGCTGCTGAGAGGGCTTTGTTCTAAGGTGAGTATTTCATAATGAGCTAGTATGCGATGCTCATTTACTAGCTCATTTTGCCTTTGTCTTACAGGTTTTTTTTGGGCGGGGGTTACAATCTCTTAATAGGATGTGCTACTGATGGCTTAGTGTCAGATACCATAGCATACCTTCAGAGGTCTGGTGGTATCAATGCCTCGACGGGTCGGGGGTGTTCTGATGGCAAAAGAGGGACCTACTCAATATTAGATGGGTGGTCCTAAAGTTATGGCTGAGCAGTGTATATTCCTGGGGGTTGTTAACTCAAATGTAGTGCTTCCCATTGAGATCAGTCCATGCCAGAAGTACGGGCTTGCTGGCTGACTTTAATCGAAAAGAAAGTTCAAAAACAAACTGTTGCCCTCGCAAGGGTTTCCACTATCATTTAAAAATATGAAAACAAATGTCCCCTAAGACTCCTGGCTTTGTTTAACAGCACCAGTGCTCACACAGCACCGTTATGATCTTCTGCAACCCCTTGCACCTTACACTCAGCTCTGTCTCAGCTTTTTTTCTCTTGTGGCTCCCCGCTGCTCTGGCCCTCAGGCTTACCCCTGCACTGTGGAGATATGCACACTCTGGCTGCTCCCTTGAGGCCTAATGTACTCCTGGGGAGGGGTGGAACCCTGAACTTCTGCTATGTCCTTGATTTTAACAGGTGTGCACACCTTCACACTCAGCCTGCTGGTCTCCGGCAAGAACCAGGCACTGAATCAGAGACTTCTTCCCTCCCAAAGCTCTTTGAAGTCTCCACATGCTAGACCCTGTTTCTCTGCTCAGAAACAATACTCTGGAGCCCCTCACTCTGTGCATGTGAGAACCCTGTGCTGTCTTTAATCCCACTACAGTACTACAGTGACAGGGCCTCACACTTTGACAAAATGCAAGTCTTGTTTTTGTGCAACCCTATACAGTTTATGTGTAACTCCTAAGCTCTTATGTAGTAAGGGATGGTCAGATCTCACCCTGTACAAACTGTGCTTATTCTATAATGGGCAATGTGAATCATGAGCAATTATGTATATTATTGTATTTGAAACATTCC
The DNA here is from genome assembly GCF_042186555.1 of Aquarana catesbeiana. Lineage (NCBI taxonomy): Eukaryota > Metazoa > Chordata > Amphibia > Anura > Ranidae > Aquarana > Aquarana catesbeiana. The sequence goes on along the minus strand of NC_133334.1, from coordinate 87,855,234 downwards.
ACTGTTATTACATGTTTGGGCATTTGGGGGGATAATTTTTGTGTTAAAGTACATGTGAACCCTTACCCTAAACAACTCATTCAATTTTAATTAGCAACATAAGGCACAACATTTGAGTGTATGTATGTGTATATATATATATATATATATATATATATATATATATATATATATATATATACACAGTGCCTTGAAAAAGTATCCATACCCATAGTTACATAGCACTTGAGGTTGAAAAAAGACACAAGTCCATCAAGTCAAACCTATGTGTGTGATTATATGTTAGCATTACATTGTATATCCCTGTATGTTGCAGTCATTCAGGTGCTTATCTAATAGTTTTTTGAAACAATGCCTCCCGCTGAGACCTCTGCCTGTGGAAGGAAATTCCACATCCTTGCCGCTCTTACAGTAAAGAACCTGCTACGTAGTTTAAGGTTAAACCTTTTTTCTTCTAATTGTAATGAGTGGCCACGTGTCTTGTTAACCACTTCAGCCCCGGAAGGATTTACCCCCTTCCTGACCAGAGCACTTTTTACAATTTGGCACTGCGTCGCTTTAACTGCTAATTGCGCGGTCATGCAACGCTTTACCCAAACGAAATTTGTGTCCTTTTCTTCCCACAAATAGAGCTTTCTTTTGATGGTATTTGATCACCTCTGCGGTTTTTATTTTTTGCGCTAAAAATGGAAAAAGACCGAAAATTTTGGAAAAAAATGATATTTTCTACTTTTTGTTATAAAAAAACTCAATTTTAGTCATACATTTAGGCCAAAATGTATTCGGCCACATGTCTTTGGTAAAATGTCAATAAGCGTATATTTATTGGTTTGCGCAAAAGTTATAGCGTCTACAAACTAGGGTACATTTTCTGGAATTTACACAGCTTTTAGTTTATGACTGCCTATGTCATTGCTTGAGGTGCTAAAATGGCAGGGCAGTACAACCCCCCCCCCAAATGACACCATTTTGGAAAGTAGACACCCCAAGGAAATTGCTGAGAGACATGTTGAGCCCATTGAATATTCATTCTTTTTGTCCCAAGTGATTGAATAATGACAAAAAAAAATTTACAAAAAGTTGTCACTTAATGATATATTGCTCACACAGGCCATGGGCATATGTGGAATTGCACCCCAAAATACATTTAGCTGCTTCTCCTGAGTATGGGGATACTACATGTGTGGGACTTTTTGGGAGCCTAGCCGCGTACGGGGCCCTGAAAACCAAGCACCGCCTTCAGGATTCCTAAGGGCGTAAATTTTTCATTTCACTCCTCACTACCTATCACAATTTTGAAGGCCATAAAATGCCAAGATGGCACAACCCCCCCCCCCCCAAATGACCCCATTTTGGAAAGTAGATGCCCCAAGCTATTTGCTGAGAGGCATGTTGAGTCCATGGAATATTTTATATTTTGCCACAAGTTGCAGGAAAATGACAAACTTTTTTTTTGCACAAAGTTGTCACTACATGATATATTGCTCACACAGGCCATGAGCATATGTGGAATTGCACCCCAAAATACATTCTGCTGATTCTCCTGAGTACAGGGATACCAAATGTGTGGGACTTTTTGGGAGCCTAGCCCATACAGGGCCCCGAAAACCAAGCACCGCCTTCAGGATTAATAAGGGCGTAAAGTTTTGATTTCACTCCTCACTACCTATCACAGTTTTGAAGGCCATAAAATGCCCAGATGGCACAAACCCTCCAAATGACCCAATTTTGGAAAGTAGACACCCCAAGCTATTTGCTGAGAGGCATGTTGAGTCCATGGAATATTTTATATTTTGACACAAGTTCCGGGAAAGTGACAAATTTTTTTTTTTTTTGGAACAAAGTTGTCACTAAATGATATATTGCTCAAAGATGCCATGGGCATATGTGGAATTACACCCCAAAATACATTCTGCTGCTTCTCCTGAGTACGGGGATACCACATGTGTGGGACTTTTTGGGAGCCTAGCCGCATACGGGGCCCCAAAACCAAGCGCTGCCTTCAGGATTTCTAAGGGCGTAAATTTTTGATTTCACTCCTCACTACCTATCACAGTTTGGAAGGCCATAAAATGCCCAGATGGCAAAAAAAAACCCCAAATGACCCAATTTTGGAAAGTAGACACCCCAAGCTATTTGCTGAGATGCATGGCGAGTATTTTGCAGCTCTCATTTGTTTTTGAAAATGAAGAAAGACAAGAAAAAAAAAAATTTTTTCTTTTTTAAATTTTTAAAACTTTGTGACAAAAAGTGAGGTCTGCAAAATACTCACTATACCTCTCAGCAAATAGCTTGGGGTGTCTACTTTCCAAAATAGGGTCATTTGGGGGAGGGGGGGGGTTTGTGTCACCTGGGCATTCCATGGCCTCCGAAACTGTGATAGGCAGTGAAGAGTGAAATCAAAAATTTACGCCCTTAGAAAGCCTGAAGGCGGTGCTTGGTTTTCGGGGGAACCGTAGAAGCAACAGAATGTATTTTGGGGTGTAATTTCACATATTCCCATGGCATGTTTGAGCAATATACCATTTAGTGACAAAATGTGTCTTTTTCCCGCAACTTGTGTCACAATATAAAATATTCCATGGACTCGACATGCCTCTCAGCAAATTGCTTGGGGTGTCTACTTTCCAAAATAGGGTCATTTGGGGGGGTTTTGAACTGTCCTGGCATTTTATGCACAACATTTAGAAACTTATGTCACACATCACCCACTCTTCTAACCACTTGAAGACAAAGCCCTTTCTGACACTTTTTGTTTACATGAAAAAATTATTTTTTTTTGCAAGAAAATTACTTTTAACCCCCAAACATTATATATTTTTTTTAAGCAAATGCCCTACAGATTAAAATGGTGGGTGTTTCATTTTTTTTCACACAGTATTTGCGCAGCGAAAAAACACACTTTTTAACATTTTAATACACCAAAACACACTATATTTCCCAAATGTTTGATTAAATAAAAAAGATGATCTTAGGCCGAGTACATGGATACCAAACATGACATGCTTTAAAATTGCGCACAAACGTGCAGTGGCAACAAACTAAATACATTTTTAAAAGCCTTTAAAAGCCTTTACAGGTTACCACTTTAGATTTACAGAGGATTTCTACTGCTAAAATTACTGCCCTCGATCTGACCTTCGCGGTGATACCTCACATGCATGGTGCAATTGCTGTTTACATTTGACGCCAGACCAACGCTTGCGTTCACCTTTGCGCGAGAACGGGGGGGACAGGGGTGCTTTTTTTTTTCTTTATTATTTTTTTGCTTTTTTATCTTATTTTTAAACTGTTCCTTTCATTTTTTTTTTTAAATCATTTTTATTGTTATCTCAGGGAATGTAAATATCCCCTATGATAGCAATAGGTAGTGACAGGTACTCTTTTTTGAAAAAATTGGGGTCTATTAGACCCTAGATCTCTCCTCTGCCCTCAAAGCATCTGATCACACCAAAATCGGTGTGATAAAATGCTTTCCCAATTCCCAATGGCGCTGTTTACATCCGGCGAAATCTAAGTCATGAAATGCTTGTAGCTTCCGGTTTCTTAGGCCATAGAGATGTTTGGAGCCATTCTGGTCTCTGATCAGCTCTATGGTCAGCTGGCTGAATCACTGGCTGCATTCTCAGGTTCCCTGTTGGGACAGGAGAGCCAGAGAAAAACATGGAAGACGGTGGGGGGGCATTCCCACCCACTGCTTGTAAAAGCAGTCTAGAGGCTAATTAGCCACTAGGATTGCTTTTACATGAAAGCCGACCGCTGGCTGAAAAGAATGATACCAAGATGATACCTAAACCTGCAGGCATCATTCTGGTATAACCACTCAAAGTACGTTGCTGGTCCTTGTTGGGCATATATTGTGAACTTTTTTTTCATGCAGCCAGAAAAAAAGAGATTGATCGGTGGGTATGCCCACCATTAGACTACCTCCCTTCATCCACCCACTTCTAATGATGGGCATACATGCACCGTCCCAAAAGGTAGGAGCAAATCGCTCCTCTGCCCCTGCTGCCCCCATGCTTTGGCATATATGCTCTTTTTTTAACTGTGGTGGTGAAATCACCTCCTACAGCGCTGGAGTCACGGCTTTATGTATCAAGGGAGCAAACGCTGTTGCTGTCAAGATAAATAAATCCGCGCTGCAAGTGAATGGCGTACCTGCTAAGCAAATGATGGTTAACAATAAAACAAAGTAACATTACAGTATAACAGTAAGACTTACCATACCTGCAAAGCAAATACAAAAAAGACATAGTAAAAAATAAAACATTTAACGCAACCTGTGCCTAAAATATATATATGCCGAAGCATGGGGGCATCCTCCCGTAAAAGTTAGGAGCAGATCGCTCCTCCGCCCTCTGCTGCCCCCATGCTTTGGCATATATGGTGAAGTATGTAACTGTGGTGGTGAAATCACTTCCGACAGCGCTGGAGTCACGGCTTTATGTATCGTGGGAGCAAACGCTGTTGCTGTCAAGATATATAAACTCACTCTGCAACTGAATGGCGTACCTGATAAGCAAATGATGGTTAACAATAAAACAAAGTAACATTACAGTATAACAGTAAGACTTACCATACCTGCAAAGCAAATACAAAAAAAAAATAGAAAAAAATAAAACATTTAAAGCAACCTGTGCCTAAAATATATATATGCCGAAGTATGGGGGCATCCTCCCGCAAAAGTTAGGAGCAAATCGCTCCTCCGCCCTCTGCTGCCCCCATGCTTTGGCATATATGCTGAAGTATGTAACTGTGGTGGTAAAGTCACCTACGACAGCGCTGGAGTCACGGCTTTATGTATCGTGGGAGCAAACGCTGTTGCTGTCAAGATAAATAAATCCGCTCTGCAGCTGAATGGCGTACCTGAAAACAAAAAAATGGTTAACAATAAAACACAGTAAACAGTAAAGTTTAAAAAAATTGCATACCTATAAAGCAAACATGATAAAATCATAATAACAATAAAACATTGCAGAATAGAATACAGTAAAAAAGAGCAGAACAATAGAGAGAGAACAATAAAACGACAACTATTTTTGTTTTTTTTTACTTTATATATTTTTTTGTGTTTTGTTTTTTGTTTTTTACTTTTTTTGTTTTTTACACTTTTTTTGTAACTGTAACTTTTGTAACTGTAACTGTTTCCAGGTTTGGGTCTCTTAAAATGCGATGGCATCTTGGGAGACCCTGTGAAATTGTGTCCTAGTCTGTGCGGTGCTGTACCCTACGCTAATACTCAACTAGTGTATGGTAGCGTTCAAAACATTCACCAATGCAAAGACCAGGATTGTCAAGACAGGAGGGACAATAATAGCGGGTGTCACGCCTATATCCGCGCTTGCTGCAGACACGACATCTTTTTTGGGGGGCTCGTTGGGTAGGGGTACTCAGGAGGACATAAAGGAAATGCCTCTCATGCAGCCGGATTACTGCATTTGGTTGGGGAAGGTGAGGTGGAGCACCATCTGGAAACAGAAGGGCTCTGACGATCTCTTCCTGGAATTTAAGGAAGGATCCAGTCCGTCCTGAAGCTCTGTATAGCACATAAGCGTTCAGCAAAGCCAATTGAAATAAATAAACAGACACTTTTTTGTACCAGCGTCTGGCCTTACGGGCAACTAGGTACGGCGCCAACAACTCGTCGTTGAGGTCCACCCCTCCCATGTTAAGGTTACAGTTGCCGTAGTAATTTGGACCGTCATGTCTGCATGAATGGAGGTAAGAACGAAAACATTCTTATTATCCCTCCACTTCAGAGCGAGCAAATTATTACACTGCAAGCAGGCTCTCTCCCCCAGCCTAAGACGGGAATCTACAAGCCGCTGGGGAAAACCCTGGCGATTAGGTCGCACGGTGCCACATGCTCCAATCTGATGATCAAAAAGGTGACTAAAAAGTGGCACGCTCGTGTAATAATTGTCCACATACAAGTGGTACCCCTTTCTGAATAAGGGTGACACCAAGTCCCACACAATCTTGCCAACGCTTCCTATGTAGTCAGGGCAGTTTGTCGGCTCTACGTGACTATATTTTCCCTCGTAAATCATAAAACTACATGTATAGCCTGTGGCCCTGTCACAGAGCTTATACATCTTGACCCCGTATCTGGCACGCTTGCTGGGAAGGTACTGTTTGAATGACAAACGGCCAGAAAACGTAATCAGGGACTCATCAACGCAGACAACTTGATGGGGAGTAAACAAGTCTGCAAAACGTTGGTTGAAGTGGTTTACGAGGGGCCGAATTTTGTAGAGCCGATCGTATTCAGGGTCTCCATGAGGACGACAGAGTTCATTGTCATTGAAGTGCATGAACCGCAAAATCTGCTTGTATCGTGCCCTGGCCATGGAAGCAGAGAACATGGGCATATGGTGAATTGGGTCAGTGGACCAATATGACCGCAACTCACTCTTTTTGGTTATGCCCATGAGGAGGGAAAGGCCCAGAAAGATCTTAAACTAGGAAACCGTAATTGGTTTCCAATCTCTGGCAAGGGAGGACTGGGGAATAGTGGCGATGTGTTGACCAGCATCCAAATTGCTTTGGTCCACAATAGATCTATAGAGATCTTCGGTGAAAAACAGCGAATAAAAATCCAGTGACGTAAAATCAACTGTTTCCACCTGAATGCCGGGTTGGCCAGTGAATGGGGGAAGTACGGGTGCTGCAGAAGTGGTGGGTTCCCTATTAGGATTGGCGAATGCAGCAGGAAGGGCCCTATGGGCACGACGGGCCTGTGTTCGTCTTCTTGGTGGCAGCGGGACACTACTTGTGCTTGCCACCTTGCCAGCTTGAACTGCACTTATGGGACTTGCCACGTCACCAAGTGTTACTGCAGTGCTGGATGTACGGCCAGGGTGTACTAGGCCGCTGGTGCTTGCCAGTTCACCAGAAGGAATAGCGGTGCTAGTACTTCTCTGCTTCATACGAGGGACCTGCGGTTCTTGCACATCAAGGACAGAAGAAGAAGTTCGGGGTCTGGTACGCCTGACCTTGGCAGGGACCACAACTCCGTCGTCAGAGCTATCTGACATGGAGCCGCTGTCGTCTACAGGATCGTGTTCTGAGCCTGAATCTGACAGATGAGTGACTTCCTCTTCACTATCTGTCATGATCAGAAACGTGTAGGCCTCTTCACTAGTGTACCTTCGATTTGACATTTTGGGCTCTAAATTTAGTGGTACACTAGGGAGACTCACAGGTAAAAAAGCTCCTGACTGTTAGCGACTGTATCAAAACGCAACCAACAAAAACTGATAGCGATCGCAGGTATCAGGCCTGACTCTGCGAACGCTGCAGTTATGTGTGTTTAGTGTTTTGTAAGTGACAGTGATCGATCAATACTACTGGGTGGGCTGGGCAGGGCTGGGCCGAGGGGCAAAACGCAGGTGCTAGCAGGTATCTGGGCTGATCCCGCTAACACTGCGTTTTTGGGAACCCTAAACTGCTGGGGACGCTAGTATAGATCTGATCGGATCAGATATTGATCTGTTCAGATACTATACCACTAAGGGAGGTGTATGGTGTGTGCGTGGGTGTTAGCGGTACTGGCGCTAACCTGACGCTGCCTGGGGCGACGCAGACCTTATCTGACACTAAAACTTAACATATATCACCGCCGGGCGATTAGAGAGTTAAACCTTTATTAGGTAATAAACGGCGGGTGCCCTGAAACTATAAAAAACAAACTAACTAACCAGCGTCACCCATAACAGTTATACAGTGATCACTGGTGAAAGGGTTAACTAGGGGGCAATCAGGGGGTTAAAACCTTTATTAGGTAGTATATGGGGGTCCCTGTCGCTATAAAACACTGACGGCGAACCTATATACTTACCTTCCTAACTAGCGTCACCAGTGACACTAATACAGCGATCAGAAAAACGATCGCTTAGTTACGCTGGCGACGGGGGGTGATCAAGGGGTTAAAACTTTATTAGGGGGAGGTGATTTTGCCTGCCCGTGCCATTCTGCCACAGTATATCTGCGTTAGGCGGTCGGCAAGTGGTTAAACTCCCTTCCGTGAAAAAGTTTTGTTCCTATTGTGGGGTCACCAGTAGGGTATTAGTAAATTTAAATCATATCCCCTCTCAAGCATCCAGAGAAAATAAGCTCAGTGCAACCTTTCTTCATAACTAATGTCCTCCAGACCCTTTATTAGCTTTGTTGCCCTTCTTTGTACTCGCTCCATTTCCAGTACATCCTTCCTGAGGACTAGTGCCCAGAACTGGACAGCATACTCTAGGTGTGGACCAGAGTCTTGTAGTGTGGGAGTATTATTGCTTTATCCCTGGAGTTAATCCCTTTTTTAATGCATGCCAATATTCTGTTTGCTTTGTTAGCAGCAGCTTGGCATTGCATGCCATTGCTGAGCCTATCATCTACTAAGACCCCCTGGTCCTTTTCCATTCTAGATTCTCCCAAAGGTTCTCCCCCTAGTGTATAAATTGCATTCATATTTTTGCCACCCAAATGCATTATTTAAAATTTTAATCTAAATGAAACCTTTATGTCAGATCCACTATGTCATCAGGCAATTGTGGTAGCGATTAAAAATTTTATCCCTGACCATGAGCACGACGAGACCTCGTTACCAATACAAAGGGAATCCTTGAAAGAGGTATTAAGAGGATTGTTTATTCAACATTGAGCCCGCTTAAAGAAAGAATAATCAGCGACTATACAGGATGCTTTGTCAAGGCTTCAGGCTCTGGAGATTTCACATAAAAGGTCTCCAACCCAGGAGCTATTGGCCGATATATCTTTGGTACGGTCGTCCTTACTAGGGTCTAGGAAAATGCCCTAGGAAAGTACCGATATGGAGATAAGTCTGGGAGACCACTTGCAAGGACACTGCTCTTAAGTGACTTTTATACCAAGTATTGTATTACCGTCTGGGGAAATTACTTCAGATCCACATTCTATTCAAAAGGCATTCTGCGATTATTTTACAGCTCTGTACAATCTTACCCCCCCCCATTATCTTCTGACTTTAATTCTCTTGACCATCGTATACAGGAATATGTGTATGAAACTGCTATCCCAAAATTAGATGAAGAGAGTGGGAATTCTTTGGATTCTCCTTTTTTACTAGAGGAATTAATTGAAGTGATTACTAATATACCATCGGGTAAAAGTCCTGGTCCCGATGGTTTTACATCAAAATTTTATAAGATCTGTAAGGATTCTATTACACCGTTCATGCTTCGGGTGTTTAATAGCACACCTGCTATTAATGGGTTCACACCCCAGACACTAGAGGCGCACATCACATTACTTCCTAAACCAGATAAAGATTTAAATTAATGTTCTAGTTATCGGCCTATTTATTTAATTGGGGTAGATATTAAGATGTATGCTAAATTGATCGCCTTACGTCTTCAATCCCATATTCCAAATCTGGTCCATACAGATCAAGTTGGGTTTGTTCAGGGGAGAGAAGCTTGTGATAACATACTTAACCACCTGCCGCCCGCCATATAGCAGAATGATGGCGGCAAAGTGGTTTCAATATCCTGACTGGGCGTCATATGACGTCCGCAGGATATTGAGCCGCTGCGCGCCCCCTGGGGCGCGCATCGCGACGATCGTTGTTGCGGGGTGTCAGTCTGACACCCCCCAACACAGATCTAGGTAAAGAGTCTCTGACGGAGACTCATTACCACGTGATCAGCCGTGTCCAATCACGGCTGATCACGACGTAACTAGGAAGAGCCGTCTGACAGATGCGAGTAGAGGAGAGCCGATCGGCTGCTCTCCTGACAGGGGGGGTCTGTGCTGATTGTTTATCAGCACAGCCCCCCCCTCAGATCCTGCCCAGGACCACCAGGGAAGCCGCCCAGGACCACAAGGGAAGCCGCCCAGGACCACCAGGGAAATCAGCTACACTGGACCACCAGGTATGCCCCCTAGACCCCCAGGGAAATACTAATCAGTGCAAAGGCAGCTGCCAATCAATGCCCAGGCAGCTGCCAATCAGTGCCCACTCCAATGCCTACCACTGCTAGTGCCACCAGGGATGCCTATCAGTGCCGCGTATCAGTGCCCATCAGTGCCACGTATCAGTACCGCCTATCAGTGCCCATCAGTGCCCATCAGTGCCATCTATCAGTGCCCATCCGTGCCACCCATAAGAACCCATCTTTGCAGCCTTTCAGTGCCCATCAGTGTCGCCTATCAGTGCCCATCAGTGCCCACCAGTGCCACCCAGTGCCACCCATGAGTGCCCATCAGTGCCGCCTATCAATGCCCATCAGTGCTGCATATCAGTGCCACCCATCAGTGCCGTCTACCAGTGCCCATCAGTGCCGCATATCAGTGCCCATCGTCAGTGCCCGTCAGTGCCCGCTCATTGGTGCCACTTCATCGCTGCCACCTTATCAGTGCCTGTCAGTGCCACCTTATCAGTGCCCATCAGTGAAAGAGAAAACTTACTTATTTACAAAATTTTTAAACAGAAACAAAAGAAAAACTTTTATTTTTTTCAAAATTTTTGGTATTTTTTATTTGTTTCGCAAAAAATAAAACCGCAATAGTGATCAAATACTACCAAAAGAAAGCTCTATTTGTGAGAACAAAATGATAAAAATTTAGTTTGGGTACAGTGTTGTATGACCGCGCAATTGTCATTCAAACTGCGACAGCACTGAAAGCTGAAAATTGGTCTGGACAGGAAGGTGTATAAGTGCCCTGTATTGAAGTGGTTAAATCCCTTTTACTCATTGATGATACTCAGTCAGCAAAAATACCAGCTTGCCTTATCTCTGTTGATGCAGAGAAGGCATTTGATCATGTTGGGTGGCCGTTTTTGGAACAAACTCTGAGTCAAATAGGACTAGGACCAATCCTGTTAAGGAAAATTATGACACTGTATACTAAGCCAAGAGCAAGAATACGGATTAATCTATCTTTATCTTCTAACTTTCCTATTCAAAATGGTACGCGTCAGGGATGTCCGCTATCTCCCCTCCTGTTCATCCTAGTAATAGAACATCTGGTAACCGCTCTTAGACAAAATTCTTGTATTACAGGCATACCGTTAGATTGGCAGGAGGTGAAGTTGGCAGTACTTGCTGATGATCTGTTACTCTATGTCACCAACCCACATGTCTCCATGCTATCTATTCTGTATGAATTTCAGCGGTTTGGAGCCCTGAGTAATTTTAAAGTAAATTTATCAAAGTCTGAAATTCTTAATTTATCCCTGTCACCACATCAAGTTCAGGCCCTTGGGAATAATTTCCCATTTAAGATTTGTACTTCGACACTTAAGTATTTGGGTATACAAATTCCACAAGATCTTAATAGGCTATATATAGAAAATTATTACCCTCTTATGCAGCGTACAATACAAAATCTTAAAAACTACGATCGAGCCCAGTATTCATGGTTTGGGAGGATTAACATTTTGAAAATGGATATAGTACCGCGTTTCTTTATCTTTTCCAAACCATACCTATAGTGGTCCCCCGTTCATTCTTTGTTACTCTACAATCGGCTTTTACAAGGTTTATTTGGGGTTCCAATAAATCTAGACTGCAAAGGAGAACTTTATCTCTCCCTAAAGATAAGGGGGGTGTAGGGGTACTGGACCTTAATTACTACCATGTTGCAGCGGTGTTAACTAGATTAGTAAATTGGTTCCATCATTCTCACCTTAAACAATGGGTACACATAGAACAGTCAATTGCCCCTTTTGATCTTCAGGCGCTTCCCTGGTTAGATATTTCTGTCCGGGTCCAGTTTCTTCTTTGTCTTTTCTTACAGCACACTTATTGCGTATTTGAGATAAATTACAATCTCAACTAGGACTTTCCCCTAAAGTGGGATTAATGACGCCCCTGTTTGGTAATCCAGGGTTCCCTCCGGCAGTGGCTCGAAGACATTTTTTGGTCAAATCGTCGAATATCTCAAAGTCTTTGTCAGGGAGATCTTCTATTGCTATCAAATTTGATTCCTATACAGCGGCAAATAATTAAACACTGGCTGGAATATCGGCAGCTATCGTCTTTTCTTTCCTCTTTCCCTTTTAGGGATGTATTTAATAGAGAGCCAGATACCTTTAAGTTCCTTTTATTACAAGAAAATGTACCAGAACACATTTTGTCTGCGGTGTATAGGGTTCTTATTCTTAGACTCCATCCATGTCTCCCAGAGTTTACAAATAAGTGGAGTATGGACTTGAATGTACAAATTAAATCAGAGGAATGGGAAAAAGCATTTATCCTTACACATAGTATGTTGTTAGCAACTAAGGCACATGAGATGAATTTCAAACTTCTTTCTCGTGGTATAGACGCCCTTTGTTGCTCCACCGGATATACTCAGATGTCTCAAACCTGTGTTGGCATTGTCATTCCGCTAAGGGTTCGCTACTGCATATTTGGTGGGAATGTCCTTCTGTGCATACATTTTGGGATATGATACTCCAGCTTCATACTCGAGCAACTGGGGTAACTATTCCCAACACACCACAAATTACTCTGCTATCCATTTTACCCAGCTCATATAAGAGCATTAAAAAAGGCCTTTTGAGACATTGGTTGACAGCTGCAAGAGCGGTTATACCGCGCCACTGACGGTCTGCGTATGCTTCATCATTGATTGAGTGGTTACAGAGATGGACAATATTGAGAGGATGGAGATTCTCCTGTCACAGGAATTGGACACATATGAACACTGTTGCCAAATTTGTCGCCCTTGGAAGGTACTAAGGGAATCCCTTGAATTACGGAATTTATATATGGGTTAGAGGGAGGACGTGAAAATGGTTCAGAGTTGGGTTGAGCGAGGAGATTTTGGTTTGAGTAGCTATTTCTGGTAGTTTTGTTTGCTTGTTTTTTGTTTTGTTTTGTTTTGTTTTTGTGTGTGCTGTGTATGATATATCTAACATCACTGTGGGAGTTGAAGATAGGGAGTAGTAAATTATATATTTCATCTAATTGGACGAAGGAATATAAGGCAGGGATATTCTTATTAGGGTCTAAAAAATCTCAATGGTCTAAAGTATCATTATGTGTTCTTTTATAACATAGGAGTTTATTGATGAGTAAAATTTCCTTCCTCTTTTCTCTTTCTCTCTTTCTCTTTTTTTTTCTTTTTTCTTTTCCTCTTCTCCACCATTTTCTCCCCCTTTTTGTTGGGACTCCTGCAGTGTGTTGATATATGTGTTGATATATGTTTATATGTAACATGTTTATGTTTTATACATTATTATAATGTGGTATGTTCTTTATTATTACTTATAGGATGTGGATAATGTTTTCTTTTGTTGTGTAATTAAAATTTTCAATAAAATCAGAGTTGAAAGCAAAATAAAAAAAAAATAATAATAAAAAAAAAGTATATGTGAACCTTTACCCTAAACAACTCATTCAATTTAAATTAGCAACATAAGGCAAAACATTTGAGTGTATGTATGTGTGTATATATATATATATATATATATATATATATATATATATATATATATATATATATATAAACAGTGCCTTGAAAAAGTATCCATACCCATAGTTACATAGTTACATAGTACTTGAGGTTGAAAAAAGACACAAGTCCATCAAGTCAATCCTATGTGTGAGATTATATGTCAGTATTACATTGTATATCCCTGTATGTTGCAATCGTTCAGGTGCTTATCTAATAGTTTTTTGAAACTATCGATGCCCCCCCCCCTGCTCAGACCACTGCCTGTGGAAGGGAATTCCACATCCTTGCCTCTCTTACAGTAAAGAACCCTCTATGTAGTGTAGTTTAAGGTTAAACCTCTTTTCTTCTAATTTTAATGAGTGGCCACGTGTCTTGTTAAACTCCCTTCCGCGAAAAAGTTTTATTTCTATTGTGGGGTTACCAGTACGGTATTTGTAAATTGAAATCATATCCCCTCTCAAGTGTTCAGAGAGAATAAGTTCAGTGCTCGCAACCTTTCTTCATAACTAATGTCCTCCAGACCCTTTATTAGCTTTGTTGACCTTCTTTGTACTCGCTCCATTTCCAGTACATCCTTCCTGAGGACTGGTGCCCAGAACTGGACAGCATACTCTAGGTGTGGCCGGACCAGAGTCTTGTAGATTGGGAGAATTATCTCTGGAGTTAATCCCTTTTTTAATGCATGCCAATATTCTGCTTGCTTTGTTAGCAGCAGCTTGGCATTGCATGCCATTGCTGAGCCTATCATCTTCTAAGAACCCCAGGTCCTTTTCCATTCTAGATTCCCCCAGAGGTTCTGCATTGCATTCATATTTTTGCCACCCAAATGCATTAGTTTAAAAAATTTCTACATTAAATCTCATTTGCCATGTAGTTGCCCACCCCATTCATCTTCTTGCAAGGTTTCCACCAGAAGTTATTGCCCTGCTTAGCTTAGTATCGTCCACAAATACAGTGATTGAACTATTTACCCCATCCTCCAGATGGTTTATGAACAAGTTAAATAGGATTGGTCCCAGCACAGAACCCTGTGGAAACCCACTACCCACCCCTGACCATTCTGAGTATTCCCCATTTATCACCACCCTCTGAACTCACCCTTGTAGCCAGTTTTCAATCCATGTACTCACCCTATGGTCCATGCCAACGGACCTCATTTTGTACAGTAAACGTTTATTGGGAACTGTGTCAAATGCTTTTGCAAAATCCAGATACATCACGTCTACGGGCCTTCCTTTATCTAGATGGCAACTCACCTCCTCATAGAAGGTTAATAGATTGGTTTGGCAAGAACGATTCTTCATGAATCCATGCTAATGACTGCTAATGATACAGTTTTCATTACTAAAATCTTGTATATAGTCCCTTATTATCCCTCCAAGAGCTTGCATACTATTGATGTTAGGCTAACTGGTCTGTAATTCCCAGGCATGTATTTTGGACCCTTTTTAAATATTTGTGCTACATTGGCTTTTCTCCAATCCGCTGGTACCATTTCAGTCAGTAGACTGTCAGTAAAAAATTAGGAACAATGGTCTGGCAATTACTTCACTGAGTTCCCTAACTACCCTTGGGTGCAAGCTATCCGATCCCCGTGATTTATTAATGTTAAGTTTCCCAATTCTAATTTTAATTCTATCCTCTGTTAGCCATGAGGGTGCTTCCTGTGATGTGTCACGAGTAAAAACACTGCAGTTTTGGATACTGAAGCCCCCTGATTCCCTCAAGAAGACTGAGGAGAAGTTTGAAATTTTTGAAAGTTTGAAAGTTTGAAGTACCCCTTGAAATGTTCCACATTTTGTCATGTTACAACTAAAAATGTAAATGTATTTTTATTGGGATTTTATGTAATAGAACAACACAAAGTGGCACATAATTGTGAAGTGGAAGGAAAATGATAAATGATTTTCAAAATTTTTTACAAATAAATATGTGAAAAGTGTGGCGTGCATTTGTATTCAGTCCCCCTGAGTCAATACTTTGTAGAACCACCTTTCCCTGCAATTACAGTTGCAAGTCTTTTTGGGTATGTCTCTACCAGCTTTTTCCATCTAGAGAGTGATATTTTGCCCATTTTTCTTTGCAAAATAGCTCAAGCTCTGTCAGATTGGATGGAGAGCATCTGTGAACAGCAATTTTCAAGTCTTGCCACAGATTCTCAGTTGGATTTAGGTCTGGACATTGACTGGGCCATTCTAACACATGAATATGCTTTCATATACACCATTCCATTGTAGCTCTGGCTGTATGTTTAGGGTCGTTGTTCTGCTGGAAGGTGAACCTGCACCCCAGTCTCAAGTCGTTTGCAGACTCTAATGCCGCGTACACACGGTCGGACTTTTCGTCTACAAAAGTCCAACGGACGCCGACGGACTAAAGCTGGCTGGTAATCCGATCGTGTGTGGGCTTCTCCGGACTTTCAGCAGACTTTTTCAGCCTCAAATCCGACGGACTTTAGATTTGAAACATGCTTCAAATCTTTACGTCGTAACTACGACGGACCCCGAAATCCGCTCGTCTGTGTGCTAGTCCGACGGACAAAAACCCATGCTAGGGCAGCTATTGGCTACTGGCTATGAACTTCCTTATTTTAGTCCGGTGTACGTCATCACGTACGAATCCGTCGGACTTTTGTGTGGTCGTGTGTAGGCAAGTCCGTTCGTTAGAAAGTCTGCTGCAAGTCCGCCGAAAGTCCGCCGGAAGTCTGTCGGACAGGCTGTCGGACTTTTGTAGACAAAAAGTCCGACCGTGTGTACGCGGCATAACAGGTTTTCTTTTAAGATTGCCCTGTATTTGGTTCCATCCATCTTCAACTCTGACAAGCTTCCCTATCCCTGCTGAAGAAAAGCATCCCCACAACATGATGCTGTGGGGATGGTGTGTTCAGGGTGATGTGCGGTGTCAGTTTTCTCCTTGCCCGGCCTGTCAGTTTAGCTGGATGGCCATGTCTTGGTAGGTTTGCAGTTGTGCCATACTCTTTCCATTTTCGGATGATGGATTGAACAGTGCTTCGTGAGATGATCAAAGCTTGGGATATTGCCGTTTGTTCACTAAGGTTCTCTTACAAACCTCTGAGGGCTGCACAGTACAGATATATTTATATTGAGCATAAATTACACACATGCGGAATCTATTTACTAATTAAGTGACTTTTGAAGGCAATTGGTTCCCCTAGATTTTAGTTAGGGGTATCAGAGTAAAAGGGGCTAAATACAAATGCACGCCACACTTTTCAGATATTTATTTGTAAAAAATTTTGAAAAACATTTATTATTTCCACTTCACAATTATGTACCATGTGTTGGTCTATCACATAAAATCCCAATAAAATAAATTTATATTTTTTGGTTGTAACATGACAAAATGTGGAAAATTTCAAGGGGTATGAATACTTTTTCAAGGCACTGTATATATACAATGTAAAGTAGTGAGTGTACAGCTTGTATAAAAGCGTAAATTTGCTGCCCCCTCAAAATACCTCAACACACAGCCATTAATGTCTAAATCGCTGGCAGCAAAAGTGAGTACATCCCTAAGTGAAAATGTCCAAATTGGGTGCAATTAGCCACCCCCCCCAGTGTCATGTGACTCATTAGTGTTACAAGGGAGCAGGTGTGTTAAATTTGGTGTTATTGCTTTCACTCTCTCATACTGGTCACTGGAAGTTCAACATGGCACCTCATGGCAAAGAACTCTCTGAGGATCTGAAAAAAAAGAATTGTTGCTCTACATAGAGATGGCCTAGGCTACAAGAAGATTGCCAAGACCCTGAAACTGAGCTACAGCACAGTAGCCAAGACCAAACAGCGGTTTAACGGGACACTATTATCGTTTAAATGTTACGAGGAATATAACAGAATATGTTAAAAGGAAATCAAGAATGCAAAAATTCAAAACGAACGACAGATTCCAAAAGATAGTAGGACAAACCCCAAAAAAAATTCAAATATATAATAGTAAAAAGGTCAGGTCTGAGCATGTAGGCCCTTTACAAAATAATCTAGAGTAGGTGACTGGGGACAAAAAGAAGACAAATTTATTTAATACTTTCTTCAGTTCTGTGTATACAAAGGAGCATGGCGGAGCTCAAGTTCATAATGGGGGTGGTATTGACACAGCCCCAAATGATCCACAAATGATCCAAATGATCCACAATGGCTCAAAAGTGATATGACCCAGAAATATTTAGACAGAATAAAGGTGGATAAAGCACTTGGACCAGAAATAGTACTACTGGATTGGCGTAGGGCCAATGTGGTGCCTGGCTATATTTAAAAAGGGAACAAAGTCTTTACCAAGTAACTATAGACCTGTTAAACTTCTATGGTTGGGAAGATGCTGGAGAGTTTAATAAATAACAACATAGATGAGTTCTTGCTGGAAAAAAATATTTTAAGCAACAGGCAGCATGGATTCATGAAAGACAAAAGTTGTTACACAAATCTGATTTCTTTTTATGAAGAGGTAAGTAAAACCTTAGACAGAGGGGTGGCTGTGGACGTGGTATACTTGGATTTAGCAAAAGCGTTCGATACAGTTCCCCACACATGGCTAATGTGTAAGGTAAAGTCTATAGGTTTGGAAATATCAGTTTGACTTGACTTGTGAGCCTCGAGTCTAGTTCTTTGAAAAGAGCCCAATACAGTGGGGCAAAAAAGTATTTAGTCATCCACCAATTGTGCAAGTTCTCCCACTTAAAAAGATGAGAGAGGCCTGTAATTGTCATCATAGGACGTAGGTATACCTCAACTATGAGAGACAAAATGTGGAAACAAATCCAGACAATCACATTGTCTAGTTTTTAAAAGAATTTATTTGCAAATTATGGTGGAAAATAAGTATTTGGTCAATATCAAAAGTTCATCTCAATACTTTGTTATATATCCTTTGTTGGCAATGACAGAAGTCAAGCGTTTTCTGTAAGTCTTCACAAGGTTGTCACACACTGTTGCTGGTATGTTGGTCCATTCCTCTATGCAGATCTCCTCTAGAGCAGTGATGTTTTGGGGCTGTCGCTGGGCAACACAGACTTTCAACTCCCTCCAAAGGTTTTCTATGGGGTTGAGATCTGGAGACTGGCTAGGCCACTCCAGGACCTTGAAATGCTTCTTACGAAGCCACTCCTTCGTTGCCCAGGCGGTGTGTTTGGGATCATTGTCATGCTGAAAGACCCAGCCATGTTTCATCTTCAATGCCCTTGCTGATGGGAGGAGGTTTGCACTCAAAATTTCACGATACATGGCCCCATTCATTCTTTCATGTACACGGATCAGTCATCCTGTTCCCTTTGCAGAGAAACAGTCCCAAAGCATGATGTTGCCACTCCCATGCTTCACAGTGGGTATGGTGTTCTTTGGTTGCAACTCAGCATTCTCTCTCCTCCAAACACGACGAGTTGTGTTTCTACCAAACAGTTCTACTTTGGTTTCATCTGACCATATGACATTCTCCCAATCCTCTTTTGGATCATCCAAATGCTCTTTAGCAAACCTGGCAGGGGGACACATATGGCATTGCAGGATCTGAGTCCCTGGCAGCAGAGTGTGTTACTGATGGTAGCCTTTGTTACATTGGTCCCAGCTCTCTGCAGGTCATTCACTAGGTCAACCCGTGTGGTTCTGGGATTTTTGCTCCCCATTCTTGTGATCATTTTGAGCCCATGGGGTGAGATCTTGTGTGGAGCCCCAGATTGAGGGAGATTATCAGTGGTCATGTATGTCTTCCATTTTCTAATTATTGCTCCCACAGTTGATTTCTTCACACCAAGCTGCTTGCCTATTGCAGATTCAGTCTTCCCAGCCTGGTGCAGGTCTACAATTTTGTTTCTGGTGTCCTTCGACAGCTCTTTGGTCTTCACCATAGTGGAGTTTGGAGTGTGTCTGTTTGAAGTTGTGGACAGGTGTCTTTTATACTGATAACAAGTTCAAACAGGTGCCATTAATACAGGTAATGAGTGGAGGACAGAGGAGCCTCTTAAAGAAGAAGATACAGGTCTGTGAGAGCCAGCTTTCTTGCTTGTTAGTAGGTGACCAAATACTTTTTTTCCACCATAATTTGCAAATAAATTCTTTCAAAAATCAGACAATGTGATTGTCTGGATTTGTTTCCATATTTTGTCTCCCATAGTTGAGGTATACCTATGATGACAATTACAGGCCTCTCTCATCTTTTTAAGTGGGAGAACTTGCACAATTGGTGGCTGACTAAATACTTTTTTGCACCACTGTATGTCCTGGCAAGTATGTTAAATGTACTGTTTCAGCAGGGTAAAATAACTGGTGCAAAGGGTCCCCTCACAGGGCTTGATAAGATGCGTGAAGGAACAGTGTCTGCATGCAGTGTCCTTAAGTGTAAAAGCTGTGGGCAAGAGCTCGCTCACCAGCTCCCAATGGTCTTCCACTCAAAGGATGCTGTGGAGATTCTATAGCAGGCCCCTGCAGGATCTGGCTCAAGGCACAGCACTTGACCCCACGTCGCACCGAGCTAAAGTCAAGCTGGGTCTGGGATGCATGTGATGAAGGTGACCTCTAGGCTGCCACCCAATGATCAGATCTTGAAGGCAGCAGATGCTCCCACACCTACTTGTGATGACTCTCACAATCTGCACAGGCCACAGCACATCCACGCTCTCCACACTGTCTGATTCACTGCTTTCAGATCCAGGCTGTGGTCCCCAAGAGAGCAAGCCCAGCCTTAACAGTGGGATTTATATCCTTACCCAAAGTCCTCCTCATTTACCAGATTTCTGGTAAGTGTAGTCTGAAAATTACGATATATACTGGCTGTAGGACTACATGTCCCAGAATGCTCTACTTTTTGAAGAAAATGATCCAATTTTGCTGGCAGGAATTGATGAAACTGTCCTAGCACTGAGCACTAGATTAAAGACTACATCTCTATACTCCCATCTTGTGGCCAAACCGAAGAATTGCATAATGAATACTATTTTCATTATAGTATGTTTTTTTACATAATTCAGGGATAGAATGCCTGCTACAAACCCTTAGTGTTTTCTTAGCTTAGCACATGTAGCACAATAAAAAAAATATTTCTCAATAAAATTCTTTGTTAATATTTTTACCCCAGGCCTTGCAGTTTACAACTTTCAATGCTGCTGACTCTTGAACTTCCAGTCTTCACAGGAAAGAGTTAATAGTTGGGAGAAGGGAAGCAGGAGGGGGGAGGAGCAGGGGAGTGCCTTGCCATCCTAGGATACAGGGCTGTGTGTTTCTATTGATGCATACAGGATAGGGAGACACAGCTCTAGTCTCTGCATGCAAGGGTGGCTCAATAGGATGCAGAATAGAATGCAAAAGAAAGAAGCCACCCTCTAACAGGAAACCTGGGGCAGCGGTCATGGCACCACCTTAAACTGGAACATGGGTAAGGACTAAAAGATTAAGAAGCTGCATACGCAGAAAGTGATTAAATCAGCTTTTGAAAGTTCCCTGAAAAAACTGAGTATTTATTATCACTTTGATGGTTTGTTTTTAAATATATTGGGGAGGTTTTTGATATTTGCCTGATATTTATCTTTAATTTCTTATTTTGACTGGGGTATGTCTTAAAAAATGATTTTAACATTTTCATATGAGTGTCTCTTTAAATCTGACTTACCCTGCCTCCTAATTGAAACAGAACTTAGGTATTTAAAATTATTGTTTAGCTTTTATACACATATATTTTACTAAACATGTTGATTGCAAGGCAGCAGTGTAAATTCCAGGATTGTGATGACGCATCATTTCTTGCTAAAAGAGCCTGGCGATATTCCTAAATGCTTGAGTTGATCTACTGTTGTTTTTACATCTAAGAACCAGCATTCTTTGGGCCACCAAAGAACATGTTTTCAGAGTTACCCTTGAATCAGAGGAACTGAGAAACATATTTGCATCCTAATACCTAATCCCTGCCAAAACTGTTTTTATTTTTTACTTTTAGATAATGTGGAAAATGGTTAAGACTACTGTCATATTTTTATAGCTGACTGTAACTCCATTATGAATGTATCATTTTCATTTCTGCCACTTTGACAACTTTACAAGAAATGAGGGAAGCAGGTTGTAGATAGTAATACAGAAAACTGACGGGATTAGTTAACTATAAATTTCCAACGAATATTGGCTGCAACATTTGTTTTAATTTATCCTGGTTAAGAAGACTATAGAGATGTCTTTTACCTTAATATCATGCCTAGCCAGCTTCAGTTTCTTTTAGCTGTTATTCTTCCTTGTTCAGCTTCTAGATGTGACTTTATGAGAACCCTCTACCCATTTGTGTGTTCAGGAGGTCAAATTGTGGGCAATGCTACTTGTTTTATCTACATACTCATGATCCTGTTGTTCCCTTTCTCTAAAATGGTGCCCAGTGCAGCTAGGAGCGTCTGCACATGGGCATCAAGGACACAGTTGGGTACAGTTACTTTACAAGGGCATACCAGGCAAATGTTTAGTGCTGCCTTTAGAGTGAAAAAAGACAAAAAGAAAAAAAGGATAGTTTAGAAGTCATTCCAAGAGATAGACACTTGTTTATCCTCAGTGCCACCAGTGGCAAGTACTTCACAAAGTGATAATCCTACATGCAGATTCAGGTTGATAAACTTACCTTAAAGTACTTACATACCTGAAGAAGGAACAAGCTTTTATTGAGAAAAGTAAGGAAATAATACTAGATGAATGGTACAAAACTGACAGAAAGCCTTGTGTGAATACCAGGCTAGGCAAGAGAATCAAACCACTTCCCTTATGACAGACCCACTTGTTGTCACCTTCAATCTCCTCATGAGATTGGCACAACATACCAATCTTTCAATGGAAGACTAAATAACTTTTTTTTTGCAAGGCACTAAAAGCAAGCTGGTGGGTGACTTTGTGGAAGAAGCCCCAGTAGACATTATCAGGTGCTCAGCCAAAGCAATGCTATTTACCAGAATAACAAGTCTAAATTGTTTGTAAGCAAATTATGTTCTGCCATTATCAAGGTTTTGAGCAGAAGCTCAGGATTTATCCAGAAAGACAGAAAATAGAGATGGTTGAGGGTTGAGGCAAGCATGGGATTGCAAAGAATTTATTTTTGTTACAGGGAAGCCAGTTATTATAGACTGGGTAAAGATTACTGGGAAAAAAATGGATGAGCACTCACTTGGCATTCATAATGCTTTCAAAGATAGAATTCCAATTGCATTTTTCCCTGTCACTGGGTTAGAAAGTGAGGGGAAATCTGCTCAATTTTCTTTGAGGGCCCATTTACACCAGAATGCCATTTTCATAGTTGAGCCACATTGCTGCATAATGTGTTAGGCAGCCCATTCCTAAAATAAATGGGTTACAACACACTTCCATGCAAAAAAATACAGGCTGTATTTTTCATGGTGCACCTCACAGGAAATCTCACATTACCACATCACAGATGGTGTGAATGGGCTATTTGGTCTGAAAAAAATGGTGGAATTTAGAATATGCTTGACTAATTCACCAATTCTAATATGTTAAAATGCTTCTGTCCTATCTAAAGCCATGTACACACGATCGGATTTTCAGATGGGAAATGTGTGATGACAGGCTGTTGGCGGAAAATCCGACCGTTTGTACGCTCCATCGGACAATTGTTGTCGGATTTTCCGTGGACAAATGTTGGATGGCAGGTTTTAAAATTTTCCACGGCAAATGTCTGTTGTCGGAGTTTCCGAGCGTGTGTACACAAGTCCGTTGGACAAAAGTACAACATGCATGCGCGGAGGCAAGGACGAGCCAGAAGCGGTCGGTCTTGTAAACTAGCGTTCGCAATAGAGAATTAACAATCGTGACGTAGCAAATTATGAAATCTCAAAATGCAGCGCACAATTCTCTTCTTCTTTAATGGAATAATAATGAAGCTGCTTTGCTGGTGATACTGATGGAGTTATTGCAAAGAATTTTCAAAGGTTTTTTTTTTCTAGAGATATCAAGAATAATATTATTATGTTTTTTGTTTTTTTTTGGGCAAGTTACCACAACACCATTATCCCATAGTTTTTAAGATCAAAGATACAACTATGTTGGTGTCCCATGTACATTGTATTTTTTTAAATGTAACTGCCTACTCCCAAACTGTCATTTGAAGTAAAACACAGCCAAGTATTATTCTCCACAATTTTTTTTATTGTGCATTAAAAAAAGAAAACAAATAAAATTAGACATGCTATCTGCCAATAGAATTTAACCAAAAAGTGCATTCTATGCATTCAAAAATATAGAAAATATAACAAATCAAATCATTATTATTCAACCAAAATGAAAAGCGTGAAATGAGAAGCGCAAATCAACACTCACCAAACTTCTACTAACTCGAAATTAGCAGAAGGAGCCCAAAGGGTGGCGCTAAAGATTTGAAAAACCACGTAGTATGTCACTACGTTCTTGTTGTTGGCCGACAATTCCTTGCCATTTGTATGCAAGACAGAATCCAGGCACACGCCTTCGGTCAAAACTCAGATGTTTTGTCTGTGGAAAATCCGATCATGTGTACAAGGCTTTATAGTTTTGTTGTAACAATTTGAAAATGTTTAAAAAAATCACTTATCTTTTTCATCTTTCTGATGGGAAAATTGGTATTGGGGAGTTCTGTTGAAAATTCTAACATCAGAATGCCTGACATGTCCCTGATAGAGTGCTTCTTGGCTCAGCATGTGCCTGCCATATTGCTCAGTATATCACTAAGTGCTTGGTTTTCGCAGTCTTTGCAAGAGTGCTTATTTCCCTGGTAGAGAAACCTATATCATCAGTATGGCAAATTATCCTTGTGCTAAGCATGTCATTAGTACAGTTACATAGTTACATAGTAGGTGAGGTTGAAAAAAGACACAAGTCCATCAAGTCCAACCCATGCGTGTGCTTATATGTCAGTATTATCTTGTATATCCCTGTATGTTGTGGTCGATCAGGTGCTTATCTAATAGTTTTTTTAAACTATTGATGCCCCCCGCTGAGACCACCCCCTGTGGAAGGGAATTCCACATCCTTGCCGCTCTTACAGTAAAGAACCCTCTACGTAATTTAAGGTTAAACCTCTTTTCTTCTAATTTAAATGAGTGGCCACTTTTCTTGTTAAACTCCCTTCCACGAAAAAGTTTTATCCCTATTGTGGGGTTACCAGTACGGTATTTGTATATTGAAATCATATCCCCTCTCAAGCGTCTCTTCTCCAGAGAGAATAAGTTCAGTGCTCGCAACCTTTCTTCATAACTAATATCCTCCAGACCCTTTATTAGCTTTGTTGCCTTTCTTTGTACTCGCTACATTTCCAGTACATCCTTCCTGAGGACTGCTGCCCAGAACTGATCAGCATACTCAAGGTGTGGCCGGACCAGAGTCTTGTAGAGTGGGGAAATTATCGCTTTATCCCTGGAGTTAATCCCTTTTTTAATGCATGCCAATATTCTGTTTGCTTTGTTAGCAGCAGCTTGGCATTGCATGCCATTGCTGAGCCTATCATCTACTAGGACCACCAGGTCCTTTTCCATCCTAGATTCCCCTTGAGGTTCTCCCCCTAGTGTATAGATTGCATTCATATTTTTGTCACCCAAATGCATTATTTAAAATTTTTCTACATTAAACCTCATTTGCTGTGTAGTTGCCTATCCCATTAATTTGTTCAGATCTTCTTGCAAGGTTTCCACATCCTGCGGAGAAGTTATTGCCCTGCTTAGCTTAGTATTGTCCGCAAATACAGAGATTGAACTGTTTATCCCATCCTCCAGATCGTTTATGAACAAGTTAAATAGGATTGGTCCCAGCACAGAACCCTGTGGAACCCCACTACCCACCCCTGACCATTCTGAGTATTCCCCATTTATCACCACCCTCTGAACTCGCCCTTGTAGCCAGTTTTCAATCCATGTACTCACCCTATGGTCCATGCCAATGGACCATATTTTGTACAGTAAACGTTTATGGGGAACTGTGTCAAACGCTTTTGCAAAATCAGATACACCATGTCTACGGGCTTTCCTTTATCTAGATGGCAACTCACCTCCTTATAGAAGGTTAATAGATTTGGTTTGGCAAGAACGATTCTTCATGAACCCATGCTAATTACTGCTAATGATGCAGTTTTCATTACTAAAATCTTGTATATAGTGCCTTATCATCCCCTCCAAGAGCTTGCATACTACTGCTGTTAGGCTAATTGGTCTGCAATTCCCAGGGATGTATTTTGGGCCCTTTTTAAACATTGGTACTACATTGGCTTTTCTCCAATCCGCTGGTACAGATCCAGTCAGTAGACTGTCAGTAAAAATTAGGAACAATGGTCTGGCAATTACTTGACTGAGTTCCCTAAGTACCCTCGGGTGCAAGCTATCCAATCCTGGTGATTTATTAATGTTAAGTTTTCCAAGTCTAATTCTAATTCTGCCCTCTGTTAGCCATGAGGGTGCCTCCTGTGATGTATCACGAGGATAAACACTGCAGTTTTGGTTACCGAAGCCCTCCTATTCCCTCGTGAAGACTGAGGAGAAGAATAAATTCAATACCTTCGCCATCTCCCCATCCTTTGTAACCAGATGTCCTTCCTCCTTCCTTATGGGGCCAACATGGTCTGTCCTCCCTTTTTTACTGTTTACATACTTAAAGAATTTCTTGGGATTTTTTTTGCTCTCCTCGCTATGTGTCTTTCGTGTTCTATCTTAGCCACCCTAATTGCACTCTTACATTTCTTGTTGCATTCTTTATAAAGTCTGAATGCTGATGATGATCACTCAACCTTGTATTTTTTGAAGGCCTTCTCTTTTGCTTTTATATGCATTTTTACATTGGAGTTAAGCCCTCCAGGACTTTTTTTTGCTCTTTTAAATGTATTACCCAATGGGATGCACTGCCTAATGCCCTTATTTAATATGCTCTTAAAGCGAACCCATCTCTCCTCCGTGTTCTTTGTTCCCAAGTTTTTTTCCCCAAATGTTTGCCTTCTGGCAATGTTCGTAGTTTCGAAAAGTTGGCTCTTTTGAAATTCAGTCTTTGTATTTCCCTTATGTTTCCTATTTGTGTAATTTATACTGAAGCCAATTGACCTGTGATCGCTGTTTCTTAATTTTCCCCGTATTTCCACATCTGTGAGCAGGCCTGTATTGTTGGTAATCAGTAGATCTAGTAATGCTTTATTTCTAGTTGGTGCGTCTACCATCTGACCCATGAAATTGTCCTGCAAGACATTTAGGAACTGGCGAGCCTTAGACAAATGTGTGGTTCCCTCTGCCCAGTCTATGCCTGTATAATTAAAATCCCCCATTATGATAACACTTCCCATCCTTGCTGCTAATCCAAATTGTGATAGGAGGTCCGTCTCCCCCTCCTCCCTCAGGTTAGGGGGCCTATAGCATACTCTCAGTATTATTTTCCCCTTAGCTTCATCCCTTTGGAGCTCTACCCATAAGGATTCCACCTTCTCCCTAGCTCACTTAGTGATGTCATCTCTCACATTCACTTGTACATTATTCTTGATATATAGACATACCCCTCCCCCTTTTTTACCCTCTCTATCCCTGCAACAAAGGGTATACCCATGAATGGTTGCTAGCCAAACATGAGAGCTGTTGAACCAGGTCTCTGAAATTCCCACAAAATCCAAATCCTCCTCGTACAACAGTATCTCTAGTTCACCCATCTTGTCCGCCAGGCTCCTGGCATTGGTGAGCATGCCACATAGTTTAGACCGGTCGCATACTATCCTCTTACTGGGTGTTCTGAGACTGCAACTAGGACTTGTTGTTACTATACTTGGGTTTATGTGCTTTAGTCAACCTAGTTTAAAAACCCCTCTAACTTTTTGGCCATCTTTACTCCCAGCAGATCTGCACCCTCCTCATTTAGGTGCAGTCCGTCCCTTCTATAGTACTGGTGACCGACTGAGAAGCCAGCTCTGTCCTCCAGGAACCCAAACCCCTCCTTACTACACTAGCTCTTCAGCCACTTGTTTACTTCCCTAACCGCCCTCTACCTGGTGGGGCTCAAGGTAATGGTAGTATTCCTGAGAATACTACCTTGGAGGTCCTTTTCCTCAATTTAGCTTCCAAGTCCCTAATATCGTTCTTTAGGACACTCCATCTACCTCTGACTTTGTCATTGGTGCCAACGTGCACCATGACAGCTGGGTCTTCCCTAGCCCCTCCCAGTAATCTGTTCACCAGATCCGTGATGTACCGAACCCGAGTGCCCAGGTAGACTGCATACAGTTCGGCACTTCAGGTCTTTGTCACAGATTTCCCTCTCTGTCCTTGTAAGAATTGAGTCCCCTACCACCAGAATCTGTCTATCCTTTCCCTTCACTTCCCCCCAACTCTTATGGAGGAGTTCTTCCCCTGGCAGCTAGGAGAGTCCCTCAGCTTATTGGGATGCTTCAGCCCTGGATCGGCCTCCCTGGCACTACCACCTCTATCCTTCCTGACTGTCACCCATCTACTCTTTTCTGGTGCCTGCACCTCTTTTTCTCCACCCGCCTCTGTGCTAGCCCCTGCCAGCACCTGCCGAGTATGTTTCTAGCTCTCCTTTAGAATGGAGGGTCTTCTCAGTGCTGACAGTTGCTTCCCTAGATTCAGAACCTGGACTTCCAGGGAAATAATGTGCTTATATTTTGCACAGCAGTATTGGCCCTCGATCAGATGATCAAGGAACGCATACATGTCGCAAGATGTACACAGAGTCTCATCGTACCTACTAATTTAATAAGGATTGGGGATTATACCCTGTCCATATTACCTAACAACTAGCTTCCTGACACTAATACTCAACAATACAATACGCAGGTACTCAACAAGACAACACACAGGTACTCGCGCCCACGTGCACTCGCAGCTTACATGCACTCGCTGACAACGTGCACTCACAGACCACGTGCACTCGCAGACCACATGCGCTTGCAGATCATGTGCACTCGCAGCCTACGTGCACTCGCAGCCTATGTGCCCTCGCAGACCACGTGCACTCGCAGACAATGTGCACTGGCAGCCTACGTGCAATCGCAGATTACGTGCACTCGCAAATAATGTGCACTCGCAGACCACGTGCACTTGCAGCCTACGTGCACTCACAGACCACGTGCACTCGCAGCCTACGTGCACTCACAATACACAGGTACACACAATATACAGGTACTATTGATCCACACATACACACTACTCAGACAACACTCAGGTACTCACACTGACCCCTGTTATAACCTTTTGTTTTCAACTTTGTACCAAGTGTGCCAGGTATTTTAACATGACCTTGACAAAGTGTCCCAGGTGCTTATTATATTCCTGGAAGGGTGGAAATGTGGTCACCTTAGGAGTGCACAGTCCCTGAGCACAGCATTTTGTATTTGGTTGAGCTTTGTTGTTCAATCAATCCTCCCATTAAAAAAAGTGACTTTTTGACAATGTTCAGTCCCCAGACATGGCAGAGGGGCAATGCATTTTAATAATATGAGAATTACAGATGAATCCAGACACTAACAAATGTATTATATTAGGTCATCAAATGAATTAAGGGATTTGGGCTAAATGCATTTGTTTTGATTACAGATTGCCTTTCAAATTTAGAGGACATGTTAAATTTTAGTGAATTTGCCAGGAACCCCCGCCAGACAACATAGTCCACATTTTTTTGCAATTACAGCTTAGTCAAGGAGCGACTCCTAGCCAGCTGACTTCACATTAAGGGAGCAGTTAAGTATATATATAACTATATTATATTAATATTTTAATATACGGTATATATATATATATATATATATATATATATATATATACAGAAAATAAATCTACAGACATATTCAGGTACTTTTATTTTTATTAGCTGTATCCGAACATATATTTAATGATTATAAATACATTGTTAAACTATTCTTTAATATCTGCTTAGACTTCAGCTTTAAGCATGACTGATACAAAAACGAGTTATAACTTCAGAACAGATCGTGATGTGTACTGTGGAAATAAAAAACTCTTATGTTCAACCGAGTCTTTTAGGGTGACCATACATTTCCTAATTTTTCTGACGTGCTGGAAATCCTTTGTGAGATATGAATAACTGTTCGTGTCTCTAGCATTGTACTTCCATAAATGAAAGAAAGGATGTTACAGAGCCTAATTGGCACACAGCTTGAACCCTTTTAAAGCAATGCAATTATCAGTCAGGGTTCACTTATTTTGAAAGAGTCAGGGAAGAGAAGACCCCTCTATTTTAGGACATTAAACAGATGTCATATTTAGTACTTACATTATTACACTAAATCAACACATACTTTTTGTTACAATTCTCAAGAAGTATCCAAAGTTGGCCAGACAAAAAAGAAATAAAACAGAACTTAGTCGCCTCTTGAGTAATAGTGAATTGTAATGATTTTTTTTTAAATCACAAAGCCTAATCACTTGGAAAACGATTAATAAGAAAAAGCTAAAAGCTCTTTTAATTAGGAAGCCCACAACTCCGTCCTGTGTGAGGCCTCCTGTGAATTCCATTCCACCTGTAGCCAACCATAAACATAAATGAATAGCTACATGAAGTGGCATAACAGGTAGCCACCCCACAGGCTGCAGTTGTAGGCTTTGCTCAATCCCATGCTGATCTCTGGCAGTGAGCTGACATTTCTGCTTTTCAAGGGAAGATTTTTGGAACAAAATATCAGGCTTTCCAGGAACCTGTCTATGTTGGTATCTACTGAAGCAATAGAGGAACAATAAAACATTTCTTAGAGCTCCAGCAATCAACTATACTCATTGGTAGAAGCTGCAACATGATTAACCACTTCAATACCAGGCAGTTAGACACCTTTCTGCCAAGCCAATTTTCAGCTTTCAGTGCTGTCGCATTATGAATGACAATTGCACGGTCATGCTACACTGTAGCCAAACAAATTTTTTATCATTTTGATCCAACAAATAGAGCTTTATTTTGGTGGTATTTGATCACCTCTGTGATTTTTATTTTTTGCGCAACAAATAAAAAAAGACCGAACATTTTGCAAAAAAAAAAAAGTTTTTCTTTGTTTCTGTTATTTTTTTTTGGAAATAAGTAAGTTTTCTGCATCAAGTGTCATTTCTTCAGTGTTGTCACATGAAAAGATAGAAGAAAAGATTTAGAAAAATGTGAGGGGTGTACTTACTTTTGTGAGATACTGGATATTGCCGAGACCCGACAATTCATTACAGCCGCAATCAGTTTTTAATGACAAGTTTTCCTTTAGAAATGACATTTTCCCGTGGTACTGTTCTAAACACCGATAAAATGCGCCACTTTATAGGCATACCATAGACACCCCCCTATTTAAAGGAATATTTCATTTTTATTGTTTCACTTTAAGCATAAAAAAAAACAATGCTCCCTAAAAAATGGCTGTTTAAAAAAAAAAATGTTTGACCCAGGTCCACAAACACTTTTTATGACAATAACTTGCATATAAGCCTTTAAAATAAATGATCACTTTTGATTTTCATGTTCGTGTCCCGTAGACTTTAACGGTGTTTGTGTGTTCTGCCAAATTTTTGACCTGTTCGCATGTTCTGCTTCGATCCGAACAGGAGGGTGTTCGGCTCATCCCTAGTGCTTTGCCAGTAGAGTAATACATTTTGTTGTGAGTTGTATACTGGAGAAAGACATTAAAATAGATAAGTAATCATTTGAGTATGTGGTACTTTAACAGTCTTTCTGGTAAACATTACAGAGAGTTATACAGTGGTCAAAATAGTTTTTACCAAAAGCCTATGCATTGGACACTTGATCTGTCCTGAAGTGGATAAGTAACCAATCTGGGCCTTAACCTTTAAACAGATCCCCTGACCAAGTAACTAGGCCTTAAAACACCTAGCCTGTCCTGAAGAAGAGCTGTAGGAGGTTTTTTTTTCTCCATAAATGGTATACTTTTTATCTTCCCACTTATTTTTCTCAGGGGCTCTGTCACTGAGGACTCCCCATGTTCGAGTTCTGACAGAGTGTACTCTCCTCACCACTTGGCATTTCTTAAGCCTTCTTTACCTCTTTCTTTTTTTCTTTTCTCTTTCTGAGTTCATTTTAAGAGCCTCAAGAATGCTGCTTGAAGCTTTTTAAATACTTTGTAAATGCTCTTATGCAGGCCATGCAAGTTCTGAATTGATCATTAACAGCTATTTTGATATCTTCTAAAATTTTGCATTTAATAATCAGTTTTCACTACTATAAGGGCCCATTTAAAGTGTGGCTTTTATTACCATTTTGTAGACTCTTGAATGTCACTTCTGATTCCTGCCAAGCATGCTGTAAGTGCTGGGTTTAAAAGTTTGCTAAAGGTTTTATTCAGTCTTTGTGTTTGGTGGAGTGAAATATTGTAGCCAAAAATCATCTGCAGGGTTTGGACCATCTACGCCTCTTGTTTTTTTTTGGGCTCCTTAACCTTTAGGCAGCACCATGCCCACAAATAACACTATAGTCACTATTATTCATTCAAAGCAGCATAACTAATGCTGAAAGCTTTGAACCGATGTAGCGCCCGGTCCTAGGTTGGATACATTTCATTTTTGGCTCTGCTGCACTCAGCTGAGCAGCAATTTATTTTCAGGTCTGGTCAAGTCTGTCCCTGGGGGTTGATCGCTGCTGCCTACCACTGGAAGAAGCTTCAAGAAATAGAGTAGGAGGATCAATTTCTGGCTGAATTTTATTCACTCCAGCCAATCCCTGGGAGTGGTCGCCTAGAAGGCGTGGCTGGGGAGAAGATAAATGTTTGGGATGTTCTTATCAGAGCTCTCTCTTCTGGGGCCTGGCTGAGGGACTGGAGGAACCTGAACTGGAAAAAATTACTGGAGGACACTACCTTAGGAAGCTGGGCTGGAGAAGAACCCCTTTCACTAAAGAGTGTTCAAAGGAAACTGGTTGGGGAGCTGTTACTGGACATTGTGAGTAGGACCTTCTGCCTAGAGCTTCAGGAATGCCTGTGTTTTGAGGGTGTGACACCAGACTGTGACTGCCCTTGCAGAGCCTCAGACAATCTGGCTGTCCCTTCTATCTTCAGCAATACTTAAGGACGTTGTCTGAGAATCTGTCCTCTAATGCCTGCATGTGTTTTAGAGCATCCTGTGCCCTGATCTCTCTATTCGTGGTGGAAATTGATAAGATTAAAATAAAAAGGCCTCTTTCACACTGGGCAAGGGCGGTGACGGCGGTAAAGCACCGCCATTGTTAGCGGCGCTTTACCGTCGGTATTCGGCCGCTAGCGGGGAGGCTTTAACCCTTGCTAGCGGCCGAGAAAGGGTTAAAAACCACAGCAAAGTGCCTCTGCAGAGGCTCTTTGCCGGCGGTATAGCCGCGGTGTCCCATTGATTCAATGGGCAGGAGCAGTGAAGGAACGGTATACACACCGCTCCTTCACCACTCCAAAGATGCTGCTAGCAGGACTTTTTTACCGTCCTGCTAGCGCACCGCTCCAGTGTGAAAGCCCTCAGGGCTTTCACATTGGAGACAAAGCAGCGGCACTTTCTGGACGGTTTGCAGGTGCTATTTTTAGCGCACTAGCGCCTGCAAACCGCCCCAGTGTGAAAGGGGCCTAAAGGCTGTTAAGGGTTCCTTGGGGTTCCTTGAGTTGTGAGCAGTGGTGGATTGATTTCCTTCCTGATGGTGTCTAGGTCTGGCACCAACATCATGCAAAAAAGCCAGGGGCATGGGACCAGTGGAGCCTCTTCTCTTATCTTTCAGGTGAGTGAACGTTGATATACATGATCATTTTAGGTATCTGAAATGTGGAATTTCTTCTCACTGACAACCAATGCACTACACAGGCATATAGAAAAATGCAGCGCATGTACAAAGGAACATAGGTCTTTATAATGGTGAAACAGTAAAGAAATCACTAATTAACCACAGGTGCCTTGAAACACAAACGTCCATAGATGGATGTGAATGTCCAACCGCACAGGAGGTGTACATGACTTGCTTGGATGTCTAAACATGAAAATCATACACAATTTCTATATAAGTAGTATAGAAAATTGTGTATGATTTTCATGTTTAGACATCCAAGCAAGTCATGTGATTGTATTCACCCAATCAAATCTCCCGGTTTTTCAGCCCTTGTGATTGGTCCTTCTCTAAATAATTTTATTATATATATTTGGCAACTTGGAGTGAGTGGTCTATGCCCCTGTTGAAGACCCCTAGGTCGAAACGCGTCGGCTACATACACCACTCTCCTTGTTGCCCATTTGTTTTTATCCACCGTGACCACGCTTTTATTTGTGTATGGTCGTTTTTGTCAATAAAAACACCCTTTTTTTATCTGCACCATGTGGAGGCACATTCTTTTTGTTTCCACATTTACCGCATGAGATCCAGTCCCTCCAACTGCTCCTTTCGGGGGACCGTTTGTGAAACTTCTGATGCACGCTGGGACAGTTCGGTGTGAGGACGGTTCGTTGTGAGGACCCATCCGGTTGCCGGCCGAGATCCATACAGACCACAATCCAAGGGATTGGTGATTCCTGAGCTCCCATTCCACGTCATTTGTGACAAACTGCGCATGCGATTCCCTGTCGCTGACATGGGAATCCACAGGATCTGGTAAGAGGCTTTTTTGCACTTTCTCTGAATGACCCATTGGGACCCAGTTTCTCGGTTGGGAAGTCGCTGTATGATGCCAGGTGTTTTCTGACAACCATCAGACCATCACCACCCCTTGGAGTACTTACACCTCCTGTGCGGTTGGACATTCACATCCATCTATGGACGTTTGTGTTTCAAGGCACCTGTGGTTAATTAGTGATTTCTTTACTGTTTCACCATTATAAAGACCTATGTTCCTTTGTACATGCGCTGCATTTTTCTATATGCCTATTTTGTTGTTTTTGTCAAACTGTATGCAGCAGCTTTTTATTTATTTCACTGGTTAGCGCAGTGTTTTCTATTTACCTCTTACAATGCACTACACAGCCTACCACATTTATCACATTTAATACCTATGTAATGGGGCATTCTTCCCACTCACTCCCAATGTAAAGGGTAATTTAATCAATTATTAACAATGTAATAGAGCACCACAGTGACCACCAATGTAAGGGCACTTTAATTCTTAACTGCCTATCTTTTAAAGTAGAGGCGTGTTAAAAAAAAGTTTTGTGAGCTGTAGACATAGGGAACCAAAGAGGGGATTCGAGAACAGAAAATGAAGGGTAAAAAGAATGAGTAAGGCTGCACTATACAACACTCTCCATAAATCTAGAATAAATAACATCCCAGGGGGGCTGTTTTTATGGCTTAAGAGAAAGTACAGAGATGATATGTCCAAGATACAAGCCAATACACCGAGGGGGACATTCTAAGAAAAGGATATAAAGTTATTTATATTAATAGAGTTTTCAAAGAGCTTTGAACCTGGAAATTATTTATTTTTTCCATTGTCAGCAATAGATGATGTTAATATAAATAACCCTTTTGGTAATGCAGTATAACATGGATATACCTACTTTAGATTGCTGGAATTATTGTGTAAAATATTTGCCAGTCCTTTAGAGAAACTCCCATTTTAAAGGTGTTTCTGGGTTGTAGAACTTTGTTCACATTGCAAGCAACAGTTTTTCATAAGTGACAGGAATTCTCCGAATACAAACAGGGCCAGATTTCTGTACAGCCAACTCTCAGGATAGGAAATGACAGAAAATCTCTCCAACAAGGACACAGACAAGCATGTAAATACATTTTTAGTAGAGTAGGGAGATGTTGGAACATTTGACGATAGTTATTGGCTGTCCTTGTATCTATGTACTGGAAACAACCGTTCACCCTATTTCTTGCTGGCTGACTTTGATTGACAGCCGCTGCTGTCTCTCAGCCAATCAGGAGGGAGAGTCCTGGGTGGCGAAGAGATGGGGCTCTGGTAAGTATTAGGGGGCTGAGGGGGGCTGCTGCACACAGAAGGCTTTTTATCTTAATGTATAGAATGCCTCTTTAAGTTTGGAAGGCACTGTTGCAACAAAGTTGTCCTAGAAGCGGTGTCTGTTAGAAAGTATGGCACTTTTATATCACCTATATGGGCTACTGAGTTGTTTTATTCCCAGCTGTATCTACCTTGCAATAGAGTCAACATGAGTGCCTTCCCTTTGTTTACTGTGTAGTTCCAAGGCAGAAAGGAGTGAGGGCTACTATTTGTCAAACATTGGCACCTTGAGGCTGCATTCACATGAGCGTATCGGCTTTGAGCTTTTTTTTCTGCGTTTTTTGGCATGTTTTTATGTACAATTTTGGTGCATTTTTATGCGCGAATTGCACATTTTTATACAGTGTTTTTGAGCTTTGGAATTTTTTTATTAGAGCACTTTTACACTGAGGTGCAGGGGCCTCGGCAGTAAAGTGCCACTAGTTTTAGCGGCGCTTTACCGTCGTTTTAGAGGCATTTTTCGGCCACTAGTGGGATGCTTTTAACCCCCGCTAGTGGCCGAATAAAGGGTTAAAAGCGCCTGTAAAGCGCAGGTAAAGCGCCGCTGCCCATTGATTTCAATGAGCAGAGGCACTTTAGGAGCGGTGTATACACCGCTCCTAAATCGCCTCAAAGATGCTGCTTGAAGGACTTTTTTAACGTCCCGCAATTGCACCGCTCCAGTGTGAAAGCCCTTGGGCTTTCACACTGGAATGACAGGAGAAGCGCTTTACAGACGCTTTGCAGGTGCTATTTTTTGCGCTATAGCGCCTGTAAAGCGCTTCAGTGTGAAAGTAGCCTTGGCCGATAGAGAAAACTATTATCCGTTGCATCATTTGTTGCTAGGTATTTCAGCTTTTTTAGCTTTTCCATTAGCTTTTATTTCTTTTTTTCTTCTTACTATTTATTTATATTTTCCATTAGGGTAAGGGATTAGAGTTTAGGTTATGTTAGGGTTAGGATTAGGGGTTAGGGTTCATTTTTCTTATTTATTTATTTTTGTTAGGGTGTTACTACTACTACTACTACTACTACTACTACTACTACTACTACTACTACTACTACTAATAATAATAAAATTAATAATAATAATAATATTAAATGTAAAATAAATACACAAATAAATAAAAATAATCATTAATAAATGAATACTAAGCAATAATACATAAATAATTAACCCATAGCCTTAACCCCTAACTTACAAAAAAAAAAAATAATAATAAATAACTAAACAGCCTAATCCTTACACAAAATAAAATAAATACAACTCTGATGCATTTCTGTTCCCAAGTCACTGCAGGTACCTGAAATTTCTATTTTTAGCTCTGTTTGCTGTATAAATGTCAATGGTCCAAAAAAAGTATCAAAAGTGTCAGATCTGTCCGTCGTAATGTGGCAGTCCTGCTAAAAATACCAGATCACCGCCATTACTAGTAAAAAAAAATAAAAAAAAAAAAAAAAATAAAATATAAAAAAAACATAAAAATGCCTCAAATCTATCCCATAGTTTGTAGACACTATAACTTTTGTGCAAACCAATCAATATATATGCTTATTGCAATATTTTTAACAAAAATATGTAGCAGAATACATATTGACCTAAACAGAGGAAGAAATTCATTTTTTTACATTTTTTGGGGGATATTTACTATAGCAAAATGTAAAAAATATAGTTTTTTTTTTCAAAATTGTTGCTCTTTTCTTGTTTATAGCGCAAAAAATAAAAACCACAGAGGTGATTAATGCCACCAAAAGAAAGCTCTATTTGTGGGAAAAAAAGGACATAAATATTGTTTGGGTACAATGTCGCACGACCGCACAATTGTCAGTTAAAGCAACGCAGTGCTGTATCGCAAAAGATGGCCTGGTCATTAAGGGGGTAAATCCTTCCAGTCCTTAAGTGGTTAAAAGTGATTAACCCTTTAGGAGCATCTCACAAAAAATTTAGTTACAGAGGATGTCTAAAATCTGACTTGTATCTTAGTGCAGGCTTTTCGTAAAATAAGTCAGCCAATCACACAAGCAGAAAACTACATTTCTCGAGGCCTTCTATACACCAACTGTGTACAGAACACCTCTAGTTTGACATATTGTATTGAATTTTACAGAAATTACAGTGCTGCTGATTTTTATTAACCACTTGCTTACTGGGCACTAAAACCCCCCTCCTGCCCAGACCAATTTTTACCTTTCAGTGCTGTCACACTTTGAATGACAATTGCACGGTCATGCTACACTGTATTCAAATGAAATTTTTATCATTTTTTTCACACAAATAGAGCTTTCTTTTGGTGGTATTTAATCACCTCTTGGGTTTTTACTTTTTGCTAAACAAATTTTTTAATTTTATTTTTTTATAAAATTTTGCAAACGGGTCATTTTTCTCCTTCATTGATATTCGCTGATGAGGCTGCACTAATGGGCACTGATAGGCTGCACTGATGAGCAATGATGTGCACTGATGGGCCCTGATGGGCTGCACTGATAGGCACAGATAAGGCGACACTGATAGGCACTGAAAAGATGGCGCTGATGGGCACTGATAAGATGGCACTGATGAGGTGGCACTGATGGACCATGATAGGTGGCACTGATGGGTATCACTGATGGGTGGCACTGAAGGGCACTGGTAGGTGGCACTGATGAGCACTGTTAGGTGGCATTGATAGGCAGCACTGGTGATGAGGCACTGATTGGGTACATTTATAGCTGGCACTGATAGGTGGCACTGTGGGCACTGATAGGTGACACTGTGGGCACTGATGGGTGGCACTGTGGGCACTGGTGGGTGGCACTGGTGGGCACTGGTAGGCGGCACTGTTGTGCACTGGTTGTGCACTGGCAGGTGGCACAGGTGGCCACAGATGACTCTGCAGAGGCTCTCCACGATCGGGACTGATGTCCCTCTCACAGCCGCTGGTGATCGTTTTTTTTTTCTCCTCACGCTATCAGTCGGCTATAGCACGGAAAAGGTTAATACTGCAATAATTTTGAATACATTAAATTACAGTATGGCTTGCATCACAATTTTATATGATATATTATCTATCTATCTATCTATCTATCTATCTATCTATCTATCTATCTATCTATCTATCTATCTATCTATCTATCTATATCTGTATATATATATATATATATATATATATATATATATATATATATATATATATATATATATATATATATATATATATATATTTTTTTTTTAATGCTATATTTTTTCCCATGTAAGTGGAGTTACTCTTTTACTCCCAAGGCACTGTCTTGGGACTAATTCTGTTTATTTTATACCTATTTTGAAAAAAAAAAATGTTTTTCATTGTTTTTGTAATAAAATTTTGTATATAAGAAAGTTTTCAACTTCATTGGGCACTGATGAGGCTGCACTGATGGGCACTGATGAGGTGGCACCAATGAAGTGGCACTGATGAGGTGGTACTGATGGGCAATGATGATGGTCACTAATATGCAGCACTGATGGGCACTGATAGATGGCACTGATATGCAGCACTGATGGGCATTGATAAGCGGCACTGATATGCACTGATAGGCAACACTGATTGGCACTGAAAGGCTGCACTTATAGGTAATTATGGGTGGCACTGATGGGCACTGATAGGTGGCACTGATGGGTGGCACTGATAGGTGGCACTGATGGGTGGCACTGATGGGCATCACTGATAAGGAGGCATTGGCAGGCATTACTGATGGGCACTGATTGGCATTATTTATGGGCACAGATTGGCATCATTTGTGGTCACAGATTGGCATCCCTGGTGGCCATGGGTGGCATAACTGGTGGTCATCAGTGGTGGGCATCCCTGTTGGTCCTGGTGGCATCCCTGGTGGTCCTATGTGGGCATCCTTGGGGGGGCTGCGCTGATAATTAATATCAGGAGAGCAGCCGATCGGCTCTCCTCTAGACGCGTCTGTCGGACGCCATAGAGGAAAAGCCGATACACGGCTCTTCCTGTTTACACCGTGATCAGCTGTGGAAACAGCTGATCACATGGTAAAAAGCCCCTATCAGAGGCTTTTTACCAAGATCGGTGTTGTGGTGTGTCAGACCCTTTGGGTCTGGTAAAGGTTTTAAGAAGAAACTCCCTGCCAACATTTTTTAAAAATGGCTTGGGTTCCCCCCAAAATCCATACCAGACCCTTATCCAAGCATGCAGCCTGGCAGGCCAGGAAAGGGGGGGGGGACGAGCAAGCCCCCCCTTCTGAACCAAACCAATATTGAGAGGGTGCTTGGGGGTGCCTCCCCAAGCACCTTATCCCTATGTTGATGGGGACAAAGTCTTCTTCCCGGCAACCCTGAGCTGTGGTTGTCGGGGTCTGCAGTCAGGGGGCTTAGCGGAATCTGGAAGCCCCCTTTAACAAGGGGGCCCCCAGATCCCAGCCCCTCCTCCTATGTAAATGGGTAACGTACCCCTACCCGTTCACCAAAAAGTGTCAAAAAGTAATAACCACAGGAAACTGTTTTTGACAAGTCCTACATTAAAAAGAAAAAAAAAAGTGTCCCTCGATGTATCCATCGTCAATCACGATGCCCACCGGACCCGAAAAATAGAGAAACAAAACCCCGCTGTCACCACTTGGGAGGCCATCAGACTGTCTGCTTCCTCTCTGCTTTGAGAGCTCTTATATAGGCAAGGGGCGGGGCCATCCGGTTATGTCACCCGGTGGCTCTGCCCCGTTCTGATGTCACGTGGTGTCATGTAAAGTCATAAGGGGCGGTGCCACTGGGTGGCGTAACTGGGTGGCCCTGCCCTTTGCCTATATATGAATTGTCAAAGCAGAGAGGAGGCCGACAGCCAGAGGCCTCCCAGGAGGCGGAACTTTTTTTCTTTTTCGGGTGTGGCGGGCCTCATGATTGACGATGGATTATATCGAGAGTCACTATTTTTTTCCTCTTTTTTAATAAAGAACTTGCCGAAAACCCGATACCCATTCACATGAGGGGGAGTGGGATTTGGGGGCACCCTTGTTAAAGGGGGCTTCCAGATTCCAATAAGCCCCACACCCGCAGACCCCGACAACCACAGCCCATGGGTTGTCGGGAAGAGGCCCTTGTCCCCAAGGTGCTTTGGGGTGGAGGGGCGCAGAGCCCCCCCGCCCCAGAGCAACCACCCCCCCATGTTGAGGGCATGTGGCCTGGTATGGTCCTGGAGGGGGGTCTTCCTGGTATGGTTGTTAAAGGGGGCTTACAGATTCCAATAAGCCCCACACCTGCAGACCCCAACAACCACAGCCCAGGGTTGTCGGGAAGAGGCCCTTGTCCCCAAGGTGCTTTGGGGTGGGGGGGCGCATGTTCGGATAAGGGCCTGGTATGGACTGGGGGGAACGATCCTATGCCTTTTTTTTATTTTTAAGTTTATTCATTTAAGTTTAAATGACATTTTTTCTTAAGAGATGTCATTATTGCTGCAGCATGTTCTATACATTGTACAGATGCGCCACTATACAGGCAGACTAAGGGGACCCCAGGCATGATATTTAACCATTTTAGCCCTAGAAGGTTTTACCTCCTTAATGAAGAGGCCTTTTTTTTGCGATAGGGCACTGCGTTATTTTAACTGAAAAACGGTCGTGCGCCGCTGTACCCAAATAAAATTCATATCCCTTTTTTCCCACAAATAGAGCCTTGGTTTGGTGGTATTTGATCACCTCTGTGGTTTTTATTTTTTGTGCTAGAAACAAAAAAAGACTGACAATTTTGAAAAAAAACAATATTTTTTACTTTCTGCTATAAAACATATCCCATAAAAAAACAAACAAAAACAAATTTCTTCATCTATTTAAACCAATATGTATTCTGCTACATATTTTTGATAAAATAAATCCCAATAAGCGTATATTGATTGGTTTGCGCAAAAGTTATAGCATCTACAAACTATTGGATAGATTTATAGCATTTTTTTAAATTTATTTTTTTATTAGTAATGGCAGCGATCAGCAATTTTTAGCTGGACTGCGACATTGTGGCGGACAGATCGGACACCTAACTGACACTTTTGTGGGAACAAGAGACATTACTACAGTAATCAGCTCTAAATGACTGTTACTAATGACACTGGCAGGGAAGGGGTTAACACCAGGGGCGATCAAACGGTTAAGTGTATCCCTAGGGGGTGCTTACTAACTGTGTGGGGGATGGACCCACTAGATGAACACAGTGATCTGTGTTCCTGATTAGCAGGAACACAAGATCACTGAGTTCATCTCTGACAGAACGGCGGTCTGCCTTGTTTACATTGGCAGACGCTGTTCTATCTCTCTGGAGAGTGATTGCGGGAGGCCAGCGTACATTGCATCCGCCGGATAGACACAATAGGCACGATAGATCTGACCTGCCGCAGTATATGTACTGCGGCCGGTCGGCAAGTGGTTAAAGGAATTTTTCATTTTAATTGTTTCACTTTAAGCTTTATTAAAATTACTGCTAATTTAAAAAGTATTGTTTTAAAAACTTTTTTTTGCATTGATATATGTCTTCCAGGGCAGTACCCAGGTCCCCATACACTTTTTTTTTTTTCAAAAAGTTTTTATTAAATTTTATGGTCAGACAGAAGGTATATTTCAATAAACAAGGTTACAGGTGAATAGTCGACAGTCAAAATGCAGTTGTACAAGCTGTCCGCCCTTGAAAAAGGCATTGATCACCATAAGTGAGTCTATGAGACATACAAACAGTAACATGTGTGAACTTGCAAGAATCCTAAGTTATTTTCAGCGTATGTAACACGTCCAAGGGCTGGTAACTAGCCCGAGGGAACCAGTGAGGAGCATGGTGGAATTGGCAATCATCAGATAATTGCTGAAGTATTTGCTGCCGAGATAGGAAGCAGAGAGCATTAAGCCCGGGAGAAGCCTGTGGGTGGGGTGCAGACCACTGGGTGACAATCCTGGTACCATTCACCCCCAAAGGGAACTTCGCTGTGAATGGACCGGGATTTTGGAGAGGAAAATGAAAAAAGTACAGATCAGTGGTGTGGTGGTATGTCTGTTTAGTTCCCGGTAGGGGCTCTGTGGGACGGGTTGGGACTGTGGTGATCATAGCGGTGCAAACATGTGCCCTTACTTGCAGGATAAACAGGAAGTGCATTTACTGGTAATTGTATAATGCGAGTATTAGTGAGAGACAGTGTGGGAAGAACACTGTAGGGAGGAACTGGGATGGAGGAAGGGGGCGAGAGAGGCGGTAGTGTTATAGGGGGTTTGACCCACACGGGGAGTATAGGATAGCCTTCAAGAGGATCTTGGAGGAGTTTGGGGCAATGGTGTCCATGTTTGGGTTTGTCTGTAGTGTAGCCAACTTGCCCAAGTGATGTAGAATTTGGTAGGGTGGTCATTGGATTGGCAGATAAGGTTTTCCATGTCAGCTATTTTGTCCACCCTGCGGATCCAATCACGGACCGTGGGGGGGGGCAGTCTTCCTCCAAAAGGCGGGGATGCATAGGTTGGCTGCGTTGATGAGATGTAAAGTGAGGGATTTTTTATAAGAGCTCAGGGAGGCGGTAGTGTGGTGGAGCAAGTATTGTGCTGGAGAGAGTGTTAATGGGAATGTAGTCATTTGGGAGATCAACTGATTGATTTCATTCCAGAATGGTTGTATCCGGTTACATTCCCACCAAATGTGCAGTAGAGTACCCCGGGATGTACCACATCTCCAGCAGGTTGGGGAATGGTGGGGTGAAAGTGGTGGACCTTCTCAGGTGTCCTATACCATTTAGAAAACAGTTGGAACCTGTTTTCTTGCGTGGAGACGTTGATGGAGCCTTTGTGCATGAGGGTGAAGATTTGATCCCATTTGTTGGTTGGGATATCAATGGACAGATCCTTTTCCCATTGGCGTATCAGTTTGTCCTGTTTAACCTTGCGGTGCGAGAAGAGGAGGGAGTAAAGCGTGGAGATTAAGTGACTCTGGGGTTCGGTGCTCAGGCAAAGAAGTTCAAGTGGTGAGCGGTCTCTATGCCACTGGGACGTATGTGGGGTGGCCTGAAGGAAATGTCTTAGTTGAAGGTATTTATAGAAGGGTATAACGAAGTTGGGTAGGGTTGCAGAGAGTAACGGTTGGGTAAGGATCAATCCGTTCTGAAAAAATTGGTATGCCCTCGCCTGTGAGGTATGTGTAGCAAGAGTCTTATTTTTTAATGTTAGGCCTGGGGGGAAGTCTGGGTTGTTGTCAAGTGGCGTCATAGGGCCAGGTGAAGGAGTAATATTGAGCAGTTTGCATGCCCTTT
This sequence comes from Aquarana catesbeiana, assembly GCF_042186555.1. Taxonomy (NCBI): domain Eukaryota; kingdom Metazoa; phylum Chordata; class Amphibia; order Anura; family Ranidae; genus Aquarana; species Aquarana catesbeiana. The sequence goes on along the minus strand of NC_133334.1, from coordinate 87,811,663 downwards.
TAAAAATGGAGAGTGTGGCGCCGATGAGGGGGTGGGAAGAGAAATCCAGGGGAATCTGTCTATGGTTAATCCAGGGTGAGTTGGCAGTCGGGATACTTGTGAAGGAATCTTCCAGTGCAATTCAGTCTTTGGAAAGATGGTGTATGTGCCAATCCACCACTCTGGCTAGATGGCAGGCCCAATGGTACTTTTGAAGATCTGGAAGGCCTAAGCCTCCAAGTCGTTTGGGAAGGGCCAACCTATCCCAACTAAGTCGTGGGGCTTTAGTTGCCCAAAGGAAGGTCCTGCAAATACGCTTGTCTGAAAGGAAAAAGGAAGTCGGGAGTTTGATCGGTATAGCTTGGAGGAGGTACAGGAATCTGGGTAGGATATTCATTTTTAGTATGGCGATCCTGCCCAGCCAAGAAAAGGAGCCCAGGTGCCACTTCCTGAGATCCGCTTGGATGGAGAGGATCAAAGGTAGAAAATTTTTGGCGTAGAGATTGGATAAATTTGTTGTAAGTTTGATTCCGAGATAGGAAATGTCTGATTTTTCCCAACTGAATGGGAAGTTGTTTTTGCATAGGTTCACAGTAGCCGTTGGCAGTGTGATGTTGAGGGCCTTTGATTTCTCAAAGTTGATTTGAAGATTTGAGAGGTGTTTGAAGAGTGCGAAGTCTGTCAATAGGTTTGGTAAAGTTGTAATGGGGTCAGTCAAGAAAAGTAGAACATCGTCAGCATAGGCTGCCAGTTTATACTGAGTGTGTTGAACGTCTACACCCCTAATGGCCGGGTTGTCCCTCAGTCTTCGAAGCATAGGCTCCATGGTCAATATGAATATTAGAGGCGACAAGGGACAACTTTGGCGGGTGCCATTGGATACAGAGAAGGCGTCCGACAATTCCCCATTAACCCTGACTCTCGCCCTCGGAGAAGAATAGAGGGCCAGAATCATCTGCATCATACGTGGTGGAAAGCCTACGGCTCTCAAAGAGGCTGCCATGTAGTCCCAAGCGACCCTGTCGAACGCCTTCTCTGCATCCAAGGAAAGGAAGAAACCAGGTGTAGACGTTTTTTTGAGCCAGTGGTGAATGTTCAGTGCTTTGGTGGTGTTGTCCCTAGCTTCACGGCCAGGGACAAAGCCCACTTGGTCCAAGGAGATTAGGGTAGGGATGAAGGGCAAAATGCGGTTGGCCAATGCTTTAGCGTAAAGTTTTAAATCTACGTTTAGTAGGGAGATGGGGCGATAATTGGTCACCAGTGTAGGGTCTTTACCCTGTTTGGGCAGGAGCGTAATGTGTGCGTCAAGCAGGTCATTTTTAGCCACAGAGTCAGGGGTAAGGGTGTTTAGAGCTTTGGTTAAATGCGGGAGGAGGATGTTAGCAAAGGACGTGTAGTAGCTGACCGAAAGACCATCCGGTCCAGGGCTTTTACCTGACTTCATCTGTTTTAAAGCCGTGTGTAATTCGGTCACCGAGAGAGGCAGGTCTAAGGATTGCACGTCTTCAGGAGAAAGAGGATTGGGGCCATATTGTGCTAAAAATTCTTTGATGGCATTTGGACGGTCTATTGAAGTGTCGATAGCGTGTGTGGATGGAGGAAGATTGTATAATTTGGAGAAGTATTGGATAAATTGTGCTGTTATGTCTTCATTGGTAACTAAGGCCTCCCCTGTAGGACTGTTAATCTTGTGGATGGTGTTAGATGCCTTCCTGGCTTGGAGAGCCCTTGCCAGGAATTTACCAGCCTTGTTGCCAAATTCGTAGTAAAGCTTATGCGTTAATGGGAATTTCCGTTTCAGCGTAACGTTTAGCATTTCTAAAAGTTCCTCTCTCGCCTGAGTAAGTTCAGTTAGGGTAGCCGCAGCGAGGGAAGCCTTGTGTGATTGTTCGAGTCTGCGTATACGCGCAGTGAGTTCGTTAATACGGGCATACCTAAGTTTGTTGCGTTGCGCCGCTATAGACAGTAGTTCTCCATGAATGACACATTTATGCGAGGCCCATGTAATAGCGGGAGTGACCTCAGTTGATGAATTGTTTGAGAAAAAATCCGCAAGGCACGTAGACAGTCTGAGGACATTGACCTCATCAGACAGCAATGAGTTATCGAGGCGCCAAATACGAGTCCGTTTGTGTGGGGCGGAGAATTGTAGAGTCATGGAGATGGGGCTATGGTCTGAGAGTAAGGATGATTCAATGGTCGCGCTAGTAAGGTATGTCAGGTCTTGTTGGGAAAGAAAGAAGTGATCTAGTCTAGAGTATTTGTTGTGTGGGGAGGAAAAAAACGTGAAATCCTTTTCTTTAGGATGGAGGGTGCGCCAAGTGTCATGGAGTAAAAGGTTGCTTAGTTGATGTTTGATAGATCGTAGGGCTCGGTATGTGAGGGAGGAAGTCCCTGTAGAAGTGTCCATAGACGGAACGAGTGGGACATTAAAATCACCGCTGACAATAAGGGTGCCGGCATAGAAGCTGGAGAGTAGTTGCAGTGTATTAAGAAAAAAGGTAACTTGGCCTGAGTTGGGAGCATAAATATTGGCAATTGTAAATGTTCTCTGGTGTAGAGTTCCTTTTATAAAAAGGAACCTGCCGAGCGGATCTCTGTGTACGTCAGTCACTTGGAGGGGGCAGTGTTTAGAAATGAGGATGGATACCCCTTTCGATTTTGCCTCAGAGTTGGAGGCATGATAGACCGTGGGGAAGTGACTGTTGTGCAATTTGGGGATCGAATCCGTCCGAAAATGTGTTTCTTGTATCAATGCTATTTGCGCTTTGGATTGTTTGAGCGATTGAAGGAGTTGGGATCGTTTTTCAGGAGTGTTCAGACCCCTGATATTAACCGAGAGTAATTTGAGATCATTCAGTTGAGGATGAGGCATCTTTCCGTGTGGGTGAGTGTTTGAGGTAGCCGCCATTATAAGGGGACGGGGGAGGGATAGAGGGTAGAGGGAGAGCGGAGCGATCCGCTTTACAGGGGATAAGCTCGTGTGAAGCGTGTAGGAAACCAAGGGGATACCGAAGAGGTGTGGAGTGATACGTCCACAAACCTCTAATATAAGAGGTCGGTGTGGTACGGAGTGCGCCTGTAGCACAGTTCCCTGTAGGGATTACTGAACCACAGTACGGATCCGTATGGGGGTTGACCCAAATCTAGGCGATGGAGAGATGAGGGTATTACGGGGATAAGGTACAGGTGGTGGAGTGTGATCTGCCGCCACAGGACAAGGAGAGGCAATGGTAGAGGTAACTAGCTATCAGAGCAGCCTTCTGGGTCTGGTAGCAAGAGCTTTCGTTAGCGTGTATAGGTATGCCTTGTGCCCCATGGGATGTAGAAATATTTGGACCCTTGGGGTGCTTAGCATTGTATAATGTGCCGTGGGGTCGTTCCCCGTCTTGATCTGTGAGTGATGACAGCCCAAAAACCAGGTCGTCTCCCCTAGGTCAGCCATATCCATTGCACCCAAAGGGTCTGGTGGTGTAGTTAGGGGAGAGGAGCCACGACCCACATACAAATTGCAGCATAAAGCGATAGTAATCTAGAAGTGACACAACAAAACAAAAAAAAAAAAATTTTTTCTAACTGGCGATTCTTGAAGAATCCTTTAAGGTCAAGTACTGCCCTGTGAAACTTAGAGAGCAGAGCTAGATAGGCTATAAGCATTAAACAGTAGGTGCAAGGTAAATGTAACATTATATAAACGCAAGTATAGTCTTGAAGTAGGACTACATAACACAAGAGCATATCGTTAGAATAATATTACCAGGACAGTCCAGCAGTATAGAGTGAGAGAGACGATTGGCACGTCGGTAGCAGCAGGTGCTGTCCACCGGGAAGCGTTAAGAGTGGTATTCTAGATGTAGTTTCTCACATACCGAGGAGGATTGTTGACGGAATGGAGGCAGGAGTGCTGGATTGAAGCAGGTGTAGAGGAGGTGAGATGTGGGAGAGGAGGCGTTGTTGCCGGAAGCTTCATATGAGGAGTCCTTCAAAGCACGTCTCAGGGAAGACAGGAAGTTCGTTCAGAGAGGCCGGACTGCGTGGTGGCACCGGGCGGAGCTTACATCCGCTAAGCAGTGTGGGGAATGTAGTTCCTTGCTGGGTAGGTCGATGGAGTGCAGTCATTGACACTTGAAGCCTACCAACATAGCGGGGTAGTGGTGTTGGTAGGACGGATGGTACTGTCTGTCTGAAGTACAAGGCGCAGTCCATCGGGCGTCATGGAAGCAGCAAGCGAGAGGGGCAGTGTGCAGGGAGGAGGATCGGTTGTTAAAGCTGAGGTCCCGCCATTGTAAAACCAAAACGACAACCAAAAAAAAAAAAGGTTTGCAATACAGAACTGATTCAAAAAGTCAAACGACTGTTATACGGTCGAACCGGGTGATCTGACAAGAGTAGCGGGGCGTTAACAACCCAGATTTAATGATCTCTATGGGCTCTTCTTGACCGTGGAGATATAGTGGAATTGGCTTCCTGCGTCCCAGAGCGATGGATGACGTGGCTCCTTAGGGTAGAAGGAGAGCGGTGCCTGCGGTGCCTGGAACTTTGTGTTTCCATGGGTTCGTCCAGTAGCATGTCCCGATGGGATGGCCTGGGGCAGAAAGCCGTGTACCACAGAGGTACAGAGATCAGGGGTATGCCGAGTGTGGAGCAAAAATGTGGTAGGTCCTCAGGGACCTTGAGGAAAGCTGAACGTCCATTAAAGGAGGCCATGAGGCAGAATGGAAACTTCCATTTGTACATAATATTTTTTGCTCTGAGGGCATCCAGCAAGGGCTTGAGATCGCGCCTATGTTGCAAGGTAATGCCCGAGAGATCCTGGTATATTTGGACAGGACAGCCCTCATGAAGAATTTGCTGCATGCCCCTGGCTTGTTTGATGATTTCCTCCTTTAATTTGAAATCGACGATGCAGCAAATAACATCTCGAGGTGGTTCGTTCTCCCTTCCTTTAGGTCGCAGGGCCCGGTGAATTCTCTCCATAGCGATGGGGGTTTGAGGGGGGCGCTGTAGGAGGTTGTTGAAAATGCTTACTACAGATCGTGAGATGTGCTCCCCTTCTATTGACTCTGGAAGACCTCTAATTCTCAAGTTATGCCTTCTACCTCGGTTATCGAGGTCTTCCAGATGTCGCTGCATGTCTCTCAATTGCAGGGTATGTGAATCCACGCAGGCAGTGACAGTGTGCAGTGTCTCTTCTTGTCTCTCCGTAGTGCGTTCAACTACTTGCACTCTGTCATGGAGCTCACGCAGATCCAGCCTGAGTTCTGAGATGGCCGCTGCGAGGGCCTCCTTAATGTCATCGGCGACTGAGCGGAGGTCTTGCAGATTAAGGGAAGGATGAGGTCTGAGCTCGATTCCCTCTTCTCCGCCATGAGAATGCGGGGGCTGTTGCGGCGGAGCGCTCGAGTCAGTCCGCGGGGTCAACATCTGAGGAGAGTGAGGGGGCCCGTGGCGGGAAGGCGCCATGTTGTGTCTGCTGGTTCTGAACATCTCCTGGATGTTCTGTCCTTGTGAGCCAGCTAAGTCTCTAGGGGACCGGGAGCGAGAGGCAGAAGAGGTTCGGGAAGCCGTCCCCATAGTTAACAGGGATAGTAAATTGAAAATACCTCCGTAATTCAGTAGCTATCTCCTGTGGCGGGCAGAGCTCGGGAGTTAGACGTCTTTCTCCATGCCAAGTCAGGCCACGCCCCCCCCATACACTTTTTATGGCAATTATTTTGCATATAAGCCTTTAAAATTAGGAATTTTGATTTTTCATGTACGTGTCTCATAGAGTTTAATAGAGTTTGCATGTTTGCTAGAACTTTTTCCCTGTTCGAGATGTTCTAGTGCGAACCATCTCTAGTCAAGATCACTTTGGTGTCAGGAACTGATTTAATATTTGTAATATGAAATCCTTAGTGAAAATACAGCTTATGTTCACTGTATATTTTACTTATTGTGCCAGCATTATTCTGTAATCCTTTACAGAGAATTTTGATCCAGTCCCTGCCCCAGAAGGAGCTTAAAAACTTAATGGGGAAATAGAAGAAAAAAGGTGCCAGCATCCCTCTTTCCACTGAAATACACACACTATTTGGAAGATTATGCAATAAGACTCATTTGATTTGGTATAAAATTGATTAAGCATAAATTATCCTAAAAAAAAAATGGATTACAAACTCCATATCTATTTATATAGTGCCATAGGCGTGCAGACAGGATGGGCACACCCTAAACACCCCATGTGGTGCCGATTTCTCCTGCTTCCTGGCAACCCTGTCCCCTACCTGCAGTGCTACCAGCTTCCCTCCTCTCCTCTCATGCAGGCTGCTGTGGGGGATGTTTCAGGATGAAGACCGGGGGAAGGGGGTCAGTAAATATTTAATTTACTGGCCCCTTCCTTTTCTGAATGAACACAGTGAGTGATCTGTATTGATCGCTCCTGTGTTCATTCTTAACTGAAGCATAGTAAACTGTTTTTATTATGCTTCAGTTTGTGAATGAACAAGAAGCCATTTAGCAAAGAGCACTTCCCATTTATTCACTGTCCAGGGCAGCTGAGTCTCAAGAGAAAGGGACTGGGTAATCTCTGTCCTCAGTCCCTTTCTCTGTCTCAAAAGTAATTTAACTCTTGATATTTTATCAAAGTCCCCAATGGGGCTCCTAAAAAAATTGTAAAAAAAATGTGTTGTAAAGAATAATTAAAAAATAAAATTGTAAAGAATAATAAAAAAATAATAAAACTAAAAAAACTACTGACACCGTCTACCGCCCTATTAACACCAATCTCTGCTCTACTAACATAGTCCACTGCTCTGCTGATACACAGGTATATGTGTTTGTGCTCTGGAGTGCACACCCCTAATGCAATCCGCTGCGCACACCAATGTATAGCACATTAAATTTACATGCAAACAAAAACATAACTCTGTAGCTAGTGTCCATGCTGAGAAAAAAAGACCCCAGTATGCCAAGAGGGCTGACCACTCTGCCAATGTTTTCAAAGAAATAGACAGCAAACGCATACAACCTTATATATACCTCCCAATTTTTATATATATATCCACTGTATCCAGTTTAGATAGATCTGACTGCAGTCCGTTCCTGGTGTACTGTTTCTAATATACTTCAGGCAGGCAGGTGATTCAGTTAGCTGCAGTGTATTTAATATATACCTGTATATACAGATAGTCTTGTATATATATATCCACTGCATACAGTTTAGCTATATCTCACTGCAGGCTGCTCCAGGTGTACTGTTTCTAATATACTTCAGACAGGCAGGTGATTCAGTTTCACTGCATACAGTTTAGCTATATCTCACTGCAGGCTGTTCCTGGCGTACTGTTTCTAATATACTGCTGGTCGTATCCTCGGTGCATCCTCAGCATGTGGCCGTGAGGCACGCTTGTCCATTTTTCCTGCAGCTGGCCGTGTTATTGATCCACAACATGCAGAAGAGTTGGTGGAATGGATAACAAAGCCGTCCTCATCCTCCTCATCCTCTGTCACCCAGGCTCAGAGTAGTTTGCCTGCCAATGCAGCTGCCAAAGCGGCCTATTCCATCGGCTTCATGTCAACAGTCACTCCTTCCCTAGCCCCACCATCATGCACGGAGGAGTCCCCCGAACTATTCGACCACAGGTACATGCTGCAGGAGGGCGTGCAGTGATTTGAAGGCTCCGATGATGGTACCCAGGTTGAGGAAGGGAGTGACGTCAGCCTAGAGAGAGGGGGTGCCCAAAAAGGTCAAGAAACTGGCAGTCATGTTCCTCCAGCTGCAGCATACTGCCAAGTTTGCTACAGTAACGAGGAGGGAGGGGATGATGAGGTCACTGACTCAACTTGGGTGCCTGATAGAAGAGAGGAAGAGGGGGAGGCACATCTTCAATGAGGTAGAATGCCCTCCAGGGGGCAGCTTAAGGGCAGCCACCCTATTGCATCACACCGCAGAGCTAAGCAGGTGCAGGGCGCTGGTGACTCCCCACATATTTTGAAAATTTCTTTGGTGTGGGCCTTTTTTGACACGTGTGCAGCAGATCACACCGTTGCTGTTTGCAACATATGTCTGAAGCGTATCAAGTGTGGCCAAAACAGCAGCCGCTTGGGCGCCACATGCTTGACCAGACATATGACGACCTCCCATGCAGTCCGTTGGCAACAAGAGACCCACATCAAAGAACAAGGCAGACCTCTCCTTGCTCCTCATCAGCTGGGTTCTCCAACCCCACTATACCTCCAGTCCTCTCAGAAACCTGCACTGAGAGGAATGAAGGTATAGCAATAGGTGTCCCAAGTACTTGCAGCCAATCTGCTATCAGTACACCTCCATCTGATTTTAGCAGGCAAATTTCCCTACCCCAGTTGCTAAACCGTCAAAAAAAATTTGGTCTCAGCCATCCACATGCTCAGCGTCTGAATGCTAGCTTGGCCAAATTGCTAGCACTGCAACTGCTGCCTTTTCAGCTGGTAGACTCTGCCCCCTTTTGTGAATTTGTGGAATGTGCGGCACCTCAGTGGCAAGTTCCAAAATGCTATTTCTTTTCACGGAAGGCCATTCCTGCTCTCTACCAGCATGTGGAAGGCAATGTCTTGGCCTAGTTGGACAGGGCGGTCAGCAGTAAGGTGCATATTACTGCTGACTTATGGTCCAGCAGGCATGGACAGGGATGTTACCTTTCTTTCACGGCACACTGGATAACTCTGCTGGCAGCTGGGAAGGATGCAGGACAGGGTTCAGCATTGTTGGAGCTTATTCCACCACAACGTCTCCAAAATGCTAGTAGTGATTCTGCCACAGCTCTCTCCTCCACCCCCTCCTCTTCTTCTTCCTCTATGGCCTCTTCTTCTGCAGATCTCTCCTTTGAACCAGCTGTGCTCCGTAGGCGTTCAAGGGGCTACGCAAGCAGTCAGGCAAAAATATGCCATGCGGTGCTTGAGTTGGTCTGCTTAGGGGACAGGAGCCACACTGGGGCGATATTCTGTCAGTTCTGCAGGGGCAGGCTCAGACGTGGTTGACACCACGCCAGCTTCAGCCAGGAATGATTGTATGCGACAATGGCACCAACCTCCTCTCTGCCCTCCAACAGGAACACTTGACCCATGTTCCCTGTTTGGCTCACGTCCTGAATTTGGTGGTGCAGTGGTTCTTGAGCAGGTACCCGGGCTTACAGGATCTCCTGGGGCAGGCCAGGAAAGTCTGTGGTCATTTTCGCTGGTCATATAATGCCAGTGCTCGGCTGGCTGACATTCAAAGAGAATGCAACCTGCCCAAGAACCGCCTCATTTGTGACATGCCCACCAGGTGGAACTCAACGTTGGCAATGCTGCAGCAGCTGCACATGCAGCAGATGGCCATCAATGACTACATGTGTGAGTATGGCACCAGGACAGGGTCAGGGGAGCTTGGCTTTTTTTAGCCATGCCAGTGGCTACTGATCAAGGATGCATGCACTGTCCTGTCACCATTTGAGGAGGCCACAAGGATGGTGAGCAATGACAGTGCATGCATCAGTGATACTGTCCTTCTTGTCTTCCTGTTGGAGCACACGCTTCGTGGAATAATGGACAGGGCACTTGAGGCAAAACAGCGGGAGGAAGAGGAGGGCTTCCTTACTTCTCAAGGCCCCCTTTATCCAGATACTAGTATTCCTGCAGGCCCATCTATCATACAGGAATAAGAAGAGGAGGAGGAGGAATGTGTCAGCATGGAGGTGAAGGATAACACTCAGCATCAGCAGCAGTCTTCAAGGGATCGTTTTCAGTCCCCAGAAACCCATGCAGTTGTACGTGGCTGGGAGGAGGTGGTTGAGGATCATGTGATCCTTAGTGACCCAGAGGACTCAGGATCGAATGCCTCTGCAAACCTAGGCTGCATGGCCTCCCTGATCCTGCAAAGCCTGCAAAAGGACCCTAGGATTCCTGGTATCAAGGAGAGGGATCATTACTGGCTGGCAGCCCTTCTTGATCCACATCACAAGGGTAAGGTTGCAGAACTTATCCAGCCTTCGCAGAGGGAGCAGAGGATAAAACATCTTCGGGAGGCCTTGCAGAAAGGTTTGTGCAATGCGTTTCCAGAGCCTCAGAGGTTACAATTTCCTGGTGCTGGACAATGTGTTGCTGAGGCTTCGTTCAGTCACAGAAAGAGCGGTGGAGAAGATGGCCGGCTGACCGATGCCTTCAGGCAATTCTTCAGTCCTCAGCACCCAGGTCTGATCAGTTCCAGCAACCATTGCCAGCGTCTGAATTACATGGTGCAGAAAAATCTAGGGGCAAGATCAGACTTGGAGACCTTTCCACTAGAACATCCACTGGGTTACTGGGTCTTGAGGATGGACCACTAGCCAGAGCTTGCTCAATATGTAATTGAGCTACTGGCCTGTCCTGCATCCAGCGTTCTTTCTGAACGCACATTCAGTGCTGCTGGAGGCTTTGTAACCGATCACAGAGTGCGCCTCTCCACAGACTCCGTTGATGAGCTCACATTCATAAAAATGAATCAGTCTTGGATCACCAGCTACCAAGCACCTGATGCTGATGTAACCAAATTATTTTTCTATGGATGTGGGATCCCTTGAAGACTGCATTTGCTGAGTGACTATCCTATTATGCTGAGTGACTATCCTATTCCTTCTCAATTTTCATGATGATAGCTTCTAAGAATATTTTTGGTTCAGGGCACCACCTCCACTATCTAAGGCCCAATTTTTCTGCTCCCCTGTTTAACAGGGGCGCGTAATTACAATTTTTGATCAAATATTTAACAGCAGGGCTCGCTCCTGTGCTCAACAAGAGTATCTGTGGGGGCTTGCAGTTTTGTGGCACCACCACCACTGCCTGAGGCCCAATTTTTCTGCCCCTGTTTAACAGGGGCGTGTAATTACAATTTTTGATCAAATATTTAACAGCAGAGCTCGTTCTTGCGCTCAACAAGAGAATCTGTGATTGGTTACAGTGTTGTGGCACCACCACCACTGCCTAAGGCCCAATTTTTCTGCCCCTGTTTAACAGGGGCACGTAATTACAATTTTTGATCTAATATTTCACAGCAGGGCCTGTTCCTGTGCTCCACAAAAGTATCTGTGAGGCTTTACAGTGTTGTGCCACCACCACCACCACCACTGCCTAAGGCCCAATTTTTCTGCCCCTGTTTAACAGGGGCACGTAATTACAATTTTTGATCTAATATTTCACAGCAGGGCCTGTCCCTGCACTCAACAAAAGTATCTGTGAGACTTTACAGTGTTGTGCCACCACCACCACCGCCTAAGGCCCAATTTTTCTGCCCCTGTTTAACAGGGGGGCGTAATTAAAATTTTTGATCTAATATTTCACAGCAGGGCCTGATCCTGCGCTAAACAAAAGTATCTGTGAGGCTTTACAGTGTTGTGACAACACCACCGCCTAAGGCCCACTTTTTCTGCCCCTGTTTAAAGCGGGGTTCCACCCAAATTTTGAACAATATCTGTATGTATTCTCTTCCTTGCCTAGATGCTGACATGCCGTTTAAAAAAATTTAAATCGCTGTAATTACCTTTTATTTTTCTATTCTTCTTTGCACTTCCTGGTTCTCCTCCCATGGGAGTAGGCGTGTTTCTAGCCTCTCCCAGACTCCGCACAGTCTCCTGGGAGCTAGCCCCAGGCTTCCCAGGATGCAACTGAGCATGCGCGGGAACGAGCGGTGAATGCTGGGAGCACAGCATTCACCGCATCCAGGAAATAAATGCTTGTGGGCTTCAAATGCCCACAATGAAGATGGAAACCGCCTGCAGTGAATAATATAAATTATTCTTTCCGACGAAATCTGACACAGGCGGACATATTACACACAATATGGAAGGGAAATTCTATCCTGTAAGAGTTAATATGGGAAAAAGGTGTCTCCCCACTGATGCTTTATCACCAACCCTTCTTTCCCTAATAACCCAAAATTTTCAAAATCCAATTGTCATTGGGACAGAAAGTGAGGTGAAATCTTCTGAACAGGAACAGGGGCACAGACAGCAAAACAAATGTTACAGGGGTGATAATAACCCTTCCCTATGTTATCCAAAAAGCTTAAAAATAGATTGTTTGGCTGGAGCTACACTTACAAAATGTACCTGTTCCAAATTACAAACAGATTCAACTTAAGAACAAACCTACAGTCCCTATCTTGTTTGTAACCTGGGGACCGCCTGTATACTGCTGCTGTTCAGAGTATATATGGCCTGGGGGCCCCACACCTTTTTTTTTTTTAATTTGGGTGCGGGGTTCACCTTAATATCCATACCAGATCCAAAGGGCCTGGTAATGAGCTGGGGGGGGATATTACACTTTTATTGTTTCACTTTAAGCATTATTAAAATCACTGCTCCCGAAAAAACTGCCTTTTTTTTTGCATTGATACATGTCCCCTGGGGCAGGACCCGGGTCCCTGAACACTTTTTATGACAATAACTTGCATATTAGCTTTTAAAATTAGCACTTTTGATTTTTCACGTTTGAGCCCCATAGACTTTAACTGTATTCACGTGTTTGCACAAATTTTTGGTCTGTTCACATGTTCTGCCGCGAACCGAACTGGAGGGTGTTCGGCTCATCCCTAATCAGGCTTGGTGTCTCTTCTGAGTTTTTGCAGGCGTCCCCCTGGTAAGGCAAGGTAGTGCATGGCTTCAAGCAGTGGCGGAATTATCAGGGTCGCACCAGTCACATTTGCGACTGGGCCCTTGAGTTCCACCACTGTAGGGGGCCCGCCCACCACCCGAGAGATAGTCATTCACGTGGAGTCCCGGTGCGCTCCACCCATCCTCCTCGCCCGCACTCATGGGCACACCGCACAGTCCCCGCCCATCCTCTCCACCCATCCTCTGCTCCCGCACTCACGGGGACAGTCCCTGCCCGCTTCACCCATCTGCTTTGCTCATCATCTCCACCCATCCTCTCTACCCGCACAGTCCCCGCCCATCTTCCCTGTCCCCACCAGCTCCGCCCATCTTCTCCAGCTCTGCTTTCACTCAAGTCCCCGCCCATCTTCTCTGTCCCTGCCTGCACTCACGGCAAGTCCCCGCCCGCTCCATCCATCCTCTTCGGCTCCGCCTTCACTCACAGGCCCCGCCCATCCTCTCTGTTTGCCCAAGCAAGACCGAGCAAGGAGGGGGTACCAAGTGGTCTGCAAGTGATTGGCACCCATTTGATCCCTCCCACACCACTGCTGCGACTGATACCCCCCACACCACCACTACTGCTACTGATAACCCCCCACACAACCACTACTGCCACTGATACCCCCACACCACCACTACTGCCACTGATACCTCCCCACACCACCACTACTGCCACTGATACACCCCCCACACCACCACTACTGCCACTGATACCCCCCCACACCGCCACTACTGCCACTGATACACCCCCCACACCACCACTACTGCCACTGATACACCCCCCCACACCACCACTACTGCCACTGATACACCCACCACACCACCACTACTGCCACTGATACACCCCCCCACACCACCACTACTTCCACTGATACACCCCCCCACACCACCACTACTGCCACTGATACCCCCACAACTACCACTACTGCCACTGATACCCCCCACACCACCACTACTGCCACTAATACCTCCCACACCATTACTACTGCCACTGATACCCCCCACACCACCACTACTACCACTGATACCTCCCCACACCACCACTACTGCCACTGATACACCCCCCCACACCACCACTACTGCCACTGATACCCCCCACACCACCACTACTGCCACTGATACCCCCCACACCACCACTACTGCCACTGATACCCCCCACACCACCACTACTGCCACTGATACCTCCCCACACCACCACTACTGCCACTGATACACCCCCAACACCACTACTACTGCCACTGATACCCCCACACCACCACTACTGCCACTGATACCCCCCACACCGCCACCCCCCACACCACCACAACCTCTGCTGCCACTGATCCACCCCACCATGACCACTACTGCCACTGATCCCATCCCGCAACCACCATCCTTGCCACTGATACCATTCCCCTCTCCACTACTCATCCCATCCCACCCCCCCAACCACCATCCTTGCCACTGATACCATTCCCCTCCCCACTACTCATCCCATCCCACCCCCCCAACCACCACCCTCACCACAGATCCAATCCTTTCACCACTGGTGCCACTCATTTCATCCAATGTCCCCCACTGCTGCCACTCATCCCACCCCCACCACCGATGCCACTGATCATATCCCTCCCCCCCACCACCGCTGCCACTCATCCCAGGGGCGTAACTACAGGGGTCACAATTCCAATAGTGCACATATTGCCCCTGAACACCTGGATGGGGGGGCATTTAGAGGAACAAATCCCCTCAATTTTTTTCCTGCAGCCACTAAAAGTCTGCTTCTCCTCCTCTCCCTCTGATAGGCATTAAGTGGCTGCAGGAGGAAAGTGGAGGGGATTTGTTCCCCCTCCTATCCAGGTCCTGCTGCCCCCGAGATCAGTGGGAAGGGCCCTGGCTGGAGGTCAGGGGGCCCTCCATGGTTTCTTGCACCGGGGCCCTGAAGGCTCTAGTTACACCACTGGCTTCAAGTATCACAAAGACACAGTCGGCTTTCTGATGATGTACTGTGGAGGCTGTGGGGAAGTGACACATTATCCTTACCTAGGGAAGAACCTAGGAAGTGTAGGGGAATTCCCCCCAAAAAAAAAATTTTTTAAAAATGTAAAAAAGAAATTTGCAATTTTGAGAAAGGAGGGGATGAGATGGTGGAAGGTGGTGGTCAGTGATAAGGCTTTTTTCCTAGAAAAGCGAAAAACATTTTTGACCATAGCCTTAAAACATCTATAAATAAAATAGGTACTTCATGTGTTTTCACATTTAATCACACCTATTAGTGAATACCAGTTTCAAACATTAAATCTACTTATTTGTATTATTGTAGACAGTAGGGTTATACAATTAGATGGATAAAATACATGTTTCTCATGTAATTTGCTGGTGAACGATAGCGTCTAAAAAATGTCATACTCTAGGGGGAGCCAAACACTGAAAGTGATCACAGATGATTCTGTAATGCTGTTCATCACAGTATTTTACATGGCTGTTATTGCTGCCAGTGACACATTGCTCCCCTCAGCCAGACAGTGAGATAAGAGGTGTCCAAGTGTGGAAAAGGTGAACAGCAATGTTTTAAATGTTTGGTTTAGTTACTTATAAGTTTTCAACTAACCAAGAATTTTGCTTTCATTGTGCTTCATATATTACAAAAAGAAGGGAAAGAGTAAAGTTGTTGTTGATACATTTATGGTTTTTTTTTAATTATTATTATTATTATATCTGTGTTCACCTTAACGTGAATAAGGTCAACATGGTAAAACCCAACTCCATCCAAAGTTTTTTATTTTATTTTGAAAAAGGTAAATAAGGGTTAGATCTGCTGTTGGGTTTCTATCACTTTGAAATGTAAATGATTTTATTCATTTTTTTTAGGTTAAGTAGCTAACACATTTTAGGAGTTTTTGTAAAGTCACCCTTTTTCAGGGCTTCACATTCTAATAAATGCTGCCTAGGATTGATTCTGCTATGAAAACTGGTCATAATTTTGGACTAATCTGAACATTGTGGAATGCACTGACATTTCCATTTACAACTTGATTTGGCTCCCTCCATGCCATCATCCTGCTATTCAACATCCAACATTATGCTAGTCTTTGAGCATATGGGATGTGGTCAAATTTTCCAGTGGTCTTGTATCTTGAGACCTGCCCCTGAGTGGTATATTACACTCTCCCTCTATAGTCCAACATGTACAGAGCCTTCTGCTTTTAGAAACTTTTTATTTTCGAGGCTATTAAAACTTTCCAAAACTTAAAGAAAACATGGAAGCCTACCTTTTAGCAGTTGGGCACACATATATTAGCACGGAGTATGATCCCTTTGGTTATTCCCCATACTTGCATGGCCCAGGCTGCACCTGATGTCTGAGGTCTGTGGAACTAAAGGAACTTTGACTTGAGAATGAGATTCCAGGACTTTCAGCTGCTAGACTGGTGCCTCTGAGAAATTTGCATGTTCCTAGGAACATAATCTGGCTGGCCAATAGAGATCCTAGCATTGCATAGTCTGCAATTAACTGTCTGGTCTGCCAGTGTATTCCTGATTAATTCTGCTTGGATGTCTCCGCAAAAACAAAAAAAAACTTTCCCTGAAAGAGCAGCAGCTTTGACACAAGGTCCAGTAACCTGTTTCGTCTTCTTCACCTGCTGAAGAAGAGGAGGATGACGGTGAAGAGGAGGATGTCTGCACAGACTGGTTGTGGTTATCTGAGCCAATAGATGCCAAACCATCTACCTCCAAGACTTATTTGGGCCCCTACATGCCTGAAACTTATGGATTTGTACTTCAGGTTCAAGAAGAAGGACAGGCGGAATCTTCTGTTCCGCCAGTTAAGGAGTAAGTAGAGATCCTATAACCAGCTCTTCAATCTGAAGAAGAGCCCCCAGAAGAAGGTCCAACGGACCCAAATAGACACAGAGCCTAAAGATCAATACACCATCCAAAAAGACTGATATATGGCTCCCTAGGCCAGCGTTCAGAAAAGACTGCGTCCATAGCCTGGGGTTTATATAAATATTAGGTATTGGAATTTTAAAATATATAGAATGCCCTGTTTGATTTTTTGCTTCTATTTTATGTAATCCTTTCAATGCTGGACACTTCCGCCTCCTTCATGCCCAGGCCAATTTTCACATTTCAGTGCTGTTACACTTTGAATGGTGACTACTCAGTCATGCAACACTGTAACCAAATGAAAATGTAAAAAAAAAAATCAGACAGTGGTGGTATTTATTCACCACAGTTTTTTTTTGTTGCTATATAAACTAAAAGAATACTGACGATTTTTGAAAAAAAAAAAAAGTTTTTCTTAGTTTGTTATAAAATGTTGCAAATAAATAATCTTTCTTAATACATTTAGGCCAAAATGTATTCTGCTATATATCTTTGGTAAAAAATAACCAAATTCAGTCTATATTATTTAGTCTACAAACTATGGTATGTATATTTGAAATTTGATCAGTCCCGATGATCTGATTATGTGTCTCAATTTTTGAGACCCTAAAATTCCAGGACAGCACAAATACCGCCCAAATTATCTCTTTTCGGAAAGCAGACAGTCCAAGGTATTTAGTAAGGGGCATGGTGGATTTTTTTAAGTTGTAACTTTTTTGTTTACTTTTTGGAAAATTAAGAAATTTAATTTTTTTTTTACATACTGTAACCAGTACCACCATAGTGACACTGATCAGGATTTTTGCTTTTATGGTTGCTTATTTAACTATGGTTGCCTATTACAGTGATGATCACTGTTCTAAGTAATAATTTTTATGAATATCATTCATTCATGTGTCCTTGTCTACAACTGTAATAGCTGTGACTGGCCCCAGATATTACATGGTACAGGTCCGCTGTGATTGGCCCTGTACCATGTGATCACTGTGACCAGTCACAGAGATCACAATAATACACAATGGCTATGAGTGAAAGCCATTGTGTACAACTAACGTGATTGGTCACAGCAATCACATGGTACAGGGCTGGTGGACACAGTGAATCACAGATTGCACTGCTGCATGTGCTGGGGAACAGACATATGACGTCCATCCTGGATAGGGTAGCTTCCTCCCAGCCATATTATTATAATGGGCTGGAAGGGATGTGGTTAGTATATATGGTTTATAAGGGGTTTTATGTAATATGGGAGAATCCTACAGTATGTATTGTCTTAACATATTTTTTTAATGGTTGTTGAATACTATATATATATATATATATATATATATATATATACCGTATTTATCGGAGTATAACACGCACTTTTTTCCCCTTAAAATCAGGGGAAAATCGTGGGTGCGTGTTATACGCCGATCCCCGCTAATTGTGAGCTATCGGCGGCGATTGCCGCCGACATTCACATAGCAAGTAGTTTTAAATATGGTGCTGCGGAGTTCGGAGGGACTCGGCGGAGCTGAACGAGCGCCGCCGAAATGACAGAGCCGAGATACACATAGTCGAGTGTATTCGGCTCTTTCCGGCGCCACTCACAGTCACGCCCAGTCCCGCCATTGGACCTGTGTTATGTCCATCATAGGGCGGGACTGGGCGGGATTGTGAGCGGCAACGAGAAGAGCCGAATACACTCGACTATGTGTATCTCGGCGGCGTTCGTTCAGTTCCGCCGGCGCCGAGTCCCTCCGAACTCCGCGGCGCCATATTTAAAACATGCAGCTATGTGTATGTCGGCGGCGATCAAGCATGGACACTGGGGGCAAGGCTGCACTGACCACTGGGGCAAAGCTGCACTGACAAGACTGCACTGGGGCAAAGCTGCACTGACAAGACTGCACTGGGGCAAAGCTGCACTGACAAGGCTGCACTGGGGCAAAGCTGCAGGGGCAAGGCTGCACTGACAAGGCTGCACTGACACTGAAAAAGCTGCAATGACACTAACAAGGCTGCAGATGAACACTGATGAGGCTGCATTGATGGGCATTTAAATGTAAGTTTTTTTTCCTTAAACTTCCCTCCTAAAAGTTTTTAAGTGTTATACGCCGATAAATACGGTATATACAGTATCATTTCTGGTTTTCAATTCAAAGTTTTTTATATAGATAGATAGGAATACAAAGTATAGTGGTATCTATGCATCTTACTTCAGGGTATTTATTGCATATATTTAAGTGTCTTTTTTATATATTATTTAAAGATGCCCCTTTGAGAGGTGGTTGGGAGGAACACCGCTTTATAGTATTATAATAGGAATGGTGTTTTGCCAGGAATACTGTTCTAATAAGAGTACATATATACTGAGTTTACAGTAACAAAATTGCGCCTAGGGGCACGGTTTCCAGGGCAGCACACTAAACAGGGCAGCGTTCCCCAACTCAACAATTGTGGGGTTTGATGGTTAAAATGAGGCTGGATATACTGCTGGATAATGTTATGATGTGTAAGGATAGTAAATGCACATTACCCATGGGAATATAATGGCGTAATATATGTGATCGGTCCTCATAGCAACATATCAACAATGACAGGCATATAAATAAACTGGAAAGACGTCAGAACTCCCAGAACCCCCTAAAGAAGTCACATGGGCATAACACAACGCGTCAAGGCGGAGTTAATGATGTCCTCATGCTGAACCTGAAACTAAGGATTTTTGCCTAGAGCATGGTATTGAGCTGAACTCGTTAAAGAGGATAAACCCGAAATTTTTTTTTTTTTTTATGTCATAATGTAAAGTATAAGATTTTCTATCATTTGAGCCCAGTCTTGCCACAAAGAGGTAATCCAGCTCTGAGCAATCCTCTTTTATTGTTCAGTGAGATAAAACTTGACAAACTGAGAAAGACTTTTTAAAATCCTCCCCGTTGCTGTGAGTGACAGGTGATTTACATATCTCGTGCACTAGCCTAAGACATGCATTATTTTTTAATTCCCACCCCCACTCTTTTTTTCAGCAGCTCTGCAAGGATTGGCTGTTTCACACCTCAGCATGATTTGGCATGCTGAAGTCATGTGGTTACTTTCCTGTCTTTTCACTGGATGTTAGTGATCATAGCAGAAGTTCAGTGTAAGAAATACACAGGAGAAATGCATATTGACAAGGGGAGTGTAGAGGTGGGCGGGGAGTCTACTGACATCACGACTCCACCCATCGAGCTCCAGACAACAGACCCACCCACAGAATCTGCAGTTTTTCGGGTCTCATAACAGACAGAGGGGAGACATTTGACAGGTAAAGATACATGCAGGAGGCATGTATATCCTTATAGATAACCCCTATGGCAGTAGTTTAGAAAGGATGACATTGGGTTTACATCCACTTTAAGGGAAAAGTGTATATGATTTACCTGTGATGCACCAGAATTGCGCACAGCTTCAGAATAATTATTGGAAATCAAGAAAACCAAAAGGGATGTGGTTCACATTTCAAATATAGGAATGTAAAAGACCATCTGGCATCCATCTGCCTCTTAAAGGGGAAAGCTCACATTTGGAAATGTAGGTCAAATAATAAGGTGAGAGTTTGGTGTGATTCACATGGAAAGGCACAAGATAAACGTTGGAGTGATTTCTGGTACAGTAAAGATTCACACACAAGGATGTTAATGGCTGTGGGACTTTTATTAATTGTATCCACTGTTTGATATATGCACATGGTGGCACTAGATATACAAATAGTATATTATCATGTGTAGCATATTGTTAGGTGTTTGTTTAATTTGAAGTATGTGGCACATGAAGGCATCATTTTATGTATTTACAGCGCTGCAATTTTCACATTCAAAGCCTGAAAGCGGAACTTCACTCTCTTAACCACTTCAAGACCGCCGCACGACGATGTACGTCCAAACTTTGAACGGGGATATCGTTGTTATGGCAGCAGCTAGCTGCCATAACCCCAGTATCCCCGTTTTCATGCGGCGACTGGCTGTCAGATAAAAGCGGTCCCTGCGGCGGATTCGCCACAAGATCACTTTTATCGGTGGCGGGAGAGGGGGCGTCCCGCCTCCCGCCGTGATCCGGTGCCCTCCGCTGCTTACCGGAGCCGTCGGTCGCGGCGGAGGCGATCGTGTCCTTCTGTGTGGTGTGTCTGGAGACGAGTGAGGCTAAGATGGCGCTCACTCGTCTCCAATACACTGCTGGGCGGAAGCGACGTCAATACGTCACTTCCGTCCACGCCTCTTAAAGGCACATTTTTTCAAATGTCATTTTTCTAAATGACTTTTTTTTTTTTTTATTGCATTTTAGTGTAAATATGAGATCTGAGGTCTTTTTGACCCCAGATCTCATATTTAAGTGGTCCTGCCATGCTTTTTTCTATTACAAGGGATGTTTACATTCCTTGTAATAGGAATAAAAGTGACACCATTTTTTTTTTTAAAAACAGTGTAAAAATAAATAAAATATTGTAAAATAAATAATACAAATAAAACATTTTTTTTTAAACCCCCCCTGTCCCGACGAGCTCGCGCGCAGAAGCGAACGCATACGCGAGTAGCGCCCGCATATGAAAACGGTGGTCAAACCACACATGTGAGGTATCACCGCGACTGGTAGAGCGAGAGCAATAATTCTAGCCCTAGACCTCCTCTGTACCGCAAAATATGCAACCTGTAGAATTTTTTAAACGTCGCCTATGGAGATTTTTGAGGGTAAAAGTTTGACGCCATTCCACGAGCGGGCGCAATTTTCAAGCATGACATGTTGGGTATCAATTTACTTGGCGTAACATTATATTTCACAATATGAAAAAAAATTGGGCTAACTTTACTGTTGTCTTATTTTTTTATTCAAAAAAGTGAATTTTTTCCAAAAAAAGTGCGCTTTTAAGACCGCTGCGCAAATACGGTGCAAAAAAAAGTATTGCAATGACCGCCATTTTATTCTCTAGGGTGTTAGAAGAAAAAACAGATATAATGTTTGGGGGTTCTAAGTAATTTTCTAACAGAAAAACCTGTTTTAAACATGTAAACACCTAAAATCCAAAACGAGGCTGGTCCTTAAGTGGTTAATCAATATTGATCAATATTGACTGTTTTTAACACTTATGCTGCTAGCATTAGTAAATAGATAGGAAAGTGTATCATTTCTACTTGTTTTACATTTTTATTTACTTTTCTTCAGTTACTTGTTTTTCAGGCCCGGGCAAATGATGTCATATATCCAATGAGTCTTCGGGGCGGGGGGGGGGCTTCTAATCTAAGCACACCCTCCTAGCCGAAGAAGGTCCCCTGGAAGAAGCAGAGTTCTACCGTATCACATCATTAATTAGGTTTGTAAAGAATAGACTAAGAGAAATAGGACATTGTGATTGGCTGCAGGGAAGGAATGGCCACACCCCCTTGTCTAGGGACTGCTGTGAAAAGTTAGTGCTGTAGGGTAGGTAATGTCCCCAGAGAAACTGTGTGGGACTACAAGGCCCAGAAGCTGAGTGCTAGGAGCAAAAGGAAGGAGAGGGGCCAGGGCTTGGGACAGTCTCAGGTCGGGAGTGAGAGGTGACTGTTGGAGTGTGCTACTGAGTTGGAGACACTACTATTGCCAGAGCTTTCTGCAGTGTTATGGCCCGTACACACGGTCGGATTTTCCGATGGAAAATGTCAGATCGGAGCGTGTTGTCGGAAATTCCGACCGTGTGTGGGCTCCATCGGACATTTTCCATCAGATTTTCCAACACACAAAGTTGGAGAGCAGGAGATAAAATTTTCCGACAACAAAATCCGTTGTCGGAAATTCCGATCGTGTGTACACAAATCCGACGGACAAAGTGCCACGCATGCTCAGAATAAATAAAGAGATGAAAGCTATTGGCCACTGCCCCGTTTATAGTCCCGACGTACGTGTTTTACGTCACCGCGTTTAGAACGATCGGATTTTCCGACAACTTTGTGTGACCGTGTGTATGCAAGACAAGTTTGAGCCAACATCCGTCGGAAAAAATCCTAGGATTTTGTTGTCGGAATGTCCGAACAAAGTCCGACCGTGTGTACGCCCTATTAGAGTGGGACTTTGCTTCTGCATTCACAATGAGGAAGAATGCAACAGCTATTGGAGAGATCCAGCAAGTTTGGTGGAGAGGGGTGTCACTGCTTTTGTGAGCGATCGCCGTTATAGAGTCTAGATTCATAGCCAATGCCACAGGTTCCAGTCATCAGAGATTGGGAGGAGGCTTCATAACAGACTGCATAGTGATGAGAGGCTGCTGGCCACAACCTCCCAATCTCCTCTTAAAGGGACAGTGACACCCTTACTTGGGGCCTTGGGGCCTAGTTTGGCAAATTTTGCTCTTTTGCTTTTGGATACAAAAATACTTGAGTGTTCCAACACAGAACTCTGGACCCCAACATGTATTACCACACTGGCAAGTGGGAGGCGATTTTAGACCCTCAGCTTCTAGTACTGTCTTTAATTAGGACCCAGTTAGGGCTGGGCTCAGCCCTTCCTTCTCTGAGCTGGCCACTCAGCTGTTGGCTAATTGCCAGCTCCCATCTCTCTCCATAGTTACTCAGCTGTTGATGATATATCCTGCTCGTCAGTCTTGCCCACTTAAGCCATCAAGTCCAGAGGAGCTCTGCCTCCACCTTGGTCAACATCACAGAAATGATCTCCTGCAATCCTGTTCAAGACTTGCTTTACTGACATCCCTTCTGGCTCCAGATCCTGCTTGCAGTTCCACTACATTGATCCCTGACTTCAGGCTTGGCTGTCTATCTGTTCCGGTTACTGAACTTTGGCTATGTTTTGACTACGTTTGTAATTTTTACTTTTATTATTTAACAAGTATGATTTAACTGTACTTCTGTTGTTGTGGCCTGATTTCATGGTTTCTGACAGGCCCTTCCACTAGATTTAGGATTCAGTCTTTGGTCTTTTTTGTATACAAATCTTTTTTGTCTTGTAACTTCATTGCTGTTGCTATTCTTTGTTGTTGCCTTGTTTGGTTTGTAGCCCAAATAAATCTTCTTTTTTTCGGCCAATGCCCCGTACACACGGTCGGATTTTCCGACGGAAAATGTGCGATCGGAGCGTGTTGTCGGACATTCCGACCGTGTGTGGGCTCCGTCGGACATTTTCCATCGGATTTTCCGACACACAAAGTTTGAGAGCAGGCTATAAAATTTTCCGACAACAAAATCCGATCGCGTCAATTCCGACTGTGTGTGGCCAGTTCCGACGCACAAAGTGCCACGCATGCTCAGAAGAAATTCCGAGACGGAACAGCTCGGTCTGGTAAAATGAGCGTTCGGAATGGATACAGCACTTTTGTCATGCTGTAATGTTTTAAATAGTTTAATACAGCGCACTCTGTTCATCTTTATAATGTGAGAAGAATGAAGTAGTTTTTTGATGCTCATATTCACACAGACTTCACACAAACTTCTTTCTTTATTCTTTATCGGGATTCCCTCAATATATTTTGATTTGGCACATCTGACCAATTTTTTTTTGGTTGTTTTTAATTTTTAAAATTTTTTTTTCAAGGCTGTTTAATTTTTTTTGGGGGGGTTTGTATTTTTTTAAAGGCTATTTTTTTTTAAATTTTTTTTGGTTTTTACTCCAGAATATTTTTGTGTGTGTTTTGTGTGTCAAGTTACCACAACACCATTGATATCTTATATTATTTAATCTCAATGAGATTGTTTGGTCTTGGTGTCCCTTGTTAATTTCACATTGTATTTTGAAATGTACCTGCCTCCTCACCAACAAACTGTTTTTTTTTAAGGAAAACACACATAGGCGAGTATAATTGAAACAAAAATTCCTTTATTAACCACTTAAGGACCGCCTCCCGCCCATGTACGTCGGCAAGGTGGCACGGGCAGGCAGAATCACGTACATTTACGTGATCTGCCTCCCGCAGGCGGGGGGTCCGGTCGGACCCCCCCCGGTGCCCGAGGCTGTCCGTTTTTGACCAGTGGCGATCGGAGATGAGGGGGAGACCATCCGTTCGTGGCCCCCCCCCCTCGCGATCGCCGCCGGCCAATCAAATCATTCCTCTGCTGCTGTATGCTAAACAGCAGCAAAGGAAATGATGTCATCTCTCCTCGGCTCGGTATTTTCCGTTCCGGCGCCGAGGAGAGAAGACTGCAATGTGAGTGTAACATTACACACACACAGCAGAACATGCCAGGCACACAAAACACCCCCCTTTACCCCCCCCCCCCCCATCACCCCCTAATCCCCCCTCCCCTCCCCCCCGTCACACTGGCACCAAGCAGTTTTGTTTTTTTTCCTGATTACTGCATGGTGTCAGTTTGTGACAGTTAGTGTGTTAGGGCAGTTAGGGTTAGCCCCCTTTAGGTCTAGGGTACCCCCCTAACCCCCCCTAATAAAGTTTTAACCCCTTGATCACCCCCCATCGCCAGTGTCGCTAAGCGATCATTTTTCTGATCCCTGTATTAGTGTCACTGGTGACGATAGTTAGGGAGGTAAATATTTAGGTTCGCCATCAGCG
Organism: Aquarana catesbeiana; assembly: GCF_042186555.1. NCBI lineage: Eukaryota > Metazoa > Chordata > Amphibia > Anura > Ranidae > Aquarana > Aquarana catesbeiana. Next base: position 87,786,685 of record NC_133334.1, on the reverse strand, counting down.
TTTTATAGCGACAGGGACCCCCATATACTACCTAATAAATGTTTTAACCCCTTGAATGTCTCCTAGTTAACCCTTTCACCACTGATCACCGTATAACTGTTACGGGTGACGCTGGTTAGTTCGTTTATTTTTTTATAGTGTCAGGGCACCCGCCGTTTATTACCGAATAAAGGTTTAGCCCCCTGATCGCCTGGCAGTGATATGCGTCGTCCCAGACAGCATCAGATTAGCGCCAGTACCGCTAACACCCACGCACGCAGCATACGCCTCCCTTAGTGGTATAGTATCTGTACGGATCAATATCTGATCCGATCAGATCTATACTAGCGTCCCCAGCAGTTTAGGGTTCCCAAAAACGCAGTGTTAGCGGGATCAGCCCAGATGCCTGCTAGCACCTGCGTTTTGCCCCTCCGCCTGGCCCAGCCCAGCCCACCCAAGTGCAGTATCGATCGATCACTGTCACTTACAAAACACTAAACGCATAACTGCAGCGTTTGCAGAGTCAGGCCTGATGCCTGCGATCGCTAACAGTTTTTTTTGTAGCATTTTGGTGAACTGGCAAGCACCAGCCCCAGGCAGCGTCAGGTTAGCGCCAGTACCGCTAACACCCACGCACGCACCGTACACCTCCCTTAGTGGTATAGTATCTGATCAGATCAATATCTGATCTGATCAGATCTATACTAGCGTCACCAGCAGTTTAGGGTTCCCATAAACGCCGTGTTAGTGGGATCAGCCCAGATACCTGGTAGCACCTGCATTTTGCCCCTCCGCCCAGCCCACCCAAGTGCAGTATCGATCGATCACTGTCACTTACAAAACACTAAACACATAACTGCAGCGTTCGCAGAGTCAGGCCTGATCCCTGCGATCGCTAACAGTTTTTTTGTAGCATTTTGGTGAACTGGCAAGCACCAGCCCCAGGCAGCGTCAGGTTAGCGCCAGTACCGCTAACACCCACGCACGCACCGTACTCCTCCCTTAGTGGTATAGTATCTGAACGGATCAATATTTGATCCGATCAGATCTATACTAGCGTCCCCAGCAGTTTAGGGTTCCCAAAAACGCAGTGTTAGCGGGATCAGCCCAGATGCCTGCTAGCACCTGCGTTTTGCCCCTCCGCCCGGCCCAGCCCAGCCCACCCAAGGTCAGTATCGATCGATCACTGTCACTTACAAAACACTAAACACATAACTGCAGCGTTCGCAGAGTCAGACCTGATCCCTGCGATCACTAACAGTTTTTTTGGTAGCGTTTTGGTGAACTGGCAAGCACCAGCGGCCTAGTACACCCCGGTCGTAGTCAAACCAGCACTGCAGTAACACTTGGTGACGTGGCGAGTCCCATAAGTGCAGTTCAAGCTGGTGAGGTGGCAAGCTCAAGTAGTGTCCCGCTGCCACCAAGAAGAAGACAAACACAGGCCCGTCGTGCCCATAATGCCCTTCCTGCTGCATTCGCCAATCCTAATAATTGGGAACCCACCGCTTCTGCAGCGCCCGTACTTCCCCCATTCACATCCCCAACCAAATGCAGTTGGCTGCATGAGAGGCATTTTCTTTATGTCCTCCCGAGTACCCTTACCCAGCGAACCCCCCCAAAAAAGATGTTGTGTCTGCAGCAAGCGCGGATATAGGCGTGACACCCGCTAATATTGTCCCTCCTGTCCTGACAATCCTGGTCTTTGCATTGGTGAATGTTTTGAACGCTACCATTCACTAGTTGAGTATTAGCGTAGGGTACAGCATTGCACAGACTAGGCACACTTTCACAGGGTCTCCCAAGATGCCATCGCATTTTGAGAGACCCGAACCTGGAACTGGTTACAGTTATAAAAGTTAATTACAAAAAAAGTGTAAAAAAAAAAATATATATATATAAAATAAAAAAAAATAGTTGTCGTTTTATTGTTCTCTCTATCTCTATTCTCTCTCTATTGTTCTGCTCTTTTTTACTGTATTCTATTCTGCAATGTTTTATTGTTATTATGTTTTATCATGTTTGCTTTTCAGGTATGCAATTTTTTATACTTTACCATTTACTGTGTTTTATTGTTAACCATTTTTTTGTCTTCAGGTACGCCATTCACGACTTTGAGTGGTTATACCAGAATGATGCCTTCAGGTTTAGGTATCATCTTGGTATCATTCTTTTCAGCCAGCGGTCGGCTTTCATGTAAAAGCAATCCTAATGGCTAATTAGCCTCTAGACTGCTTTTACAAGCAGTGGGAAGGAATGCAGTGGGAAGGAATGCATTTTATCACACCGATCTTTATCACACCGATCTTGGTGTGGTCAGATGCTTTGAGGGCAGAGGAGAGATCTAGGATCTAATAGACTCCAATTTTTTCAAAAAAGAGTACCTGTCACTACCTATTGCGATCATAGGGGATATTTACATTCCCTGAGATAACAATAAAAATGATAAAAAAAAAAATGAAAGGAACAGTTTAAAAATAAGATTAAAAAGCAAAAAAATAAATAAAGAAAGAAAAAAAAAAGCACCCCTGCCCCCCCCTGCTCTCGCGCAAAGGCGAACGCAAGCATCGGTCTGGCGTCAAATGTAAACAGCAATTGCACCATGCATGTGAGGTGTCACCGCGAACGTCAGATCGAGTGCAGTAATTTTAGCAGTAGACCTCCTCTGTAAATCTAAAGTGGCAACCTGTAAAGGCTTTTAAAGGTATTTAGTTTGTCGCCACTGCATGTTTGTGCGCAATTTTAAAGCATGTCATGTTTGGTATCCATGTACTCGGCCTAAGATCACCTTTTTTATTTCATCATACATTTGGGCAATATAGTGTGTTTTAGTGCATTAAAACTTAAAAAAGTGTGTTTTTTCCCCAAAAAATGCGTTTGAAAAATCGCTGCGCAAATACTGTGTGAAAAAAAAAAATGAAACACCCACCATTTTAATCTGTAGGGCATTTGCTTTAAAAAAATATATAATGTTTGGGGGTTCAAAGTAATTTTCTTGCAAAAAAAAATAATTTTTTCATGTAAACAAAAAGTGTCAGAAAGGGCTTTGTCTTCAAGTGGTTAGAAGAGTGGGTGATGTGTGACATAAGCTTCTAAATGTTGTGCATAAAATGCCAAGACAGTTCAAACCCCCCCCCCAAATGACCCCATTTTGGAAAGTAGACACCCCAAGCTATTTGCTAAGAGTCATGTTGAGTCCATGGAATATTTTATATTGTGACACAAGTTGCGGGAAAGAGACAAATTTTTTTTTTTTTTTGCACAAAGTTGTCACTAAATGATATATTGCTCAAACATGCCATGGGAATATGTGAAATTACACCCCAAAATACATTCTGTTGCTTCTCCTGAGTACGGGGATACCACATGTGTGAGACTTTTTGGGAGCCTAGCCGCGTACGGGACCCCGAAATCCAAGCACCGCCTTCAGGCTTTCTAAGGGCGTAAATTTTTGATTTCGCTCTTCACTGCCTATCACAGTTTCAGAGGCCATGGAATGCCCAGGTGGCACAAAACCCCCCCAAATGACCCCATTTTGGAAAGTAGACACCCCAAGCTATTTGCTGAGAGGTATAGTGAGTATTTTGCAGACCTCACTTTTTGTCACAAAGTTTTGAAAATTGAAAAAAGAAAAAAAAAATGTTTTTTCTTGTCTTTCTTCATTTTCAAAAACAAATGAGAGCTGCAAAATACTCACCATGCCTCTCAGCAAATAGCTTGGGGTGTCTACTTTCCAAAATGGGGTCATTTGGGGGGGTTTTGTGCCACCTGTGCATTCCGTGGCCTCCGAAACTGTGATAGGCAATGAAGAGTGAAATCAAAAATTTACACCATTAGAAATCCTGAAGGCGGTGATTGGTTTTCGGGGCCCCGTATGCGGCTAGGCTCCCAAAAAGTCCAACACATGTGGTATCCCCATACTCAGGAAAAGCAGCTAAATGTATTTTGGGGTGCAATTCCACATATGCCCATGGCCTGTGTGAGCAATATATCATTTAGTGACAACTTTGTGCAAAAAAAAAAAAAAAATTGTCACTTTCCCGCAACTTGTGTCAAAATATAAAATATTCCATGGACTCAACATGCCTCTCAGCAAATAGCTTGGGGTGTCTACTTTCCAAAATGGGGTCATTTGGGGGGGGGTTTGTGCCATCTGGGCATTTTATGGCCTTCAAAACTGTGATAGGTAGTGAGGAGTGAAATCAAAAATTTACGCCCTTAGAAATCCTGAAGGCGGTGATTGGTTTTCGGGGCCCCGTACGCGGCTAGGCTCCCAAAAAGTCCCACACATGTGGTATCCCGTACTCAGGAGAAGCAGCTGAATGTATTTTGGGGTGCAATTCCACATAGGTCCATGGCCTGTGTGAGCAATATATCATTTAGTGACAACTTTTTGTAAATATATTTTTTTTTTTGTCATTATTCAATCACTTGGGACAAAAAAAAATATTCAATGGGTTCAACATGCCTCTCAGCAATTTCCTTGGGGTGTCTACTTTCCAAAATGGGGTCATTTGGGGGGGGTTTGTACTGCGCTGCCATTTTAGCACCTCAAGAAATGCCATAGGCAGTCATAAACTAAAAGCTGTGTAAATTCCAGAAAATGTACCCTAGTTTGTAGACGCTATAACTTTTGCGCAAACCAATAAATATACGTTTATTGACTTTTTTTTTACCAAAGACATGTGGCCGAATACATTTTGGCCTAAATGTATGACTAAAATTGAGTTTATTGGATTTTTTTTATAACAAACAGTAGAAAATATCATTTTTTTTCAAATTTTTTGGTCTTTTTCCGTTTATAGCGCAAAAAATAAAAACGGCAGAGGTGATAAAATACCATCAAAAGAAAGCTCTATTTGTGGGAAGAAAAGGACGCAAATTTCGTTTGGGTACAGCATTGCATGACCGTGCAATTAGCAGTTAAAGCGACGCAGTGCCAAATTGGAAAAAGTCCTGTGGTTCTTAGGCAGCATAATGGTCCGGGGCTGAAGTGGTTAAGGGCTCACAACCAAACAAAGAGGGAGGCAACGCTGGAGAAACAGCAGAAATTGGCAAAGCCTTTGGCCCCCAGGGCACACATTAATTATTTCACAGCAAAATTGGTGGCCTGAGTAGTCCATATGTAAGGAAGTGCAGTCTGGTCCAGAAGTCCCAGAGATCCGGAAAGCAGCAGATGACATCTGTGTCCCCAGGCTGTGGTCATACAAGAGACTGCATCTTTTGTCAGACCAGACTGAACCCAGGGCCATCACTCTCTGGTCTTCCTTCCATGCTTCCTTCCACGCTGTGGCTGTGGTGGTGGAGTTGTGGCAGCAGGAGGAGGAGGAGGGGGATGGGCCAACTCACTCAGGTGGGTATTGGGTGTGATTTCGCCACTCACCCCCTTAGTTAGGACTTTATACAGAAGGTCCTCACACAGCTTGCGTTGACCCTCCTGCATGGCCTGCAGTTTGGTGGCAGCCATGCAGGCAAAGGCCTCTTCAGGAGTGGGGGTGGCTCTGAGGGACACAGAAAACCTCCTGAAAGCCTGAGCGCAGAATCCTGAACGTGACTCCCCTTCCTGGGTCTTTTGTATGAAAGGCAGAGGGGAGGAACCTGCGATTCGGTCAGGCTACGACTGGTCCCAGGCTTCTCCTGGCTGCCACTTAGCCCCGCCTTCTCCTGGCTGCCACTAACCCCCGCCTCTTCCTGGCTGCCACATTCCACAGTCTCCTCCTGTGTGGCACATTCCAGAGCCTCGTCCTGGCTGAGGTCTTCCTGTGTATGAAAAAGGGACATCGTTTTAGTTTTTTCTTCATCAATAACACACAATTTTCAGCTCATGATTGTTGCAAATTGAATGTTAACAAATATAACAGACTATCCTTCTGAGCCCAGCATTTTTCATTCTTGTCCCAATTATTTTTGGCCACTACTGTCTATTGATATGTAAAACACTTTCTTAAATCAGCAATTAGTGATCAATAATAACATCTAGTAAACATAATTTATTTATTGTCCTGAAATCTGTAGAATAATGCTATACCTGACTCCATCTGGGCTCCTCCACTTCTTCCTGGCTGGAAGTCCCAGGTTGGACATCGGAAGCCTCAGCTGGGGTGGAAGGAAGAGTGGAGAGGGATTCCCTGACTCCAGTCTGGTCTGACAGAAATCGCAGTCTCTTATAGTACCACAGCCTGGGGACATAAATGTCATCTGCTGCAGCTCCGGATCTCTGGGAATCCGTGACCTTCTTGCGCTCCCTTAGATAAGTGCTCCTCAGGCCACCAATTTTGATTTTTAAATAGGGGATGGTTGCCGTGGGGACTACTGGCTTCACCAACTCCAGCAGTTTCTCCAGCGCTGCCTGCCTCTTTTGTTTATTATTGTAATGTGGATGTTTCACCTGCCACAGACAGGGCAGCTCCCTGTACTTGTCTATGAACAGGGGGAGGAAGTTGTGGTCATTGAAGCCATCCATTTTATCTGCAAGACACAATACGAGACAAACCCTAATGTCAGGCAAAACTCTCCTAATCTTGTTACAATATAGGCCTCAATCTAGAAGCAGTATAGGCCCAAGTTTAGATCTTACCTTCGTTCTCACGATCGGCGCCTCCGATACTCCTTCCTCTGCTCACAGATTGCACGTACTACGCACGCGTGTTACGCTTTATACACACTGCGCATGCGTGTAACTCCGCCTGCCCCTGACGTTCTTTCTAGTCTATTCCCCACCCCTTTTGCGCAGTGGGGGAAGAGCACATGGCGAAGATACAGCAGGTGAGTGCTAATTATAGCAACGAGGAGGAGGGGGAGGAAAGCCCGGAGCCTCAAACGTCTGGATCCAGAAGGAGACGATTTAAGGCATCAAATATGTCCTTTGGGGAGATGTTGGAGATGGTCGACATCCTGAAGAAGGCCGACTATGACGGGAAGTATGGGCCTTACCCTAACCCCAATGTCAGAAAGGCCAACATCATGGCGAAAGTGGTCAAGAGCCTGCACCGGAATTTCGGGGTACGGCGATCGAAAGATCAGCTCAGGAAGCGGTGGTCGGACCTCAAATTAAGAGAGCATGAGCAGTACAGAAGATCCGGAGAGGGCTGCAAAAAAGTAAGTAGTTGTGCTGTGTTCCAATTCTTTTTATGTTTATTACGTTCGTGCTGCTCCATGTGCTTTTCTTAACTGTTATCCATTTCTAAATGTGAACTTTCATGTTCATGGGCACATTATTCGTTCGTATCAAACATTTTTCGTGCGGCCTAGAAAACACCATTGTTTTGGCCATATGCATTTGCCCACATTTTTTAGGGATTACTTGTCTGAAACTAATTTGGTTGTGTAGATGTGTTTGTTACTAGAATGAAATGCAAACTAGATTCTGTGTAAATAGACGACACTCAGCAGCTTTTTACACATCTGGACGCTGGAGCACTAGTGTGGGACACAAGAACACCCTTTTTATTAGGGGTCCCACACAGGTGCTCCAGTGGATACTATAGGGGTGTCTCCATCTGTGAAGCTTGTACAAAACAGGTAAAGTATTGAAGCTTGACAAAGGACACTAAAAATTCTACATCTTGGAACTCTGCCAAAACAGACAATTGTACCCCACTTCCAAGCAGTGTTTCATATTTATAGTTCTGCCATCAAATATCTGTGTGCTAAGTATACCATTTTTTTTTTTACATAGGGGAGAAAAGACTCGGAGGACACCCCTCATCCGAGGAGACCAGAGACCCCCCACCTCTAGAAGAAGGGGAAATCCACCCAAGACAAACAGAGCAGGAGGAGGAAGACGTGGTGGAAATTGGCACCACAACAGGTGAGTGTCTGCGACCACAGGCTCAGGTAAGAGATGGATGCCAGCATATTTATAATACATGTTTTTTTTTGGTTTCTATCTTTTTAGGTGATTGTGATGTTGTGGATCCAGATCCTTTCACCTCGGAAAGTGCACAGATCCTGATCGGGGAGATCATGGGGTGTAATAGGGACTTGGAAATCATCAAGAAAAACATCAATGATGTTATTCAAAAAAATAAGAACATCATTGATGTTTTGGGGAGAGTTTAAAACCCCTCCAAATCCCTTTGTTTTTTGGTGTGCTACAATTTTTTAAAATTTTTTGTCAAATTGTAGAAAAGCCAAATTTTGAAGAGGCACACAGTGTGTCAACATGTGCTATCTGCCATCACGGGAGATCAATGGACGCGTTTTGGGGGTGCAACCCCTTCCTCAATAATAGAGTAGCTGTGAGGAAGGGGTTGCACCCCCAAAACACGTCCCTTGATCCCCCATGATGGCAGGTAGCACATGTTGACATTCGGCTATTTGTGTGCATCTTCAAAATTTGGCTTTTCCGGGGGTGACTTCACCCCATCTGAATGCAATATCAAACACAGTTTCTTAATACTCATGTCTGATATTCCCTTCAAGTTCTACCAAATGTGAACTTTGTAAGTTCAAGATTTGTATCTTTCTTGTTGGTTTTAAACATTCCTGTTTTATCCTAAAATTGATATTTCTACTTTTTCTAATGTGACCCCAAAAATTGTTATACAACAAACATGTTGTTTTTTTTTAAAAACCTTTTCTAAATGTGATTGTGCAGGTATTAAAAAGATTGTTAATCAAGAATGTGTGGATTATTGTCTCAACGCTACAACACTTTTGTGGTGCTCTAATTGCTGTTTTCTGTGACAATGGGTGTTATTTCCTAAGAGCAAATCCACTTTGCACTGCAAGTGCAGTTTCAAGTGCACTTGTAGTGCAAAGTGTCTTTGCCTTTAGTAAATAACACCCAACAGTGCTTTGTAAGGTTACACAATCACGCCATTTTCAGGACTCAACACATTTCTGTCAGGGTCAGCTAAAACAAACATAAGCAGTAAATGTCACCAAAGATTTGCTTATTTTTTTTTTTTAATTTGAAAAAGGTTTTACACATTGTCTGGCATATTGATACCCCCCCTACCCACAAAGAATTCAAGGTATCTTAGCCGGACATCACCGGCACTCAGGGGGGGCAAGCCAAGACGGCCACTTTCAAGCGCCATCAGGGTTGGTTCATTTTGAATTCCGGCCTCAGGCCCAACTGAGCTAGCATAGTTGGCAGAATGTTGCCGTAAAAAGTTGTGTAGAACACAGCACGCCAGGATAATGTGATTCAGTTTGTACTCCGCCATATGTATGGGTGTAAGAAATAGGCGTAACCGGTTGGCCATGATTCCAAACGTGTTCTCCACCACTCTTCTGGCTCTGGCCAGCCGGTAATTAAAAACCCTCTGCTCCAGGGTGAGGGTCCTCATCGGGATTGGCCGCATAAGATGGTCCCCCAGCGCAAAAGCTTCATCCGCAACGAAGACGAATGGGAGTCCTTCCACATTGTCTTCTGGAGGTGGCAAGTCCAAGCTGCCATTCTTGAGATGCCTGTAGAACTCTGTCTGGGCGATGACTCCACCATCGGACATTCGGCCATTCTTCCCCACGTCCACATACAGAAATTCATAAGTAGCCGACACCACCGCCAACATCACATTACTATTGAACCCCTTATAATTATAATAGTACGACCCCAAGTTGGGTGATGGGATGATGTGGACGTGTTTCCCATAAATTGCCCCTCCGCAGTTAGGAAAGTCCCACCGCTGGGCAAAGTGGGAGGCCACAGTCTGTCATTCCTGTGGCGTGGAAGGAAACTGTGGAGTAAAACAAAAAAAATAGTCTTTTTGCACATAAACATGGAAAGCAGATTAGACACAAACATTCTTGGCCAACATCAAGATACCATTTATTTATGGGAATTTTTAGAGACCAAAGTAGAAGGTACACCTATCAGATTCCCCCCCCCATCATGGACCATTTCTAACATTATGGGGGGGGGGGACTCTTGGACAGGTAACCCTCTCCACTTTAATGAGAGATGAATGCCTATATAATGTGTATTACTTTGAACAGGCCCTCCTTAGTTACACTATTGACAGCCCACTGGACAGGTAAGAACTGTCATAATACAAAGATATAAATACACATGGTAAACATTTTAGCACATTTGGACATTCTGTTATTACCTATCAAGATAATAATAGGATACCCAAACTTTAAACAGTACCATTTGAAAGTATACAGGCAGGCCCTTGCACTACATGCTTTGGAGAATCCATCCATAAATCTGAGCACAGAAGAGATGGGGATAGTGTGTATGGGTTTGGCAAAGTCAGCAGATAGATGATTGAGGATAGATAGAGAATTGGTATCAGCTGACTTGGCAGTTGGGGGGAGGGAGGGTTCAAAATGATTTGGGGACCCCCCAAAAAAAGCCGTACGCTGTACGCAAAACAGGTTTGAGCAAACATCCTTCAGAAAAAATCCATGGATTTTGTTGTCGGAATGTCCGATCAATGTCCGACCATGTGTACGGGGCATAAGTGTGTCAGTGGGTGTGGCATTTGCTGAAAGGGTTGTTGTCATCTGGAATCGGGGGACCCATACATCAGTGGTTCCATCAGTGGCATTCTTTACACAAGGCTATGTACCCTGTACTGTACTTGATGGAATCAGAGGACCAACAACCACCTTAGCATAGGGAAGAAGAAGCTTTGTGGACCATTCTTGCAGCTTGGAGGGAGTCTGTGGAAGTGGACGATCAATTAACTGAAACTACTTCTTCCAGTATCCAAGAGCTAAATGTGTATTTATCCTTTGCAAGGGCAGCTCCACTGCAAACATTTTTATTTCAATTTGGATCTTTAGAGATATTTACTTTCACTTCCTGTCCCATATCCAAAACAGGAAGTGAAAGAAATCCCTGGTTGTCACCAGGGCCACCAGAACTGGTGTCCCCATTGAACAATTTCCCCTCTAATCCTGTTCTGATGACAGCCCAAATTTAGTGGTTTTCTTTCACTTTCACTCTCATTGATAATGATAGACAAAACAAATAGAGGGGGTGAATCTCCCTAAAGTGGTACAGACAGCAATAAAAACGTGACAGGTGTTCTGATGGCTTTCCAATCTAAAACAGTGGCTGCTGGTGTTTTTTTTGGGGGGAGTGGCAAACAATCCACCCACCGCCACCCCCCTCATTCAGTCAGTAGTTGGGGCCCCGCACTTACCCCATCTCGCGGGCAGCGATCCGAGGAGTTTATGTAATGCCTTTCCAGACTCTGGTAGGTTATGTTGAAAAAGTAGTTTTGAGGCTTCTGTGATGCATTTTAAGTCCTCATGGCCCAGGGCTGTCAGCTTCCACATCCCATCAGCAGCATCTTATGTTGGAAGATTATCTAGGGGCAAAAACATACATGGAGAGCTTTCCAGCAGACAATCCACTGAGTTACTGGGTCATGAGAATAGACCATTGTCTCCAAACTTGCCCAGTATGCAAATGAGCTTCTGGGCTGCCTTGCATCCAGCGTGCTTTCCGAACGGGCATTCAATGCCGCTCGAGGTCTTGGGACAGATAAAAGAGTGTGTCTGCCCACAGACTCCATTGACCAGCTGACATTTGTCAAAATGAATCGCTGATGCCGATATCGCTGATTAAATGTTTTTGGGATCTGGAATCTCTGCAAGACTGTCTAGGCTACCTAGCTGTGTGTGTTGATTTTATCTTGAAGTGATTTTTTGGTACAGGTTTCATGGGCACTATTAACACCCAAAGCCCAATTTTTCCGCACCTGTTTGACAGGTGTATATACTTTCAGTTTTTTACAGAAAGGCCAATTCTTGCTTTCATCAAGAGTACCTCTAGCCATTTCCTGCTCTCTCCAGTGGTGTGCTCTCGGAGAATTCCACTGGGAATTTTTTCTTCCTTTCACTGGTCTGTAGTTTAGCGGCAGCTTCAGTGGCAGAATGAGTTTGCAACAAATCCAAAGCCATTCCTTAATGGCCTTACTGGTAAGCCACTAATGGTGAAACTGAAGTGGGTTATGGAATACAAGGAATACCTGGTCTCTGTGGATGGTTACACGAACATGCAGCTCACCAATACAAAAGAGTATGTTGAGCATTGTCTTGATATCTTGGAGAAGTTCTAACAAGGTTTAACAATGTATTGTATATACGAAGAGTCGAAGAGGAGAAAGAAGATAGAGAGATGAGAGAATAAAACAATTTCCAAATTAGTTTTGTAAATTTATTTTGAATCTTCTGTTTTGAGGTTACTGTTTTTGTATGTTTTGTTAAAATGGTTGTATATCCGCACAAATAATTTTTTTTCTTTTAAAACCTGTAAGGCAAAAGGCATAATGAGCTTGTATGCACCGCATACAAGCTCATTATGAAATACTTACCATAGAACGAGGTGTCTGCAGCTGATACCGGTCACTGCGGAGGGAGCTGACATTTCCCCTCGGTGTGTCTTCCAGGCTATGAGTGGCCGGAGCTGCGATAGTGTCACTCCCGTGCATGCACGCGGGAGACTTCTTTCCAGCAAGGCCTGGCAGCATCTGCCGTACCTTCAGCCAGGCCTTTACAGCGCATGCACCGCTGACATCAGCGGCTGTATGCAAAGTGAATATCTCCTAAACTGTACATGTTTAGGATATATTCATTTTACCTACAGGTAAGCCTTATTATAGGCTTACCTGTAGGTAAAAATATAAAAAAAGGGTATACAAACACTTTAAGAAAAAAAGTACCTCTATAGGGTTATGGTGTAAAGACCCCACCAACACCCAAAGCCCATTTTTTCTGCACCTGTTACTTCTATCTAAAGTCTGCGAAGAACACCAGACTTTATCTAAAAAAATTCTTAATCTTTGCCTGAGTGTACTATAATTTGTCTTCTGCACGTGTAGCACTGACAATATTTGTTTCTAATATTTGTAATGCTGTAAGGTTATTAAGTTGGTATATGGCGCCATCTAGTGGCCAAAATATATGATTGCAGCACATTTATGTTTCTTTTATTGTTCAGAAGTTTGACATGGAAGTATTTTGTTTGTTTACATCTGGACATTAACTTGACCTACCCACAATGCTCAGTGACTCCCACAAATCTCAGGGTGAAGAACTGCATTGTGGGAAAACTATAAAAAGGCTGGGAGCAGCCATCTTAGTTCTCTTGTTCCTGGGACGCGTGTCCAGCAGCAGGACTGTGTGGGTGTGTGTGTCCCACAGGGTTGCGGCCTATCCTGTGAAGAAGCGGAACAGCAGCCAGCGATCCTGCCATCGATCACAGTGTGCTGGAGCAGCAGAAGTGATCGTTTCGGAGACCCGTGAGGGAGGTAACCGAGGACTCCCAGTCCTCAATAAGCGGAACAGTGCAACGGCGTGACTGCAACTCCATACAGACTGAGAACTTGCGGAGCGGAGACACCCATCTGTCTGGATCCAGTGCGGTGAGAGGGCTAACGCCCAGAAGTTTGTTTTACACTACACACATTCAGAGTTTTTACAGAGGGTTGCTGGGACTGATAGTCCCACGGAACAATTCAATTGGGAAAATCACATTTGCACAGACTTACAATCAGATTTCAACATACAGGAATTGATACTGGATGTTTGTTCCTTTTAAGTAAGAGTATTCAATCCATTTGCCTGATTCTAATTACTTTTGTGCACCACCTTGCACCGAGCATTTGGCCAAAGGGAAACCCTGTGGATTAGTGAAGTATTGATTTTCTTAGCTAGCAGAAGACTGAAGACGACAGGACTATTTCTTTCATCGCGGGGCTTCGCATTTAATCATAAAAGAGAGTGACTGTACTATCAAAGCAGGGGGAGCTCCCTAGTGTTTATATTGTGGGGCATTTATATTCCTGTGTCTTTGCGCTTGCTACAGTGTGCTGGAGGTGGGAAGGTGTCCGGAGTTAAGACAATTTCACTTTGAACACTGGTCCCACCTGGAGACTTGCTAACAGGGGATCTATTCAAGAAAATTATATATATATATATATATATATATATATATATATATATATATATATATATATATAAGCATATATTTGTCAAGGGGATTGAAACAGGTTCAAAGGGTGTAAGATATCAGAGAACAGGCCCGATCAAAATCAGCAGCTCCTTCGGGGGTTCTTGCAACACACGTAAGGCTTGTTCACTGTGGTGCAAACATTAAACATTTGTTGTTTTCATCCAAAGCCTGCCAAAGAGACAACTGAATTTATCCAAAAAATCTCCAATCTTGTTCCGAGTGCACCAAATTGTGGCCTCATCATACAGACTGACTCCCCAAGCCATTGTTTAGAAAAAAAAAGGAAGCTTGCAGGGAAAATCAATTTAAATGTAATTTTTTTTCTTTATATATGTCAGTTTTGCTGCAGCAGGTTCTATACATGGTACAAATGCCCCACTTTACAGGCAGACTAAGGGGACCCCCCAGGCACTATATTTAAAGGAATTTAAATTTTTTAATGTTTCACTTTAAGCATCATTAAAATTACTGCTCCTTTAAAAATGATATTTTTTTAACTGGATGACACAGTTCTTCTAGACAGAAGATCAATTGATGCCTTGACAGGAGAGTACTATGATCACTATGAAGAGTAATGAACACATGTAAGTGTTACATATTACTTAGACTTCATGTTCTTAACATAAAAATACCTGATGCTAGGTCCACTTTAATATAACTTAGTACACTTAAAGTCTCAAAGTAAATTAAAGAAAATGTAAACTGAAAGTTCTCAAAAGGACAGAAAGAAAATTGGTTCCTTTGAAAGGTTGTACAGTAAACATGAATGTAACTTGGTTTGAGAATGTTTTGCAAGACAAGCTAAACATTTTTTATACATTTTTACACAAGCGATGTCTTGATATACAAGTAGCGTCATATCACAACTGAGTATAAAAAAGAAGAGAGGTGCCTCTAAGTGTAGCAATATGTTTACATTTAATGAAGGTACAACATTTAGCAACTCACATGGTTAATGATTAATGATTAAAACCAGCATATCCAAGTATGCAGGCATCTGGGGTAAAGCTGTCCACATAGACCATCCTCCGCTCCACCATCAATGTCATCCCTTCCACGCTGCGCTCCACGAGTGCTTCAAGCTTTGCTTTCAGATTGCTCTACTGCAGGTTAGTCTTCCAGGTCAGGATTGCAGACTGATAGCAGTGAGAGCCAGCGGTGTGGAGGATGGTCTGTGTGGACAGCTTTTCCCCGGATACCTCCATACTTAGATGTGCCTCTTTTAATCATCAATCATCATTTAATCATGTTGGTTGCTAAATGTTGTACCTTCATTAAATGTAACCATAGAGGTGCCTCTCTTCTCTTTTATACTCGCTAGCTCCTGCTGTATTTTGCTTTTAATCCCCCTGTGGAGGCTGCCCTTTGTGGATGGAGATTTTAAGGTTACACAACCTATCACATTGCTAAAATCTTTTTATATGGACTATAAACTGAAAGACCTATGAATAAATGGCTGTGGAATGAATCATCTGAGTTTCCAATATTTCTTGTGGAAAAATTTGCTTTTATATACGAGTGCTTTGGATCACAAGCATATTTCCAGAATAACGAATTATGCTGGCAATCCAAGGTTTTACTGTATTTGAAAATGTTATTTTAAAGGAACTAAGTTGTTCCTAGAACATTTAAATTAGTTTTGCCTAATTTTGGTGATTCCTAAGTACAATGCAGCTTTAGGAACTGTTTCACCTCTAATAATACACAGGACAAAATTAACCACTACAAAATTCACAAAGGGAGGCAAAGAAAACCCTCTAGACAATGTTAGAAGGGTTTACCACCAGGAGAAAAAAATTCTTATTAAATTTTTTATTAAACAAATAGCAAGCTCCATTAGCATCACAATTCATCGATAAGAATGATACACTCTTTTGTTCTGTATTTGCATTATTACTTTCTAGGGCACAATTGACCAGATAACGTAGGCTTTGGATTTTAGGTTCTAATCAGCACATCTCTCAGTGGTTGATGTACTAAAGGCAAATAGACTGTGCACTTTGCAATGGGCAGTTGCACTCTGCAAGAGCAGTTGCTCCAGAGCTTCGTAAATGAGTAGAAGCTATGCTGACTTCCATCATCCAATCATGTGTAAGCAGAAATGCAGATTTTCTTTTATTTTCCTTGCACGTGATTGGGTAATTTTTGCAATATGACGCTATACCTCATTCAGAAAGCAATTGCACGTGCAGAGTGCACTTTGCAGAGTGCACAGTCTATTTGCCTTAAGTATAAGTAAATCAACCCCTCAGCCTTCATATCCGCGTTTCTCCATGAACTGTTTGCAAGGCATTTAGAAACTGTATAGTCAGTAAATAATAATCATCTTAATAAGGATGAGTGCTGTGGAGTCTGGCCGGCTATTCTGTGCAACCAAAAGAGAACAGTGGGATATCTGGCAAAGATCTGCAGCATTGTAACTTATTGTCTGTGGTTAGAAGTCACACATTCATTTGGATTGTTAACAGATCCTAGGTCCAAATTTTGCAACTGTTCTTGCAAATGATGAGAGCCATAAAAAAGTAATCAGAGAGCACATTTTAAATTTTAAATTGGAGCAGAAAAGCTATGACCTCAAAACTATTTTAAGTTGTTGGTTTACCCCTTCGCACCTAAGGGTAAAACAAATCTAAATGCTTAAGCACAATTTTGAACCTTTGACATGTGTTAGTAAAACCATACATATCATCAGAACTACTTGTGCATTCAAGCGGATTATACTTTGGGTTTTTTTCAGGACAAATTGGGCTTTATTTTGGTGATAAATGGTAATTGATATCTCCTGATTTATTTTTTTTATTATCAAAGGAAAACTGGCCCATTTAAATTTAGCTTTATATTTCTTGCTACTATCATAACCTTCCACCAAATAACAACCCAAATAAAATTTTCCTGCCCCTGACGATCGCAGTGATACCACATATGTGTATGTTAGCCGTTGTTTGTACCTTTATTACAGCCCAAAAACAATAGTGCCCATTTTACTTTTTTTTTTATCCTACCTAAAACACATGGAAACTAATTGACACTGATACTAAAAAAAAAAAAGAAAATCCTGTAAAAAATGTTTTGACTATGTCTTTTACCTTTAACCCTGACCTTGACCCAAAACACTAATCCTGGCACCGACATAGATCAAACCTTGATCCAGGTATTTTTTTGTAATTTTTTATTTTACTTTTGTATTATTATTATTTATTTTATTTTTTTACACACACTTTTTTTTCGATAAGGAGAGAGAGAGAGAGATACGATGCATCTCTCTCTTCTCCATTCACAGGGGAAAAAAAATAGTGAATGATCACTGTGATAGCCAATCAGAGACTATCACAGCGATCAGGTGACCCAGAATCTGGAGTTTTGGGTCTCGATCATTAGTACGGGGCCTGGGACTCTCCATAAGACTCCGGTCTCAGTGCTGGGAGCATGCCGTGCACCACGCTCCCAGCACAAAGGGAGATAAGTGAATATGTGCCCCACGGGAAAAAGGCCAGTCCAGTAGGGCCGCATATTTGCGTAAGGTTGGCGTGAAGGGGTTAAAGACTAACTCCACTTTTGTTGAGAAAAAAACATTCCCCCCCGGGTGATCTATGTACATTACAAGGATTTTAACAAACTTTGTTGCAGATTCCTACCATTTGTTATTCTGAAGAAATCACGTTGTTTGCTTGAGTCCATGTGGAAAGTGAATCTAACGGGAGTGGTTTCATAATTATCAATCAGCAGCGGCACCTGCAGGGCTCTAATGAGGAATGGTCTGCATCCCTTTACATGTGATTTCCTATTGGGAGTATTTCACCAAAATGACATGTGACATGCAATTTGTGTTGCAGGGGATGCCTGAAATCTGACTTGTCCACCTCCAATTAGCCATATTGCATGGCATTTTACAGAAAGTTACAGAGCTGCAGATTGAAAAGGAAAGGTAATTTTTAATAACATTCAATTTAAATATGACTCGAGTGTCAATTGTATACGCTATATTATTATTTTTTTTTTATTGCTATTTTTTTTTCCCATAAAAGTGGAGTTACCCTTTAAAGGCTAAATAAATTTTACACTATACATCACTACACACTATACACCAGAACATAGCTTATGCAGTCAAGGACATTGAGATTGCTGAGTTTCTGAGCAGGGCAAATGGCTTACAGGTATGACAAAAAAAAAAAAATTTTTTTAAAGCCTCACAGTTTTTTTTAAATATCTACTGGGGTCCCTTGACTGCACAAGTTATTTTTTGGAAAAGATGAACTCAGCCTTTAACCACTTTAGCCCCAGAAAGTTTTACTTCCTGACCAGGCCATTTTGCAATACGGCACTGCGTTGCTTTGATAATTCAACAGTTGTGCGACGCTGTACCCAAATAAATTGATGTCCTTTTTTTCCCACAAATAGAGCTTTCTTTTGGTAGTATTTGATCAACTCTGCGGTTTGTATTTTTAACGCTGTAAACAAAAAAGATGGACAAGTTTGAATAAAAAACAATATTTTTTACTTTCTGCTATAAAGCATTCCCAATAAAAAAAAAATGTAAACAAATCTAATTTAATCAATTTAGGCCAATATGTATTCTGCTACATATTTTTTCTTAAAATATCCCAATAAGTGTACATTGATTGGTTTGCGCAAAAGTTATTACATCTACAATTTATGGGATATTTTTATGGCATTTTTATTTTTACTAGTAATGGCAGCAATCAACGATTTTTATTGGGACTGCGATGGACAAATTGTACACTTATGCCGCGTACACACGATCGGAACTCTCGTCGGAAAAAGCTATGATGGTTTTTCCGACAGAATTACACTCAAGCTTGTCTTGCATACACACGGTCACACCAAAGTCCGACCGTCCAGAATGCAGTGACGTACAACACATACAACGGGACTAGAAAAGGGAAGTTCAATAGCCAGCATGCCACCCTTTGGGCTCCTTCTGCTAATCTCGTGTTTATCTCGTGTTAGTAGAAGTTTGGTGAGAGACGATTCGTGCTTTTCAGACTCCTGCTTTTTCAGATCATTTTACTGCTGTTCAGTTTGTGCTTGTGGGTTTGTATCTGGTTTTCAGTGTGTGAAGTCAGTTCGTATCTGTTTTTCAGTGCGTTCTTGTCTGCTCGTTACTGATTTTCAGCTCGCTTTCACAGGCCTTGCTGTTCTTCAGTGTGTTCTGTTTAGTTCATTCTGACCAGCCGACCGTTTTGAAACCATGTTGCGGGTACGTGCTCGTCGTACAGTTTGTGCTGTGCAGGGGCTTGGTGTAATAATCCTAATTATGTTACCTCAGTTGGGCCTGAGGCAGGACTTTCAGAAACTCCAATGATGGCCCTGGAAGCTGGCCATCCTGGCTTGCCCCCCCAAAGGGCCCGTGAAGTGCGAGAAAAATATGTAAAATATTTTACGGGTAGGGGGGCCATTGCTATGCCAGCACATTTTGAATAAATTTTCTCTTTTATCAGATCAAATCTTGATTTTCATTTACTGCTTGGGGTTTTTTTTTTTGCTGTCTCCTAGGTTCTCCTAGTGCACTTGTAGTGCCAAGTGGTTTCTCCATTATTAAATAACACCCTGTCACGTACCTGGTGGCGGAGCCCAGAGTGCAGGGAGTGGCCTCTTTTGTGCCTCTGGCTCAAGAACCCCTGATAGAGGAAACAGGGACTCAAGAGCGCAGGGGCCACAAGTGCCTGGCAGGTGGCAGGTGTCTCTGTAGTTCAACTGGAGCACTGGAACAGCGGACTGTAAGAAGATGCACCGGATCACTGTCAGGAACACTGGAACCACTGGCTGTGAGGAGAAGCACTGTAGCAGGCAGGAACTCCAGAACAGCAGGCAGCAGGGAGGTGTTCTGTAGTTCAGCTGGAGCACTGGAACAGCAGGCTGTAAGAGGGTGCACTGGAACTCTGGCAGGAAGACTGGAACCACTGACTGTGAGAAGAAGAACTGTAGCCGGCAGAAACTCCGGAACAGCAGGCAGCAGGGAGGTGTTCTGTAGTTCAGCTGGAGCACTGGAACAGCAGGCTGTAAGAGGGTGCACTGGAACTCTGGCAGGAACTCTGGACCCACTGGCTGTGAGAAGAAGCACCGTAACAGGCAGGAACTCCAGAACAGCAGGCAGCAGGGAGGTGCTCTGTAGTTCAGCTGGAGCACAAGCAGAATCAGACAGGCCGGGTCAACACTGTCGGGCAAGCAGGTACCAAACGGAGGCAGAAGAGTAGTCAGAATACAGTCCGGGTTGGCAACAGGCAGGTAGCGGATAACCATAGGAAGAGGCAGAAGAATAGTCAAACGAGCCGGAGTCAGGGACTGGCAGCAAACAGGAGTAGTCATGAGCAGGTAGGCAGGTATTCAGGTAGCTTAGGGTTACAGGGAACGCTGTAGACTGGACAGCAAGAAAGCATGCTGACAGGCTCCTTTAAATAGGCCAAATGGCGCCAAACGCCATCACACTGCACGTCTGTGCACATCCGCGCGCACTTGTGCACGCCCGTGTACCGATCGTACGTGCCCGTTTGTACCATCGTGCACCCGCGTACACCCGTTTGTACTAGCGCGCACCCGCATGCGTCCGTTCGCGCCAACGCGCCTCCGCACGCGTCCTCTGGCTCTATCAACAGTGGTTCTGTTAACCGATCTTCCGCCGACGGCTGTGCTAACAGGACGCCTTTCATGACATTGCCCCCCCCCCCCAAGGGGCAGCCTCCGGATGCCCAACTGTGCCATCTTACTTGGATGAGACCTTTTAAAGGCAAGAATCAACCTCCTCGCATGGATGTTGGACTCCGGCTCCCAGGAGTTCTCCTCAGACCCGTACCCCTTCCACTTTACCAAAAACTGGACTTGGTTACGTCTCTTCCTGCAATCCAGAATGGACTCAACCTCATATTCGGTTTCTCCGTCAATGATTACAGGTTCAGGGGGATCGACCCTCCGGTTGACAAAAGGATCAGGAACCGTGGGTTTGAGTAGGGCCACGTGAAAGACCGGGTGCATCCGGAATGACTCCCGTAACTTTAGTTCATAGGCCACATTATTAATCTTCCTTAGAACTGGGAAGGGACCCACAAATTTAGGGCCCAATTTCTTGGAAGGACACGCCAATTTTAAATTCAATGTAGACAGCCAGACATGATCCCCGGGCTTGAGGTCAAGCTCCCCCCTTCTCTTCTTGTCAAACACCTCTTTGTTGTAGTTCTGAGTCCTTGCCATAGTCTCCTGCAGAAATTTATTATCTGACTCAAAGAAGTTTAGATTCTCCTGGACAGCTAGTACTGGGCACTCCGGGATGTTACTGGACAGGAACAGAGGATGGAAACCATAATTTGCAATAAACGGTGATTGCTTTGTGGCAGAATGGACAGAATTGTTATAAGCAAATTCGGCAAGAAGTAGAAGCGGAGCCCAATTGTCCTGGGAGAAAGAAGAAAAGCAGCGCAGATACTGCTCCAGCGTCTGATTTGTTCTTTCCATCTGGCCATTTGTTTGGGGGTGATAGGAAGAGGAGAAAGAAAGGTCAATTTTCAAAGATCCACAAAGCGCCCTCCAAAACTTTGGAAGTAAATTGCACCTCCCGATCTGAAGTAATATTTGCAGGAATGCCATGAAGCCTCACCACTTCCCTGATAAATGTCCTTGCAGTCTCAGCAGCAGTAGGTGTGCCCTTCATTGGTAAGAAATGAGCCATTTTTGATAGTCTATCCACCACTACAAACATTGTAGTGTAGCCTTCAGAAGGTGGCAGCTCGACAATAAAATCCATGGAGATCATCCTCCATGGCTTCTCCGGGATGGGTAGTGGCTTCAACAGACCCCAAGCCTTACATTTGCTGCCCTTGTTTTGAATGCAAGTGGCACATGCTTACACATAGTCCCTGCAATCTTTCCTTAACTGCGGCCACCAGAATGTGCGTTGAAGGAGTTCAGATGTCTTGTGCACACCGAAATGGCCGGCCAACATGTGGTCATGACAGGAACTAAGAACTGCCGCTCGCAACTCCTGGGGTACAAAGATCTTATCTTTGAACAAAAGAAGCTCATCTCTGGACTGTAGGGCTGAATCAGGTGGAGCAGAGGCGTCCCTAGAAGTTTGCTTGATCTGTGAGAGTAGATCCCCTTAGAGCAGCAGAAAGTTTCCTGAGGACAAGATGGTGTCTGGAGATGGAGATGCTTCAGGTCCGTTGTACATTCATGACAGTGCGTCAGGCTTGGTGTTCTTTGATCCGGGGCGTGGTCTTAATCTCTTGGCAGTCTTTAAATATTCCAGATTCTTGTGATCTGTATAAACAAGAATTGGATGAGCTGCTCCCTCCAGGAGATATCGCCACTCCTCAAGCACGGCTTTAATCGCCAACAATTCTCGATCGCCCACTTCATAGTTTCTCTCTGCTTCGGATAATTTGCGAGAAAAGAAAGCGACTGGGTGCAAAAGAGCCCTAGGCCCCTGTCTCTGGGAAAGCACTGCACCAACCGCTATTTCTGAGGCGTCCACCTCCAAAATGTATGGTAATGTGGAATCGGGGTGCTTTAAGACTGAAGCTGAAACAAACAGATCCTTTAGCGTTGTGAAGGCCGTCTGAGCTTCAGTAGACCAATGGAACTTAAGGCCCTGCTTGGTTAACTTTGTAATGGGAGAAATGATGGTTGAGAATCCTTTGATGAATTTCCTATAGAAATTTGCAAATCCTACAAAACGTTGGATTCCTTTCTTGTCGGTGGGAGCGGGCCAGTCCAAAATAGCAGAGACTTTCTGAGGGTCCATCTTAATACCCTCTACAGAGATAATTAGACCAAGGAACTGGATACTCTCTTGTTCAAAGACACATTTCTCAGGTTTGGCGTAGAGGCCATGTAGCCGAAGTCGGGTCAAGACATTTCTGACATGTTCACGATGCTCAGCTAAAGAAGAAAAAATCAGGTTATCATCTAAGTAGATAATAACAAACAGGTCAAGATAGTCTCTGAAGATGTCATTCACAAAGTGTTGAAATGTAGCAGGGGCATTGCACAGTCCAAAGGGCATGACTAAATATTCAAAGTGCCCAAACCGGGTACGGAAAGCCGTCTTCCATTCATCTCCTCTACGAATGCGGACAAGGTTGTAGGTACCACGAAGATCCAGCTTGGAGAACACTACTGCAGACCCTAGTCTTTGAAAAAGTTCTGGCACCAAGGGCAAAGGGTATCGGTTCTTAATTGTGATTTTATTAAGTGCCCGATAATCCACACAAGGGCGTAGAGAATGGTCTTTATCTCCACAAAGAAGATTCCTGCTCCTGCCGGGGACGTGGAGGGTCGAATGAACCCTTTCTCCAGATTGTCATCAATATAAGTCTTTAATGCCCCTAGTTCTAGTTCTGACAAAGGGAAAATCCTCCCAAAAAGAATCTCTGCCCCTGGAAGAAGTTCAATTGGGCAATCGTATGGCCGGTGGGGAGAAAGGATCTCAGCCCCCTTTTGACTGAAAACGTCCAAGAAGCTGTGGTAGGCTTCAGGTACAATTCGGCAGGTTTCGGTGTCAGTCTCCATGCATAGTAGGGAAGAAGGGGCATCGGTGACTTCTGGTAGACAGTGTTGCTGGCAGTAAGAGGACACAAACTCAATCTTCCCCGAGGTCCAATCAATTTGCGGATTATGTGCCTTTAGCCACGGCATGCCTAGTATGATGGGAAATAGAGGAGACTCAATGACATCTAGACAAAGTAGTTCTTGATGAGTGCCCGCAATGGTTGTATGCAGGGGTACAGTCTCCTGAGTTACTGGTTACTAGTCTACCCTGATCTGAGGGTAGAGCCATCGGCCAAATATACTGAAAGTCCTTTCACTCTGGGCCGAAGGGGAATGTGATGTCTGGAAGCGAAGGACAAGTCTATGAAACCGCTGCAGGCCCCGGAATTAATGATAGCGCTGGTTGGTAAATTCCCTCCTGGGAGCTGTAAGAGAATCGGAACAGCCGGATGAGAAACGTCATTCAGTACAGCAGGGGTAAGAGCAGGGGAAATAGAAAAGCACTTATGAAGCTTTGCCGGGCATGTCCGTACAAAATGTCCAGATTCCCCGCAGTACATGCACAGGTTACCAGCCCGACGGCGTTGATGCTCTTCAGGAGTAAGTGAAGGGCATAAGAGGCCCAACTGCATCAGTTCTGTAGTATCTGAGGCAACGGTGGTTGAAGCTGGAGAAGCAAAGTGGGAAGAATTAGGCACACAGGGCAACATCCAGACAGGACGAGAAGGACCAGAGGATCGCTCCATACGCCGTTCCCTCAGGCGTCTGTCTATCTGGATAGAGAGGTCTATGAGGCCCTCTAGAGTCTCTGGAATGCCCACTCGGGCCAGTTCGTCTTTTAGAGATTCTGAAAGGCCCATACAGAACTGGTACCGTAAGGCAGCATTATTCCAGTTCGTGTCGGAACTCCAACATCTGAATTCCGACACGTAGTCCTCCACAGGCCTGCAGCCTTGTTGTAGAGCATGCAAGGCTGCCTCTGCAATGGCGGTTAATTGAGGATCCTCATATAGCAATGACATGGCCTGAAAGAAGTCGTTTAGGGTGTCAAGTGAAACATCCTTCTTCTCTAGAAGACGATGGGCCCAGGACTGGGGCTCGCCTGACAACAACGAGATCACGAACCCCACTTTAGTAGCCTCCAGGGAGAAAGTCCTTGGCTGAAGGGCAAAAAAGAGTTCACATGAATTACGAAAAGTCCTGAATTTACTCCGGTTGCCCGATAATCTTTCAGGCGTGGGGACCCTGGGTTCAGGCGGCATCATCACCACTGAGGGCGCAGCAGGAGTCCCGGAAGCAGGGGGTGAGGATGCTGCTAAAGCTTGAATTCGGCCTTCCGGTTGGGTATAGCCCTCTTTTAGGCTTTTTACTGCTTGGGTAAGTCCAGCAAGATGGCGGCAGAGCTCGTCCATATGAGAGGCTCCCTGCGTGGGCTCGGACATGGCTGTCCGGTACTGTCACGTGGTGGCGGAGCCCAGAGTGCAGGGAGTGGCCTCTTGTGTGCCTCTGGCTCAAGAACCCCTGATAGAGGAAACAGGGACTCGAGAGCGCAGGGGCCACAAGTGCCTGGCAGGTGGCAGGTGTCTCTGTAGTTCAACTGGAGCACTGGAACAGCGGACTGTAAGAAGATGCACCGGATCACTGTCAGGAACACTGGAACCACTGGCTGTGAGGAAAAGCACTGTAGCAGGCAGGAACTCCGGAACAGCAGGCAGCAGGGAGGTGTTCTGTAGTTCAGCTGGAGCACTGGAACAGCAGGCTGTAAGAGGGTGCACTGGAACTCTGGCAGGAAGACTGGAACCACTGGCTGTGAGAAGAAGAACTGTATCCGGCAGGAACTCTGGAACAGCAGGCAGCAGGGAGGTGTTCTGTAGTTCAGCTGGAGCACTGGAACAGCAGGCTGTAAGAGGGTGCACTGGAACTCTGGCAGGAACACTGGACCCACTGGCTGTGAGAAGCACCATAACAGGCAGGAACTCTGGAACAGCAGGCAGCAGGGAGGTGCTCTGTAGTTCACCTGGAGCACAAGCAGAATCAGACAGGCCGGGTCAACACTGGTGGGCAAGCAGGTACCAAACGGAGGCAGAAGAGTAGTCAGGATACAGTCCGGGTTGGCAACAGGCAGGTAGCGGATAACCGTAGGAAGAGGCAGAAGAATAGTTAAACGAGCCGGGGTCAGGGACTGGCAGCAAACAGGAGTAGTCAGGAGCAGGCCGGGTAAACAGGAAGCAGGTAGGCAGGTATTCAGGTAGCTTAGGGTCACAGGGAACGCTGTAGACCAGACAGCAAGAAAGCATGCTGACAGGCTTCTTTAAATAGGCCAAATGGCGCCAAACGACGTCACACTGCACGTCTGCGCGCATGCGCGCGCACTCGTGCATGCCCGTGTACCAATCGTACGTTGCCCGTTCGTACCATCGTGCACCCGCGTACACCCGTTTGTACTAGCGCGCACCCGCATGCGTCCGTTCGCGCCAACGCGCCTCCGCACGCATCCTCTGGCTCTATCAACAGTGGTTCTGTTAACCGATCTTCCGCCGACGGCTGTGCTAACAGGACGCCTTTGATGACACACCCATTGTCACTGTAAACACCAACTTAACACAAAAAATGGTATTGATCATTGAAAGCCACACATTGTTGAGTATAAAACCTTTTACTCCGTGCACATTCACATGTGCGTTTTATAAAACATTTGGCGGTAAAAAAAAAAAAAAAATCTTTTTTTTTTCAAAGTTTTACCTTGAAATTTATGAAAATACAGAAACAGGCATGTTTACAAACATAACATACACAACTCTGGAACTTACAAAGTTCAACATTGCAAAAAAGAAGGCAATGTCAGACAATTTAGAGTGTGAAAAAGGTCTTGATCTTGCCTTCATCAGATGGGGTGAAGTCACCCCTGTAAAAGCCAAATTTAGAAGATGCACACAAATACCTAATGTCAACATGTGCTATCTCCCATCATGGGGGATCAATGGACATGTTTTGGGGGTGCAACCACTTCCTCTCACCTACTAGAGTTGGGAGGAAGGGGTTGCACCCACAAAACGCGTACATTGAAATCCCCTGATGGCAGATAGCACATGTTGACACACTGTGTGCATCTTCCAAATTTGGCTTTTAAACTGTATTAAAACTTTAGATAAAATTATTGTAAAAAAAAAAAAAAATTCCAGGAATCTTTTTAGGATTTAAATTCTCCCTAGTACATCAATCATGTTCTTCAGTCTTTGTTCAATCTCCTTGGTTTTTTCTTTGATAATGTCCAAATCACGACTATAAAACATGATTTCCTGGATCATCCGCTGTGCACTGTCACTGGTAAAATGACTGGATTTTGGTACCACAACCTGCACATCACCTAAAATAAAAATACAC
Organism: Aquarana catesbeiana; assembly: GCF_042186555.1. NCBI lineage: Eukaryota > Metazoa > Chordata > Amphibia > Anura > Ranidae > Aquarana > Aquarana catesbeiana. Next base: position 87,759,906 of record NC_133334.1, on the reverse strand, counting down.
ACCATGTATTATAAATATGCAAGCATACATCTATTACCTGAATCTGTGGTGTCCGACACTAACCTGTTGTGGTGATAATCTTCACCACATCTCCTTCCTCCACATCCTCAGGTTGTGACCTTTGTTCCCCTTTTTCCGGAGGTGGGGGGGTGGGTCCCGGGGGGGGGGGGGGTCCCTGGTGTCCTCATATTTTCCGAGTCTTTGCCCCCTATGAGAATGAAACAAAACGTATACTTAGCACACAGATATTTGAGTCCAGAAATAGGAATATGAAACATTGCTTGGAAGTGGGCTACAGTTGTCTGTTTGGCAGAGTTCAAAGCTGAAGACATGATTTTTTCCCTTACCAAAGCTGGAATACTTCCCTTTTTTGGACAAGTTTCACACATGGAGACACCCCAAGTATCCACTGGAGCACCTGTGTGGGACACCCTAAAAAGTTTGTTCTTGTGTCCCACACTAGTGCTCCTGAGTCCAGATGTGTAAACAGCTGCTGAGTGGCCTCTCCTTACATTACACTGAATCAAGTTTGCAATTCATTCTAGTTTGAAACACATCTAGACAACAATGTTCTAAACTTCTTTGCAAATTATCATGACCAAATGTAGTTAACTCTGTATCTGGCAAAAACAGCGTATTTACTTGCAAACGAACAATGTTTACTAAGACCGATTACTGTGCCCACGAACATGAAAGTAGCCATTTTAAACTGTCCAACAGTAAAGAAAAGCAAATAGCGCAGCATGCAAGTAATAATAAGAATTGGAACACACGACAACTACTTACTTTTTAGAAGCACTTTCTTGATCCTTCTGTACTGATCCTGCTCCCTTAATTTGAGGTCAGACCAGCGTTTCCTCAGTTGCTCCTTGGATCGTCGTACCCCGAAATTCCGGCGCAGACTCTTCACAACTTTAGTCATGATCTTGGCCTTTCTCTCATTTGGGTTTAGGTACGGTCCATACTTCCCATCATAGTCGGCCCTCTCCAATATGTCCACCATCTCCACCATCTCTTCAAAGGACATATTTGAGGCCTTAAATCTTCTCCTCCTGGATCGGGACGTCTCTTGCTCCGGGCTTTCCTCCTCGTTACTGCTATTAAGCACCTGCTCTGTCTCCGCCATGTCCCTCTCCCACTGCAACGAAAAATACGGGGCGGGGTTTATTCTAGAAAGAACGTCAGGGGTGGGCATGTGAATTGTATATAAAGCGTAACACTCGTGCATCATACGTACGATCTGTGAGCGGAGGAAGGTGTAGCGGAAGTGCCGATCGTTATAACGAAGGTACAATTTTAAGTTGGTGCATCAGTGGCCTATACTGCTTATAGATTGAGGCCTATATTGAGTCAAGATTAGGAGAGTTTAGCCTGACATTAGGCTTTGTCTTGTGTTGTGTCTTGCAGAGAAAATTGATCTATTCAATGATGAGGACTTTATGCCCATATTCATTGATATGTACAGGGAGCTGCCCTGTCTGTGGCAGGTAAACCACCCCTATTATAACTATCAAACAAAGAGGAAGGCAGCGCTGGATCAATTGGTGGAATTTGTGAAGCCGGTGATCCCCACGGCAGACATCCCCTATTTGAAGGCCCTAACTGGTGGCATGAGGAGCACTTATAATAGGGAGCTCAAGAAGGTCCAGGATTCCCTGAGATCAGGAGCTGCAGCAGATGACATTTATGTCCCCAGGCTGTGGTACTATGACAGACTGCATTTTCTGGCAGGACAGAATGAACCCAGGCCAGCACTCTCCAGTCTTCCTTCCACACTTCCTTACCGCCCAGCTGAGGCTTCTGACGTCCAACCTGGGCCTTCCAGGCAGCAACATGTGGAGGAGCCCAGCTTGAGCCAGGTATAGCATTCTTCAAAATATTTTTGGTTGTCAAATTAATGATATGCTAATTTTTGCCACAGATGATTGGGAGAATAATGAAAAATGCTGGGGTCTGAATGATAGTCTTTTTTATTTATTAACATTAAATTTGCAACAGTCACGAGTTGAAAATTGTGTGTGATTGATGTCCCTTTTTCATACACAGGAAAGCCTCAGCCAGGCCACGGAAAGTGGCAGCCAGGAGGTGGCCGAGCCCAGTAGCCTGCCAGAATCGCATGTCCCTCCCCTCAGCCTTCCACCAAAAAGTGGCAGGAAGAGGAGTAACGTGAAGGAGGCAGCAATTGGCATATTTATGAAGGCTACTGCAGCCCTCAGAACCCCCCACAATGTTCAAGAGGACTTTGCATACATTACAGCCTGCAAAATGCTGGAAATGGAGGAGGGCTAACGCCTCTTATGTCAGGATGTGATGTTACAAGCCCTAAATAAGGGTTTGTCAGGAAAGGGTCCATCCGCTAGTAAGATATATCGTTTGGCATGTAGTACTGGGGTCCACCAGCAGGTGTCTCCTGGCAGTGTTGAACTGTCAGGAGAATATTTCCCTGCTGGTATCATTTCATCTTTTGGCCGCAGCACTGACGTCCACCAGCGGATGGATCCTGGCAGTATGGAGCAGACAACACTCCCTGCACTCAGGGGTGACTTGAAGTCAATTATAGTCAGTCCTATAAATACCCGGCAAGCCCTTCCATGCTTGCCTTGGTATCTTTCTCCCTGTGCCCTGACCTTGCTGCCTGTATCCTGATCGTGAACCTGTTTCTGTCCTGCTCTGCTCTGCTCTGATCTGATCCGATCCGATCCCTATCCCTAGCCCATTCTGTTCTTGTCCCTCCTGATTCCTTTGGATCCCTGCCCTGCAGCCTAATCATCCATCCTCTCCCTGTCCTGCTGGTTTCCAGTCCTTGCCCATCTGCTGACCTCCCTGTGTATGACCTTGGCCTGGCTTTGTTTACGATTCCGGTATCTCCATTTACTTGTATATAATATTTGTTGTTTGTGGGTCTGTGGTTGGTTTTGCACTGTTTATATTCCTCTTACTTGTCACTTTAATAAACACCATTATTTATTCACTTACATGCTTTTTGGGTTATCTCTGTGCAGTCCACACAGTCTGGTCTACTAGTCTTCTGACAGTATACCAAGGCCATCCAGCCGACCAGACGTGGCTGCACTGAGAAACCGTCCTGGTACGGTGGGTGCGCAAAAGATGGACTTTGATGAAATTGTCTATTATTCTCTGCTCGGCAGAGGATAATGAATATTGCCGTCAGACTCTTAAAGATTGGACCCGTGACCAACTGCTGGAAACGATCTAATCAGCCAATTTACTTGTAGATCAGGGTCATGTGTTATTTGAGGATGTTCAGCCTTTGATCCAATTATGTACAAAGTCAGCCTTGTCATGCGTTCCCGAAGGTAGTGACGATTTCTCCCCTCCTTTCAGTTGTGACCAGGTTAAATCCCTGGTATGGTTGTTAGAGGATGATCCGGCTTTCTTTGATGAACATTATTCCGCTTGTTCCCAGCAGGTGTTATCCGATTGCATTTATTCAGTACAATCTCTGGTTAGTCAGACTGTGTGTGAATAAGCGTTTGTTCAACCTGTGCTGCAGGCATGGTCAGATCTCCTGTCTTTAACTAAGCCACAATATTCCAGCCCTGCCATTAATCATCCGCCTTCCCAAAAATCTACCTCCCCGTCGCCTATGGCAACCTCAGCTACAGCCCAGTTTAATCAGCCCCCTACCAAATACTACTACCCAGTCTCCAAGTGTCGCACCTATCCTGTCTTCAATGCACCTGTCTCTTCTCCTCCACCTGTAACAGTCCCACAAAACCCTCCTCCAGCTACAGTTCCTTGGTCTTCCTTCTGCCCAGCTACTTTCTTTTCTTACAGCCCTGCACCTACATACAAAACTGCACGGGCTAAACCAAAAAAGAAACAAAAATTCTTCCCGACCCACACCTTCTTGCCAGTATGCCAGTAACCCAACCTGCTCCCACTTTCCAGTCTGATGTGCCTGCCTCCCAGTCTCATGTCCTGATGCCTGCCTCCCAGTCGGATGTCTTGGTGCCTGCCTTCCAGCCAGATGTCTCGGTGTCTGCCTTCCAGCCGGATGTCTCGGTGCCTGCCTTCCAGCCAGATGTCTCGGTGCCTGCCTTCCAGCCAGATGTCTCGGTGCCTGCCTTCCAGCCGGATGTCTCGGTGCCTGCCTTCCAGCTGGATGTCTCTGTGCCTGCCTTCCAGCTGGATGTCTCGGTGCCTGCCTTCCAGCCGGATGTCTCGATGCCTGCCTTCCGGCTGGATGTCTCAATGCCTGCCTTCGAGCCGAATGTCTCGATGCCTGCCTTCCAGCTGGATGTCTCGGTGCCTGCCTTCCAGCCGGATGTCTCGATGCCTGCCTTCCAGCCGGATGTCTCGATGCCTGCCTTCCAGCCGGATGTCTCGATGCCTGCCTTCCAGCCGGATGTCTCGATGCCTGCCTTCCAGCCGGATGTCTCGATGCCTGCCTCCCAGCCTGACGTTCCAATGCCTGCCTCCCAGCCTGACGTTCCAGTGCCTGCCTCCCAGCCTGACGTTCCAGTGCCTGCCTCCCAGCCTGACGTTCCAGTGCCTGCATCCCAGCCTGACGTTCCAGTGCCTGCCTCCCAACCTGACGTTCCAGTGCCTGCCTCCCAGCCTGACGTTCCAGTGCCTGCCACCCAGCCTGACGATCCAGTGCCTGCCACCCAGCCTGACGATCCAGTGCCTGCCACCCAGCCTGACGATCCAGTGCCTGCCACTCAGCCTGACGATCCAGTTCCTGCCACTCAGCCTGACGATCCAGTGCCTGCCACTCAGCCTGACAATCCAGTGCCTGCCACTCAGCCTGACGATCCAGTGCCTGCCACTCAGCCTGACGATCCAGTGCCTGCCACTCAGCCTGACGATCCAGTGCCTGCCACTCAGCCTGACGATCCAGTGCCTGCCACTCAGCCTGACGATCCAGTGCCTGCCACTCAGCCTGACAATCCAGTGCCTGCTACCCAGTCTGACGTTCCAGTGCCTGCTGACCGGTCTGATGACCTTGTGTCCATGTTCCAGCCTAAAGTTTTGCTACAAGTGTTCCAGTCTGATGGACCCGCTTCCCAGTTTGACGTTCTTCTGTCTGCTGTCCAGCCTGATGCGCCAGTGTCTTCTACTCAGCCTGTTGTGCCAATGCCTGTGCCCGCTGTCCAGTTTGAGGTCCCAGTGCCTGCTGCTCAGCCTGACATCTCAGTGCCCATGTTCCAGATGCTTCAGCGACTACTGTCCAGTCAGATATACCTATTGTCCAGCCTGGTATGCCAGCACCTGCTGTTCTGCCCGATGTGCCAGCGCCTGATGTCTGCTGCCCAGTCTAAAGTTCCAGTAGCCGCTGTGTGGTCTGATGTCTCGGTGTCAGCTTTCCAGTCCGCTTCCCAGCCTGATGTGCCAGTGTCTGCTACTCAGCCAGTTGTGCCAATGCCTGTGCCCGCTGCCCAGTTTGAGGTCCCAGTGCCTGCTGGTCAGCCCGAAATCCCAGTGTCCATGTTCCAGTCTGACGCTCCAGTGACTACTGACCAGTCCGATGTACCTGTTGTTCAGCCTGTAGTGCCAGTACCTGCTGTTCTGCCTGATGTGCCAGCGCCTGTCTTTGCTGTCCAGCCTGAAGTTCCAGCACCTGCTGCCCGGTCTGATGTTTCGGTACCCACTTTCCGGTCTGATGTGCCCATCCTCCAGCTTGATATCCTGGTACCTGTCATCCAGCCTGATGTCGTGATGTTGGTATCTCAGCCTGAGGTTTCGGTGCCCGTGTCTCAGCTTGAAGTTTCAGTGCCCGTGTTTCAGCCTGGAGTTTCAGTGCCCGTGTCTCAGCCTGCTGAATCGGTGCCCGTTACCCAGTCTGTTGAATCGGTGCCCGTTACCCGGTCTGCTGATCCGGTGCCCCTTACCCAGTCTGCTAAACCAAAGTCCGTCACTTTGCCTGTCAAGCCAGTACCCGTTATCCGGTTTGCCGAACCAGTGCCCGGTGTCCAGCTTGCTGAGTCGGGGCCTGTTACCCAGCCCACTGGGCCGGGGTCCGTTACCCAGCTTGTTGAGCCGGTGCCTGTAATCCGGCCTGCCCTTACGGTACTCGCTGTTCGGCCTAATGCTCAAGAGACTGCTGCCCAGCTCGATGACCCGGAGCCTGCTTCCCAGCTCGACGACCTGGAGCCTGCTTCCCAGCTCGACGACCCGGAGCTTGCTGCCCAGCTCGACGACCCGGAGCCTGCTGCACAGCTCGATGACCCGAAGCCTGCTGCTCAGCTTGGTTTGTTCCTGTCTGCTGCCCAGCTTGGTTTGTTCCTGTCTGCTGCCCAGCTTGGTTTGTTCCTGTCCGCTGCCCAGCTCAATGACTCTGACATGCCAGCTGTCTGCCCAGATGTGCCTGACGACCAGCCTGAAATGCCTTCTTCCACCATTCTGCCTGATGCCATAGACTATGGACAATTAAGACTAGTTGGAGTGTCCGGAGGCTGCTCCTTTAGGGAGGGGTACTGTCAAGAAAGGGTCCATCCGCTGGTAAGATATATCGTTTGGCATGCAGTACTGGGGTCCCCTAGCAGGTGTCTCCTGGCAGTGTTGAACTGTCAGGAGAATATTTCCCTGCTGGTGTCATTTCATCTTTTGGCCGCAGTGCTGATGTCCACCAGCGGATGGATCCTGGCAGTATGGAGCAGACAACACTCCCTGCGCTCTGGTGTGACTTGAAGTCAATTATAGTCAGTCCTATAAATACCCGGCAAGCCCTCACATGCTCGCCTTGGTATCTTTCTCCCTGTGCCCTGACCTTGCTGCCTGTATCCTGATTGTGAACCTGTTTCTGTCCTGCTCTGCTCTGATCCGATCCGATCCCTATCCCTAGCCCATCCAGTTCTTGTCCCTCCTGATTCCCTTGTATCCCTGCCCTGCAGCCTAACCATCCATCCTCTCCCTGTCCTGCTGGTTTCCCGTCCTTGCCCATCTGCTGACCTCCCTGTGTATGACCTTGGCCTGGCTTTGTTTACGATTCCGGTATCTCCATTTACTTGTATATACTATTTGTTGTTTGTGGGTCTGTGGTTGGTTTTGCACTGTTTATATTCCTCTTACTTGTCACTTGTTTAATAAACACCGTTATTTATTCACTTACATGCGTTTTGGGTTATCTCTGTGCAGTCCACACAGTCTGGTCTACTAGTCTCCTGACAGGGTTTGAGGGGGCAACTCAAAAGTCAAAGCCACATTTGTGAGTTGAACCATGGTCCTCCTCCTCCTCCTCCAGGTCCTCCTCCTCCACCTCCTGCCACACCTCCAACACCACAGCCACAGCCTGGAAGGAAGCGTCTAAGGAAGACCAGAGAGTGATGGCCTGGGTTCAGTCTGGTCTGGCAAAAGATGCAGGCTGTTGTATGACCACAGCTTGGGGACAGATATGTCATCTGCTGCTGTTCCTGATCTCTTGTAGTCCTGGACTGCTCACTATTATAAGGACTCCTCAGGCCACCAATTTTGACTGTAAAATTATTGACGTCTGTCCTGGGGTACAAAGGCTTTGCAAACTTCACCAGTTTCTCCAGCATTGCCTTCCTCTTTATTTTGTTATAACCCACAATAAATGGATATTTTGTTTTCAGAAATACTTGCCTATGTGTTTTACTTCAAAAATGACAGTTTGTTTGTGAGTAGGCAGGTACATTTAAAAAATACAATGTCAAATTAACAAGGGACACTAACAAACCTTATTGAGATTTACAAAGAAAAGATAATAATGGTGTTTTGGAAAGGTGACATGCAAAAAAAAAATGGAGATCACTATAAAATAATTTAAGAAAAAAAAGAAAACAACAGGAGATCTTAATTTCAAAAAAAATAAAAAACGACTATAAAAATTAATTATAAACATTATTAGGGAGATCTGGCTTTAAAAATCAAAAAGATTATTCAGGAGATCATGAGAAATAATAAAGAAATAAGTTTGTGAGAAGTCTGTGTGAATATGAGCAGCAAAACAACTTCATTCTTCTAGCATTATAAAGAAGAAGATAATGCGCTGCATTGAAAGATTAAAAAATTTGCAGTGTGACGAATGTGCCATCTCCATTACAAATGGTTGTTTTACCAGACTGAGCGGCTCCGTCTCATACTTAATTCTGAGCATGCATGGTTTTTTGCGCGTTGGAATTGCATACACACAAACGGAATTTCCGATAGAAATTTTTTCCGTCTGGAAAATTGAGAACATGCTCTCAATCTTTTGCTGGCAGAAATTCGGTCAGCAAAAGTCCGATGGAGCATTCACACGGTTGCATTTTCCGACCAAAAGCTCTCATCGGTCTTTTGCTGGCCGAATTTCCAATCGTGTGTACATGGCATTAGTGACATTTTTGGGGGATCAGTGACACCAATACTGTGATCAGTGCTAAAAAAATGCACTATTCACAGTATAAATGACACTGGTAGGGAAGGGGTTAACACCAGGGGTGATCAAGGGATTAAATGAGTTCCCTGGGAAATGCTTTCTAACTGTGGGGGAAGTGGATACACTGGAGGAAAAGAGAGATTGTGATTCAGTATAGCTGAAACACAAGATCTCTCTTTTGCTCCCTGACAGATCAGCGGTTTGCCTTGTTTACATAGGCAGACCACTGCTCCTTCTCTCTACAGAATGATCGGTGGGTCACAGTGGCCTTCGTGGCCTGCCGGACCCGGTGATTGGCTCCCGTTGTGTCCAATCACAGCAGAAGGAGCACACCGGTGGCACTCGCATGCCCCCTACACTGCGTGCATGAAATCATGTACTGGTACGTGACTTTGTGCAGCCGGGCCACCCTGCAGCAGTATATATGCAGTGGGCAGTCTGGAAGCGGTTAAAGTGGTTGTAAAGGCTCAATGTTTTTTCCCTGTTTTTTCCCTAAAAAAACTTCTGTGTGCAGCAGCACCCCCAGCCCCCCTAATATGTACCTGAGCCTATTTCAATCCAGTGATGTGCATGAGAGCAGCGGCTCTCCCAGGTCTCTTCCACCTCATTGGCTGAGACAGCAGTGGCAGCCGATGGCCCCCGCTACTGTCAATCAGAGCCAGTGAGCCAGTGAGGAGAAACCAGGGTGGGGTAGGAGTGAGTGGACACACAGAACAGCGGCTTGGGAGCAAGCCTGCTCGGGTGCCCCCATAGAAAGCTGCTTGCTATGGGGACAATCATCAGAAGGGAGGGGCCAGGAGCATTGGTGGGGGACCCAAAAAGAGGATCGGGGCTGCTCTATGCATACCCACTGCACAGAGCAGGTACTGTAAATATAACTTATGTACTGTAAAATAACATGTTTGTTATTTAAAAATAATATTTCAAATCATTTTTTTGTCACAAGTGATTGAAAAATGGCAAAAAAAAAACATTACACAAAGTTGTCACTAAATTATATATTGTTGGGGGGCGTGGCCAAGATGTCGCTTTGAGCGGTTGGTTCTTTAGTGAGCTCCGCAATTCCGTCTGCAAAATCCGGATTCATCGGCTCCAATACTGCCATAATTGCATCCCTGCTGACTGGGGGGGACTCAGGGACTCCCTATCTGCTGAGGACCGGGGAGAGTTTTCGGTTCCTGGCCCGAGATCGGCTCCCGGCCTACTGCGGGCAACTAGGCCGAAGCCGCGGCCTTTCCTGTCGGCCCGCGCGGCGAGCCGGGAAGCCTCTGCCGTGATCGGATCTGTTGCCGGGCCTCATCGGATGCTGCAGGCCTTGGATGGAGGCGGGAGAGCTGAACCTGAACGGTAGATAGCCCGTGATCTGGCCCTGAACTTTTCTTCTCTCCTCCCCACGTTTTACTAGACCGCGACTGCGGCCTCTCCTGGAGATCCGGGCCGTCAGTATGACTGGAGGATCGCCGGATCCTCCTGGTCTGGTGGAGGAGGCCCTGGGACGGCTGGGGATGACTGCCTGATAGCAGGAACGGATCCTGGAGCGCCCACATCCCTCCCACCCCGGCTGTGAAGGGAGGTGGCTGGGCTGAACATCCCTGTTGGTCAGTGTAGGCCTGAACTGGACAGCTTCTGCATCATACATTTGCAGGTGAGGGGGAGAACTATTAAAGGGGACATTCGCTTTACTCTACCTACTGCCTGAGTACACCTCACTCTGCGGACAGGTTCCCACAGCCAGCTGTTGATAATTGCCCAGATCCGGGCCACTGTCACCTGAATGAGGCGCAGGAACTCCAGCGCAAAATATAACAAAGGGGGTAAGAAGTTGACCTTCCCACCACAACCGGACTCCCCTCAGACGCTTAACTGTCCCCCCCCGGAGGCCCTCCATACACGCAGCACCCAAAGGGCTCCTCAGACAAACACTAAGGAGTCGGATGACTCTCGGCCCCCCTGGCTGGCGGCCATTGCTACTTGCCAATCCACGCTAACAACAAAGATTGAAGCAGTCCAGCTGGATATGGGTCTAATTCGCCAAAATATTGATAAAATCAGATCGCGAGTCACTGAGACAGAGAAAAGACTGAGTACCACTGAAGACACCATTGCGGAACATCACTCCGTACGCTTCAAATCAAAGTAAAGGCGCTTGAATACAGAGCGAGGATGCGGAGAACAGAAACCGGCGTAATAATCTTTGCATTGTTGGATTACCGGAGGGGGCGGAGGGAAACAACCCTACCTCCTTTATAGAGGGTCTGCTTCGTGATCTCTTACCCGAGGCCTGCTGGTCACCTTACTTCACGGTGGAGAGGGCCCACTGCATCCCGCCTAAGCCGGGGCCTCCTGGTTCCCCCCCTCGCACCTTCATCCTCCGTCTCCTCAATTTCAGAGACAGAGACGAAGTCCTCCGTGCCTCTAGAAACGTAGGGGACCTCAGATTCCAGAACACGTAGTTGATGATCTTCCCCGACTATTCTGTAGAGACCCAGAAACTCAGGAAATCTTTTGACCAAGTCAAAGCGGCTCTGCGATCACGCAGCATTCGCTACAGTGTACTCTTCCCTGCTCACCTGAGAGTCCAGGACGGCGAGACAACTCGCTTCTTCACCACTCCGAGAGAGGCATCTGCCTGGCTGGACTCGCTACCACAGATTCGCTGATGATCTACTTGGTATGTGCTGTGTGACCCCTTTTGTTGTTTACTCAACTGGGCCCAGGTCTGCATTACCACACAAACTTCCACATGGATGACTTACTATGTTGCACAAGTTATGCCCAGTTCAATCCCTGGTGTGTGCGGACTTTTGGGGGGATGATCCTTACCAGGGAAATTCTAAGATGAGTGCCCCTGCCAAAGAACTTGGTCAGGAGACCGTTGAAATATAAAGCTTCTTCTATATATGCTTGTTTCCTTGAGGAATGCTGGACTTCTGGCTCGGTATCTCCTCCCAAAAGATGGATCGAATTCACTGTGGGGTCACATTATGGGCTACTTCCATTCGTTTGACTTTCTAAGTCCTCACAGCCTGCTGTATCACAAGCGGAGAACTCACATACATAAGCCGCTTGAACTACTACTTCCCCCCGTGTGAAGTCTCGGGGGGGTAAGTTCGCCTCTTCCACGGGCCCCCTGTTGCAGCCGGCGAGCTGAATAAGTTAGGGATTGAAACCCGTCTCAGTTCTGGGAGGTTGGGTGGGGTGGGGGGTGGGGTAAGTTCCCCTAATGGGGCTAACTTCATCTAATTTAGATTTTGGCATCCTTTATCTGTTTTTAGTTTGGTTTTGTTTTTGTTTGATATTTGTACTGAAATTGACTCATCAGCATTGCACTGTCTACAGATGTGTCCACTTCGGGTGATGGGGTCCAGTCCAGGAGCCGTGAATTCTATTGATCCTAACACTCTTCATGTTCCTGGTGGCCATGTCCTCCCTTAAAATCATCTCCTGGAACACCAGGGGACTGAACTCCTCGGTCAAGCATTCCCTGGTGTTCCAATTCATTAAAACCTATAACCCACATATATGTGTGCTCCAAGAGACACACTTAACAGGACGCAGGGTTCTGGCCCTAAAAAAACCATGGGTGGGACACCACTACCACTCCATGCACTCCTCATTCTCGAGAGGTGTTACTATACTGGTATTGAAGTCACTTCCATTTCGGCTCTTGGATTTGGCCCTGGACCCTGATGGTCGGTATGTAATTATTCATGCTAAAATATACTCTCTAACGTGGACCATTGTGGGCTTATATCTGCCTCCCCCGGCCTCCTTGCTGGTGCTCAATCAGATCACAAATAGGTTGGCCGACTTTGCATCGGACAATAATGTTATATTGGGTGATTTTAATCTGGTCCCTGACCCAGACTTTGATAGACTAACTCCTGCGGGACATCATTGCCCTGGGTTGGCTGAGTGGGCGGATACCTATGGCCTGACTGATGTCTGTAGGTGGCGTCACCCCCAGACCAGGGCATACACATGCCACTCGGCCTCTCATAGAACGTTTTCCCGCATAGACTTGGTCTTCGCAGGGAGTCAGGTCCTCCCACGGGTCACAGACATACAAATACTGCCTAGGGGAATTTCCGACTACGCACCCTTGTTGTTGTCATTGGACCTTTCCCTTGGCTCAGTAGAAAGGATATGGAGGCTCTCCAGATTTTGGATTTCAGACACTGCAGTAGACTCCCAATTTAGAATGGAAATGCTTGATTTTTGGGCTGTAAACGAGGGCTCGGCTGACCCCGTAGTTGTGTGGGATGCCTTTAAAGCCATGACGAGGGGACATTACCAGACCATCATTGCCAGAGTCCGACGAGAGCGTAGGGCTGACTTGATTAAGGCTGAGAGGGAGGCGAGTAGTGCGGAGGCTCTTTTTGTTCGTACCCGAAACCCTGTGCACTATTCGCATCTATAACTTATGACGAAGGAGGTGGTTCGTCTCCGTACTTCTCTTACCCAGAAGAAAATGCTGGCTCGATCCCAACGGATTTTTGAGCAGGGAGAGCGGTCGGGTCGCTTGTTGGCCTGGCTCTCCAGGGAACAGGCAGGCGGGATGAGCATCTCACATATTAGGGACTCCTCGGGACAGTTGATCCATACGCCGGAAGGGATCAACCGCTGTTTTGCGGAGTACTACGAATCCCTCTATGGGTCCAGGGTGGACTATAGAGGGGAGGATCTGGTGGCATACCAGACGACATTGATATCCCAACCCTTACTGTAACATATCATGACAAGCTTGATGCTCCAATCACGTCCTTGGAGATATTACAGGCTCTTAAATCAATGCAGACAGGGAAAACTCTGGGACCCGATGGCATCCCTGTGGAGTTTTATAAACAATATGCTACGGAACTAGTCAATAAACTTCAGGGCCTCTTCTCTGCATCGACGCACCTCGGGAAACTCCCGGACACTATGAGCGAAGTACTGGCAAACGTACTGGCCAACAGGCTTAACCTGGTAATTACTGCTCTCATCCACAGGGATCAAACAGGCTTCATGCCCGGGAGAGGAACTGACATTAATATCAGACGCCTCCATACCCACATAGACAGGGCAGACGAGGCGGCTAATGAAACGGTGGCCTCACTTGACGCGGAGAAGGCTTTCGACTCCGTCGAGTGGGGCTACTTATGGGAAGTGCTCCTGCGATTCGGGTTTGGCCCGGGTTTCACGAAATGGCTCCGCATGTTATATCATTGCCCCTCAGCTAGAATACGTACTAACGGAAGCCTCTCGGGGAAGTTCCAATTGTTTCGAGGCACGCGACAGGGGTGTCCCCTCTCCCCGGGTCTATTTGCTCTGGCGATGGAGCCCCTGGCTATATTGTTGAGGGCCGACCCTGGGGTAAGGGGACTCCAGGTGGGTCCAATTGAGGAGAAGTTATCACTATATGCAGACTGCACTCGAACTGATTAACCGATTTGGTGGGTATTCAGGGATTCGCAAGTCGGTTCTTTTCCCACTCCATCCCTCGACCCCTAGAGCACCACACCCACAGCTTAAATGGGTAGATGACTTCAAATACCTGGGGATAAAAATTAGCAGTAAAGTCCAAGACTAAATCGATAACAATTAGCGTCCACTCATGGCACAGCTTACGGCTAGGTGTGCTGCTTGGCGTTCCCTTCCACTGACCCCTGTTGGTAGAGTCAATTTATTAAAAATGATTTACCTCCCGAAATATCTATATTTCTTCCGCAACACACCCATACCCATCCCTAAGATTTTTTTTCGAAGGCTGGAGAGTCTGTTGATACACTTTGTCTGGGCTGGGAGGCCACCCAGGGTGGCCAAGCAGATCTTATATCTCCCACTTTCGGGGGGGGACTGGCGCTACCGAATTTTCAAATCTACTATTGGGCAGCTGTTTTGGTCACGATTCGATGGTGGTTCTCCCAGCCCACGCAGAATCCGGCGGTCACTGTGGAGGCAGCCATTCTGGGTTCCTTTGCTGCCCTGAGCAATCTCGCGTTTCGCGGTCTTAGGGCCAGTTTGTCCATGACAACTCCGATGAGAACCACTGTGAGGGTATGGCAAGAGGCTAGGAAAATCTATAGGAAGCCCAACTACATTTCACCCCACATGCCCCTATGGGGTTACCCTCTGCTCTCCCACTTTTACACTATACCGGACCCCTCTCTCTGGGCAAAAAAGGGAATCCTCACATTAAAACATATAGTTATAGATGGCAGGCTTACGACTTTCGAAGCCCTGAGGCAATCCTTTGCTATCCAATCCTCCTTCCAATATAGATACTGGCAGCTGAAGCACGCCTTTGAGGCTCAGTTCCCTGCCCCCCTCACTCTGGAACCGGACTCCATTGAAAGGCTCCTGGCCTCCAGCGTGATGGGGAAGCCTCTCTCAACACTATATCTATACCTTACGGTGGAGTATGATGCGAAACTAACTAAAACCTGGGAAAAGTGGAGGGTTGATATCCCCTCTTTAGACGAGGAGGAGTGGAAGGAGTGTTCAATTTCCTACATTCCTTCCATGATCGCTGCAAGGGATAGGTTCATACAATTCAAGTTCCTACACAGAGCGTATTTCACCCCACAGAGATTGGCGCGCATATACCACCAAAGAGATCCCAACTGTCAGAGATGCAGACAGGAAGTGGGTACTTTCTGGCACATGGTCTGGTCTTGTTCCAAACTAAGACCCTTTTGGTCGGCAGTGGCCTCCACACTGGGCAATGTCATAGGCTCAGACTTACCGGTTGATCCCCAAATACTATTGCTCAGTCATCTGGAGGATGTCGAGGGTGAT
Source organism: Aquarana catesbeiana (assembly GCF_042186555.1). Taxonomy (NCBI): domain Eukaryota; kingdom Metazoa; phylum Chordata; class Amphibia; order Anura; family Ranidae; genus Aquarana; species Aquarana catesbeiana. The sequence continues at coordinate 87,744,782 of NC_133334.1, read as the reverse complement.
AGGTATGATAAATTGTGTCTAACCTTCGCATTGTACTATGCTAGGCGGGAAATTCTACTGCGATGGAAACTGGTGGAGCCTCCTACCCTGGCCTCGTGGATAAGGTCGGTGAACAAGGTACTCCCCCTGTATAGACTGATGTATGAAAGTAGGCAATGTCCAGGGAAGTTTGACAAAATTTGGTCGTCCTGGGTGGCCGCTTCTGGGGACCCTGAACCCCCTACCCCATAAATAGGACGTGAAACATAGTAGAGGACATCCTGCATCTCAAGTCTATTCTTCTTATGCCCATTTCCCTTCATCCCCTTCCTTTTCCTCCCTTTCCCTCTCCCCCCCCGCCTTCCTTCCTCTTCCCTCCCCCCCCTTCTCCCCCCCCGTCTCCCCCCCGCTGCCCCTACTAGGCTTGATTGAATATTGGGTTATTTACTTTATATTATCTAAGAACTTTAAGATGATATGAGCCATGAGAAGTATGGTTAAGTGAAAATTCTGTTGTGTGCACATCTGGAACACCTGATAAACAGTAGTTATTGTTTCAGGGTAAATCTCACTGTCATTATTCTTACCGCAATGACTGTACTAATTTCTTGTACTGTAATGCTGATTTGTTTAATAAAAATTTTCTGTTAAAAAAATTATATATTGTTCACATGTGCCACAGTTTTATGTGGAATTACACCCCAAAATGCATTCTGCCTCTTCTCCTGAGTATAGGGATACCTCATGTGTGAGACTTTTTGGGAACCTAGCCGCGTACAGGACCCCAAAAACCAAGCACCGCCTTCAGGATTTCCAAGGGCGTAAATTTTTGATTTCACTCCTCACTACCAATCACAGTTTCGAAGGCCATAAAATGCCAAGATAGCACAACCCCCCCCCCAAATGACCCAATTTTGGAAAGTAGACATCCCAAATATTTGATGATAGGCATGTTGAGTCCATGGAATATTTTATATTTTGCCACAAGTTGCGGGAAAATTACAAATTTTTTTTTTTTTGCACAAAGTTGTCACTTAATGATATATTGCTCAAACATGCCATGGGAATATATGAAATTACACCCCAAAATACATTCTGCTTCTTCTCCTGAGTACAGGGATACCACATGTGTGAGACTTTTTGGGAGCATAGCCGTGTACAGGACCTCGAAAACCAATCACCGCCTTCAGAGTTTCTAAAGGGGGGAAAAATGGTGATTTCACTTCCTCACTACCTACTGTATCACAGTTTCAGAGGCCATGAAATGACAAGATAGCACAAAACCCCCCAAATGGCCCCATTTTGGTAAGAAGACACTTCAAGCTATTTGCTGAGAGGCATGCTGAGTCCATGGAATATTTTATATTTTGCCACAAGTTTTGAGAAAATTTAATTTTTTTTTTTTTTTACACAAAGTTGTCACTAAATGATATATTGTTCAAATATGACATGGTTATGTGTTGAATTACACCCCAAAATGCATTCTGCTGCTTCTTCTGAGTATGGGGATACCACATGTATAGGACATTTTGGCAGTCTAACCGCGAACAGGACTCCGAAAACCAATCAATGTGGTGTGAGGAGGATACTCGCTGTAGCGTCTGAACGTTTTCAATACGCGCTGGTTGATCAAGCAAATGTGAGTGGATTCATTTGTACCTTAGACCCAATGTCAGTTTAAATCATTGCACAATGATGCATCTCTCTTGTTTTATGTGAGAATCAATACATACGAGGAAACCCAGAGGAAAACCAAAAGAAGTCACTTGAACATAAATTGATGAACTGATTGCTGGCAGGAGTGGTTTTGAAGAAAACAACTGGGAACTATTGTTTTTATTGTTTCTATCAACTGAACAAGCTAATCAATTTTAATTGGTGGAGAACATTGTGCACACAGGGGGGAAATAGTCTCCGTCACCATTGTTTGAAGACATTTATTTCATTTCATATAATTTATTATATTTACTTATTTGAAGTATTTATTTATCCGAAGTAATATATCCGTGCCTTAATAGGAGGTTGATTGCAGCGCACTATTGTTTGGTAACATATCACTGGGTTCACATATGAGCATGCAGCGGCTCACAGCAGGAGTCTGGTGCATACTCATTCACTGTTTCAGGTCCAATTTCAGCCCGAGTTTTGGGCTGAATTCGGATCTGAAACAGCCAAAAGACATTGTAGAAAGAGACAAAGTGCGCCAATCTAAGTGCAGTATCAAATGCAACTTTATTGAATAAATATAAAAAAGAACAGCCAAATGGCTACTCACAAAAGTCAATAAGAGTTAGGCATGTATACACATGTAGGTGGTCCATAGGCAAAACCGCAGCTAATTCACAGTGGGTGGTCCTGAAGATGTGCAAGACGTTGACTGGAAGATGTATATAGGCAATCCATAGTCTGTAGTCCTCGGCCGGTGGGGACACTGCTGGTTGCTAAGCAACCGGCGTCAGCCTATATATGATGGACATCACCAATTAGCCTATTAGATCTGAAGAAAATGCGGATGCATTGAAACGCGTCATCTGACACGTCCAGACACCATTTCCGCTGCCCATACTCCAGTGAACCACCAGCATGTGTATACATGCCTAACTCTTACTGACTTTTGTGAGTAGCCATTTGGCCGTTCTTTTTTATGTTCATTCAATAAAGTTGCATTTGATACTGCACTTAGATTGGCGCACCTTGTCTCTTTCTACATTATCTTTCAGAGTTATCACTTCTACTCTCAAGGGAGCTGCAGCAGGTGCATATCGTCATTTCTATTGAACTTTTAATCAGCATTTGGGAATCTCCTCCTCCATGTGTATGTGTTATCCTCCCTAACTTTTTATATACACATCACGTTTGTATACCGTTATTTTTTGGACATTATCATGCATACATAATATTTATTGCTCTCCATGTCTGGTTGGTAATTTGTCCATTTCTCCTCTTTATTTTTTTGAGCCAAAAGACATACAGGACTCCTGTGCAATGACAAAGGACTCCTGCGTGGCTCTGAAATGTTGCATTTCTTTGCTATAATGTAATCAATCTTCAATATGTGGACATTATTTGATGATTAACCTTCACCCCAACACTTTATAGGTGATTTTTGAGCATCAAGTCTCCCCTCCAACCCTTTAAAAAAAAAAATAATAATAATTAATTGCTCTTTTAATCTAAATCTGTGGTTATGTCATATGCCTTATCCTGAGTCTTATCCCCTTCTCACTGCAAAGTAGCCACTTGCTGACCACCTAACTGGAGATTTAGATCATTACTTTGAAGTAGAATACCGGGGTTATGGCAGCAGCTAGCTGCCATAACCCTAGTATTAACATTTTCTGCAGCCACTGCTCTTTCTGATGAAAGTGATCTGAGCGGCTGATTAGCTGCTGGATCACTTTCAGAAGTGGCAGGAGGGATCTTTCTGGCTGGATCACAGGCTTTTTTCCCAAAAAATTGCATTTGAAAAACCATTGCGCAAAAACCGTGTGACATAAAAAACTGCAACAACCGCCATTTTTTTGGCTAGAAAACGACCTAGAACCTCCAGACTCTAGAGCTTCTGCTAAAAACAATGTTTGGGGGTTCTAGGTCATTATTACATCAGCATCCTCAGTCCCCAGTGCACATCAGAGTCCTCTCCCTCTTGATGAGTGTCCTCAGGTCCTCCTTTATATCACCCCCCTCTACAGTAATGTTCTCACACTTCCTTGACACCAACCCCCCCGCCAGTACTGTTCTTTGCCCCTATTTACATTATCCCCCACATTACTATCCTCAGCCCCCTTCACATTCCTGTCCTCATTGCCCCCACATTACATTTTTCAGCTCCCCCACATCACAGTCCTCAGCCTCCCCCAATTTAATGTCCTCAGCCCCCCACTGTAATGTTCACAGACCCCCACTGTATTGTACACATCTCTACCACTGTAATATCCACATCTCCCCACTGTAATATCCACATCTCACCACTGTAATGTCCACATCTCCCCCACTGTAATATCCACATTTCCCCCACTGTAATATCCACATCTCCCCCACTGTAATGTCCAAATCACCCCCACTGTAATATCAACATCTCCCCCACTGTAATATCCATATCCCACTGTAATATCCACATCTCCCCACTGTACTATCCACTTCTCCCAAACTGTAATATCCACATCTCCCCACTGTACTTTCTACATCTCCCCCACTGTAATATCCACATCTCCCCCACTGTAAAGTCCATATCTCCCCACTGTAATGTCCACATCTCCCCCACTGTAATATTCACACCTCCCCTACTGTAATATCCACATCTCCCCCATACATCACAGTCCGCTCAGCCCCCCACCCTGATGTCCTCAGCCCACCACATCACAGCGCTCAACAACTCCACTCTAATGTCCTCAGCGAGTCAGCACACACTTTCCTCCTTTTCAGCTTTTCAGACTAGTGTCCTCACTCCCTGTAACTTCGCCCTCTCCCTCACTTACCTTGCACAGACCGAAGATCGGAGGGAGGCACGGCATGTCTTGGATGGAGGGCGGGTGTTGCAAGATGGTGATTGGTTGCCAAGACCACCCTTCATCCTAGCAGCCAATCACCTGCTTGTTAACCTCCGGCAGCTCCGCCCTCCATCCAGAACTGTCCCGCCTCCCGCTGTCGGCTCTGTGTGAGGATTACAGCACAGATGGCAGGGGAAAGAAAAGGCTGCTAAATGGCGGTACCGCGGCGGGCCGCATAGGAGAGTGAGGGGGTGCGCATTTGGCCCGCGGTCCGCCATTTAGTGATGCCCGGCCTAAATAGTACTTGAATATGTAGTATATTGTTTAAAGATAATCTGCGTTTAAACTGCTTAAAAAAGTGATCTATAAACTGAAATTTAATTGAAAGTGTGAGAAGAGATAAATTCCTCCTCTCTTTACAACTATGTACCAGCACAAGTGAGCATGCTCAGACATGCAAAATACTCTTATTTTAACTCCCATTCATTTTTTACCAAGACCTATAGTGAATTTGCAAATTAGCGCTTAGTTGAAATGCGTTTTCGAGCGTGAAAATTTGCGCTATATAGACAAATGCACGTTTCCACCATTGATTATAATGGTACAATTATAACTTCCCAAAAAAATACATTTTACTTTTGAGATGAACTGTTTATTTCTCTAAAATAAATTGTCCTTGCAACAATGTTGCTTCTGCTTTTGTTTTTAAGAATGCTAGTAATGTGTAATGTTTGCATGTTTTGGTAAAATATATTTTTCTCTGTCTCTCTCATTTGTTGCTGTCCATCTCACAAAAATCTTTACCGAAACTCACACAGGTGTCTTCACAAACCACAAACAATAACATTGCTGATGCAAATTTTAAATTAGTCACAATTTTGTGTGTTGTTTAGTATTTCCAAATGATCATAATTTTACCCCAATAAATGTGATATGTGTACCAACATCAGAAATCAAAATGTCATTCCCAAAATTTAGAGTGTAATGTAACGAGCCCCTTGCTTGCTCGGTTCCACTCTCCCGACACTCCTCTGCAGCTATTGAATCAGATTGCAACGTCTGATGGTTCGGTCATCCAATGGTCCGGGACTAGAACCACAGCTCTGTGCCGTTCTAGTCCAGTTGTGATAGCTCAAAACAAACACCAGGCAGGCTGTATGTAAGTTCAACCAGGAATCTCCTTTATTCAAAAATACAGGCTCTTATATACACTAATGCCCCATACACACGGTCGGATTTTCCGATGGAAAATGTCCGATCGGAGCGTGTTGTCGGAAATTCCGACCGTGTGTGGGCTCCATCGGACATTTTCCATCGGATTTTCTGACACACAAAGTTGGAGAGCAGGAGATAAAATTCCGATCGTGTGTACACAAATCCGACGGACAAAGTGCCACGCATGCTCAGAATACATAAAGAGATGAAAGCTATTGGCCACTGCCCCGTTTATAGTCCCAACGTACGTGTTTTACGTCACCGCGTTTAGAACTATCAGATTTTCCCACAACTTTGTGCGACCGTGTGTAGACAAAACAAGTTTGAGCCAACATCCGTTGGAAAAAATCCTAGGATTTTGTTGTCGGAATGTCCGAACAAAGTCCGACCGTGTGTACGCCCTATAACAGTGGAGGTGCATACCTCCGGCTCATATTACTCTAACAATACACCTGTAACCTAATTAACCTAATTAACATGGGCTAATTAACTAATCCCTTTAGACAGCCTAGATGACTCAGACATAACCTTTAGGCCAGACTGGCCATCTTGTAGCTTAGAACCCCCAATCAACATTATCACAATAGCAGAGTTAATTAACACAAACAACAATGGGGATCTAATGACTCTTAAATCCCATACTAGAGACTTATTTACAATACACATTTTAGCAGACAACAGACAGGTAGCTGGAATTTATGACATTAGCATTTAACAGTAGGAGTCCCAATGGTATGAATCAGTCACTATTCCAATATGGCAAATCCAGGGTCCCCAGAGTCTGTGTGTCCTGGGGGACCAGGACCCGAATCCACAGTAATACCACCTCAAGGGTCCCCAGGCATATAGCTCACAAAGAGCACCGTTCCCCCAAATGCCAGGGCCCACGATCAATCGTCAAGAGGCTAGCATACAGTCCCCTCCAGCAGTCTCTCTACCTGCTAGGTCGGTCACATGTAACATATTCTATACCCTCACACCAAAAACCACCAAATATCACAGAATAAATCAACTACTGACTGATGTAATTCCACCACCTATATCCAAAGAAATGCAGTATTTATGTGTATTTATGTGTAGGGAGATTCTACCAAAAATGCAAATGGTGTCATATGTTTTCCATGGGCGAGGAAAATAATCAGCCTTAAGATTTCCCCACCAGCAGTAATTTCAGCCTCTTACCAAGCAAAAAACCAACAAAATTACAGCTGTTTCTCTATCATCATGCTGACAGTAATCAGCCATAACCAGCCTTCAAAGAGATGGCATATGCCAGAAACAGGTTGTTCAATGGCCTTCCACAGGACATCTGCATTGATTAACTTATTACACCCCTGGGACTTAGGGCTGTTTCACACCACAGTGATTCAACCTACATTCATGAGGCAGCACAGTGGCTAATGGGTTAGCTCTTCTGCCTAGCTGCACTGGGGTCGATAGTTTGAATCCCAAGCATACCACTTCATGTGGAGAAGTTGTATGTTCTCCCTATGTTGTTATACATAACTCCTGACTAAGGTCCTTACATAAATTATGTCTAAATGTAGTATTTATGTGTAGGAGGGTTCCACCACCATTGCAATCATATGTTTTCCATGGGCAAGGAAAATAGTCTGCCTTAAGATTTCCCCAACAGCACTAATTGCAGCCTCTTACCAAGCAAAAACCAACAGAATTACAGCTGTTTCTCTAGCAGCATGCTGACAGTAATCAGCCATAATCAGCCTTCAAAACAGATGGCATATGCCAGAAACAGATTGTTCAGTGTCTCTCTGGCCTTCCACAGTACATCTGCATTGATTAACTTATTGCACCCCTGGGACTTAGGACTGTTTGACACCACAGAGATGCAGCCTACATCCACATTACAGCACAGTGGCTAACTGGTTAGCAATTCTACCTAGCAGTGCTGAGGTTGTTGATTTGAATCTTAATACTGCTACCTGGCTAGAGGTTTGTATGTTCTTCCTCTGTTGTAGTGTTAAAGTTTCTTTTTCACCAGTGATTACGTTTTTGACAGGTTTCACATGATGGAAACCCAAGAAATAACATTATAAATCAAGCAAGCATGGGTTTGCACCAAATCTAGAACTGTGGTGTTTTGGGCCAGATATGGATGTATAAGTCTGGTGTGATCCTGCACACATATTTGAATGTTCTATGCTGCTGATGAATAACGAATGCGCTTTGTCACCAATTTGTGTGCAGCAGCCCTCACAAAGTTGTAATTTCCTGTTTTGCTCCCTCCACATGCCCAATAACGTACATGTTTAATTTGGAGATTTTTGGGATCACTAATCATGGCCAGTGCCTTGGACATTTGTTTTTTTTTTAGATGTACCCTGCACAGATATATATATGCTGATTAGGGATGGGCGAACGGTTCAGGCCGAACTTTGGTTGTTCAGATGTTCTGTGAACAGCGAACAATGTGCAGTGTTTGGAGCAAATTCAAAAACCACCGGAACACCGTTAAAGTCTATGGGACACTAACATGAAAAATCAAAAGTGTTCATTTTAAAGGCTTATATGCAAGTTATTGTCATAAAAAGTGTTTGGGGACCTGGGTCCTGCCCCAGGGGACATGTGTCAATGCAAACATTTTTTTTAAACACGGCCGTTTTTTCGGGAGCAGTGATTTTTTTAATGCTTAAAGTGAAACAATAAAAATGGAATATTCCTTTAAATATCGTGCTTGGGGGGGTGTCTATAGTATGCCTGTAAAGTGGCGCATTTTTCCCGTGTTTAGAACAGTATCACAGCAAAATGAAATTTCTAAAGGAAAAATTGTCATAAAAAACTGATCGTGGCTGTAATGAATTGTCGGGTCTCGGCAATATAGATAAAACTCATTGAAAAAAAGAGCATGGGTCACTCCCCCCAGTCCATTACCAGGCCCTTTGGGTCTGGTATGAATATTAAGGGGAACCCCCGAACCAAAACATTTTTAAAAAATTGCGTGGGGTCCCCCCATAATCCATACCAGGCCCTTCAGGTCTGGAATGGAAATTAAGGGGAACCCTGCACAAAAGTTTTTAAAAAATGGCATAGAGGTCCCCCCCAAAATCCATACCAGACCATTATCCCAGCACGCAACCTGGCAGGCCGCAGGAAAAGAGGGGGATAAGATAGTGCCCCCCTTCCTGAACTGTACCAGGCCACATGCCCTCAACATGGGAAGGGTGCTTTGGGGTAGCCCCCCAAAGCACCTTGTCCCCATGTTGATGGGGACAAGGGCCTCATCCCCACAACCCTTGCCCGTTGGTTGTGGGGGTATGCGGGCGGCTTATCGGAAGCCCTCGTGGTGTCAGAGGGGGCGAGGTCACCTGTTTACGTTATCAGGTGGCCCCGCCCTAAGCTATATAGGAACTGTCACCCAGAAGAAGCGTCAGTCAGCAGGAACCTCACATGGAGGCGGAACGGTTGCACGTTTTTTTTCTTTTTTCTTTTTCGGTCCGTCGGACGGCATGGATTTACATCGCGGGTCATATTTATTTTTTAATTTTTTAATAAAGGACTTGTCCCAAGCTGTCTCCTGTCTTTTTTACCATTTTTGACACTTTTTTGTGAAATGGTAGGGGTAAAATGTACCCCGTTACCAATTCACATAGGGGGGCCGGGATCTGGGAGTCCCCTTGTTAAAGGGGGCTTCCAGATTCTGATAAGCCCCCGCCCACATACCCCCACATCCACTGGGCAAGGGTGTTAGGAAGAGGCCCTTGTCCCTATCAACATGGGGGCAAGGTGCTTTGGGGGCACCCCAAAGCACCCTCCCATGTTGAGGACAAGCAGCCTGGTATGGTTCAGGAGGGGGGGCGCTCGCTCACCCCCCCCCTTTTCCTGGCCTACCAGGCTGCTTGCTCGGATCAGGGTCTGGTATGGATTGGGAAAAATTATATATAACAATATCAGCGCTATAGTCCTTGTAGCTATCAGTAATAGTTGCTTGATTTCAAAACAGTCCATATAGGTAGGTGCATATATTGGTAGATGAAATCTTTTGTCTTTAATAATCACCAGCGCTGAGGGCAGCTTTCATGGAGAGCGAAGCCAACTCCATGCTCTGAAACGCGTTGTGTGCCCTCGTTCACTACAGTCTCTCGGTTACGTCACACGCCCATAGCGAGCGGCCGGAACACGGAATCCGCAATCCAGCTTAGCCGCCTTACTATCTGTCACCCCGAGTGGAGGTCCGCGGCCGTCCCTCTGGAGTTTCATTACAGGAACACGCTAATTGGACGCTTACTAATCCCAGATGACTGTTTTACTGCAACTCCACCTTGTCCATCCTTACTGTAAGTGTACCTATGCGATCTATATGTCTAATTAAATGCTTGCACTCAGAGGCGCTTTCTTCGTTTTGTTTTATATGGTATGGATTGGGGGGCCCATGCCAATTTAAAAAAGTGACGTGATGTGACGTAATGCGTAGGGCATGGCCGGAGCATATCATGGACCGGAAGTGACATGAGAGGCAAAAAAAATGCAGATGTTATATCTTTCTGAGCGCTTATTTACTGTATTCATGTAAGCAGGCACTTTTTTAAATCAATAAATGGTTTTATATGGTAATGCACTATTGGAGGCTTGTCTACTTTACATGTGGGATGGGATCCTTTATTGAAGAACAGCAGCTGTGACCTCGGGAGGATAGTTTATCGATTCCTATTGGATTGGGATCCAAGGCTTATATTGTATGCCTATGAGGTTCTGAGAGCACTGAGGTGTTGGTGACAGCGTCTAGACTCTCTGGGAATCATTAATAGACATCTTTCCACTAATTTTCACTATATTGGAACACTGGACTCTTATTGGACTCTATTCACTGTATATCAACCTACTTATTACTTATTGTTCATATCATTATTATTGATTATGTTGCTTTATTGAAGGTTTTACGCAAGATCACTGTACATTATATATATATTTTTGCATGTGTAGTTGTGAACACTTTTTGGTTTTGCAGCATTTCCACTTTTATTGATTCACAATATTATTTAATTGGTTATTCATGGTTACCTGGTACATTTTTCATCTATATTGCCGGTAGCCGGCAATACATTACAGCCACGAGCAAGTTTAAATTACATTTTTTCTTTTAGAAATGTCATTATTGCTGCAGCATGTTCTACACATCGCACAGATGTGCCACTTTACAGGATTTTTAAAGGAATATTTCATTTTTCTTGTTTCACTTTAAGCATCATTAAAATCACTGCTCCTTTAAAAATAATCATTTGAAAAACGTTTTTTTTTGCATTGATACACGTCCCCTAGGGCAGTACCCGGGTCTCCATGCACTTTTTATGGCAATAACTTGCATATAAGCCTTTAAATTAGGACTGTGGATTTTTCATGTTCTTGTCCCATAGACTTTAATAGCGTTTGCATCTTCGCTAAAAAATTGTTGAATGTCTAATGTTCAATGCCACATCAGCATGAGCATGGTTGTTTCCATAATATTAATGCCTCAAATGCAAAACATTATTGTATAGAATTAAAAAAATAAAACACTAGTAAATGTATTTTCAGTGTGTAATTGTCCTCAGCCCAATATCCTAGTGGTCTGTGCTTCTACCTTGAACGACTCAGGCCGTGAACTCATGGGTTCAAATCCCACTGAAAGCTTGCATTGTACTCAGCAGCGTGTGCTGGAAATAGGCAAATACCAATTAGCCAATGCACATCCGTTTGGTTGATCCCATAATATTAACTCAAATGCATGCAATGGTATGTATGCTGAGACCTGCATAATAGTGTAGTATGATTAAAGAATGAACATAAATAATTACTGCTTTATAGTCTCATAAAAAAGGAAATTAACACAAAAAAAAACATGTAAATGTTCAATACATTTACAGAATAGCAGACATTACTCTGTAATACTCATTCATAACTGCATTAATTAGCAAAAGAAGAAAACAAACTTGGAATATTCATAAAATAGCTGCACATGAGGTAGAGCACGTAAAAAAAATTGTATTCACAATTATGTGATCCTGGCCGCAACGCAGTTCCATACAATAAATGTGGTAGAAATTGGCACTTGCATATCAGCGACGATTCGGCATTTACAAAGGCATGTTCGCCGCTAATAGTGTTCTTTTGTATTCGCACGTCCGCCTAGTTGAAGTCTTAATTAATTCCCATTTTTCTTAGTAAATCAACCCCATTATGACTTAAACTTCCTGTGGTCCGATTTTTTTTTCTTTTTTGATGCGGTTTATTGCAAATCAATGACAGGCTGCAGCTGTACTCCAGAAACCACACATCTAAGCAGACAGCTTACACCTAGGGTCACTCATCTGTCTCCGTATGCAAGTAAACACTGGGCGCAGAAAATTCAAATGGTGACTGCAGTTAATTAGATGCAGTCACTGTTTGGGTAATCTGACCGTTGTGTTAGCAGCTGCTGTCAGAATACAATATCCAGCAGCTGGAATTCCTCCATCCAGGCTGTATAATATAGATGGGGGGGGATCTATTAATTTCTTCGGTTCAGCCTGGGGTTTTTTTTTAATGCATATAGCCAGCTCGAGTGGAGCTGTGTGTCTGCTTTAAACACTGAACTTGATGTCCTAAACAAAAAAAACAAAAAATATGCAGAAGTTCCACTCCCAGTACTGGAATATTAATCTCATTGCTCGTCCCTTAGAAAACACAATTCTGAGCTAATGACAGAAAACGTGCAATGCTCTGTTATTATGGGACAGAAGCTGGCAACATACTTTTTCTGTATACGGCTTCCAAATTAAGAGTGGGGGGGGTGTTGATCGTTTTTATACAGTAAACACTCATCTGCTCTCTCGATCTGTTAATGTTTAATGAGCTGTCTGCACAGTATGACAATGAACATCTCGTACAACAAACACCACTCAACCCGCGGAGGAAACACGCAGCGTGGCTCATCTTCCCCCATCAGGGAGCAATATAAACATGGAAAAGTTGGACTAAAGCTCAGAAGTGTATTACTAGCAATGTAAATGGTAATAACACGCTCTTACTCACACAGAGATTAAAGACACACATGTGTAGTACTGAAGCGCACTGATTGTTAAAGAAAGTGACTTATGTTTATTCCCGTGTTTTGGTGGAGGATGCTATGAAGGCCATTTATCATAGCTGGAAGACCTGCGACCCAAACACCAGGATATGAATGGTGTATAGGAGTCTGGTCAGTATCGAGTTGTGTTTGACACATCTTTAGAGGATCAGTGCTAAGCTACTTAAAATATGCATATATTGCTATGCCTGCAGGCTGTTGAGGGCGCTGTGTGTGGGTGCTGAATGCAACAATGTGCAAGTCAATAAGATATGTATAAGCTTGTATCAATTTCAAATCTACCAACATTTAGAAATTAATTTAACTTTAAAGCTGAAGCCTTGGCTAAACAATGCCTCTGTGCAGGAGCTTCCTGTAATAAAGACCAGTCACTGCTGCTCTTTCTCCTTGTGCAGAATGATTGGTCTTGTATGCAGAGTATAGTTCTCTGCAGGCAGCCTGTAGTGGGTGGATCTGCTGGGTCCCTCCCACACCTCTGCTCTTTGCACAGGCTACATCATATGTACATCATAGACCAGTGATGGCGAACCTTGGCACCCCAGATGTTTTGGAACTACATTTCCCATGATGCTCCTGCACTCTGCAGTGTAGTGAAGCATCATGGGAAATGTAGTTCCAAAACATCTGGGGTGCCAAGGTTCGCCATCACTGTCATAAACCCTTGAACAGTTTAAGGCCTGTTTCATACAGTATATAAGAGCAGTTTACAGTTTGGAAATGTTGAACACTACTGGCAGTGTTGATTGCCACAATAAACAAGCCGCTAGCAGGCTTCAGAACTTCTTGAAGCTTGTTTGAAGCCTACTAGCAGTTTGCCTAAAGTAGCAATCAACACGTTCATTAGGATCTGTGTTCAAACTTTACAAACGGACGTTGACTAGTACTTTAAAAGCTTCAACAAAGCTTGCTGTTCACCCCAGTGGCGACCGCTCCATTAGGAGCACAGGGGCGCTGCCCCCCTAATACATGTGCCGCCCCTCATCTACATGCAGGGCGCCGGATGCATGGATTTCAATGTTTTTTTTTTTTTTTTTAAGCACATAATTAGAGCCTGAGGCTCTAATTGGCTTCAAAAAGGGTGGACCAGTTGAGTGACAATAGCGAATTAAGATTCACTATCGTCTTCCTGCTTCTCCTCCCGGCCAATCAGGAAGCAGGCCTTAAGACCCAATTGGCAAGGGGAAAACGCCGAAGTTGCCCTGGATGGGGTAAATGCCGCCCCCCCCCCACCCCCAAAAAAAAAGTGGAGCACCAGCTGCCACTGCTGTTCACACTGCTTTTATACAGGCTGAAGCCCACGTGAAAGGTGCCTTATAGAGTGGAAATAATCCAATGGGCACATTGGAGAGATTTCCACTCACTTTCTGTTTTGGCTATGGGACAGGAAGTAAAGGGAAATGGTTACCAAAAAATAAACCTAAAAGGGGCTATAACCCTCCCTTAAGCCTCATACACACGATTGGATTGTTGGCCAACAGAGCGTCAAACTTTTGTCCGAAGGGCGTGTGCCAGGAACTTGACTTGCATACTAACAGTACACAATTGTCGGCCAACAATCACAAACGTAGTGATGCACTACATGGAATTTCAGCTCTTGAGCACCACCCTTTGGGCATCTTCTGCTAATGTCGTGTTTGGTGAGCATTGATTCTGAGCATGCATGTTTGTACTTTGGACTTTTGTGTGACAAACTTGTGTACAGACGATACAAAAATCTGACAACAGACCTTCGTCCACCGAAAATTTACTTGCCTGCCATCCAACATTTGTTGGCCGAAAGATGGACAACAATTGTCTGAAGGAGCGTACTAATGGTATGGTTTTAGGCCAAAAGTCTGTCATCACTCAATCCCCTGCCAACAATCGGATCGTGTGTATGAGGCTTAAAGCGGAAATAAACCCATCCATAAAACAGTTACCTTTCCGGCACGTGCCGGAAATGTAACACTCCCATTGGTTGTGCTCTCAACCAAACTGTAAAACCATCCAATGGCCGGTGTCATAACTGATCACATGTGCAGCATCATGGCAGTTCTAGATTAAACAGAGGCCAAGATGGCGGCTTCCTTGGCTGAAAACGATAGGAGGGTTTACTTCCACTTTAACAAAAAAGGTCTATTTATATAAAAAAAATGCATAGCCATCCATACAGTGTAATTGCATGTAAATGTTTCTTATGCCGCGTACACACGAGCGGACTTTACGGCAGACGTTGCCCGGCGGACTTTTCAACGTACTTTACGACGGACTTTCTGAATGAACGGACTTGCCTACACACAATCCACCAAAGTCTGTCGAATTCGTACGTGATGACGTACGACCGGACTAAAACAAGGAAGTTCATAGCCAGTAGCCAATAGCTGCCCTAGCGTAGCTTTTTGTCCGTCGAACTAGCATACAGACGAGCGGACTTTTCGACCGGACTCGATTTCGACGGATTGATTTAAAACATGTTTCAAATCTAAGTCCGTCCAACTTTTGAGCAAACAAAGTCCGCTGGAACCCACACACGATTGAATTGTCCAATGTAATCCAGTACGCCAGACCAAGTCTGCCGTATCGTGTGTACGCGGCATTTGGGCCATTCACACCAGTTCAGTGCATTTGTTTCTGCATCGAAAAACCCATGGACATTAGGTTACATGGATTCCAATGGCAAAGTTCACATCACTTCAGTGCATTCCAGTACAGTCAACAAAAGTTGCAACATTTTTTCTGTACGGAACTGCACTGGAATGTGGCAGAATGCATAAAAAACGCATCTAGATGCATCAAAAATGCTTTGGAACACATTACAGCAATAAAAAAAATCTGGAACTCATTGAACTGCATGGAATTGCACTGGAATGCATTGAAAATGCATCAGAAACATGTATGCAAAAAAGCACCCGGAACGTCTTTCTGTCCTGTGAAGCAGCCCCTTGGCTTTATTCTCTTCTAAATGATTGTTCATTCATTATGGACATTAGTTAAATGTCACCTTATGGCCGATAGATGGCACCAAGGAGCATAAGATATAAATATGTATTTGTAGCAAGAAATACAATAATAACACTAGAGGGAATTAAAGAGGAGGTCCACTCACCGCTGCAAAAATTAAAGGCCAGCAGCTGCACATACTGCAGCTGCTGACTTTTAATAATCGGACACTTACCTGTCCTGGAGTCCAGCGATGTCGGCACCACAGCTGATGTTTCCATCAGCTGTCGGGTGCATGCCGCCTCCATTGCGAGTGCAGTGAAGCCTTATGGCTTCACGCCGGGAACCCTACTGCGCATACGCGAGGCCCCGCTCCTCTCTCCTACTGGCCCGGCGGCCGGGAAGGAGGAGGAGGGAGCCCAGGCGGTGACGTCAATACCCATGGCTGAGACTCCCGGCAGTGGGAATAGGACACCTGTATTAGACAGGTATCCTGTCCCCCCCCCCCCGAAAGGTGCCAAATGTGGCACTGGAGGGGGGAGGAGTACAACGAGCGGAAGTTCCACAATGTAACTAGAAGTTTACGACTGTTCATAATAAAAGGCATAATACATAATAATATTTATTTACATAATACATTCTTTTCCTCAGTTTAAAAAAGAAAAAGGAGGAGTAAAATAAACAAGACATTAATGTTAATAACATTATATTGAATGCACCCTTGTGGCTGTCAGAAACCAGTGTTCAAAAAAGACTAGAAAAACTTAAAGAACTGCAGAGACACTGATTTTTGTTCACTCAGACAATCACCCCACACCAGTAGGTTTTTGTTGCAAAATTTTCTGTTCACATGTTTATTTATTTATTCATTTATTTATTTATTTCCTTCTTTGCATTTTTTATTCGCCACTTGTACACCCTGTTTTTTACATTGCCGATTTTACTAATATACACCCATTTTAGGTGTTATCACCCCCGGTATCTCATATTTATGCAGTGGGGCATTTTTTCACTTGGGATTTATTCACTTGGGCTAGGACACATTTTTAGATACAAGCACTCGTTACATTTTTTACATATGTACATTTATACTTTCAGATTCAGTGTGGATCGGGTGTGTCCTCCCACCTTTCCCCTCACATTTTCACTTAATGGTCATCTGGTTTGTTGCATTGCTGCACCCTTGCTTTGGGTGGGGGGCCCCCGCCTCAGCCCCAGACCTAGCATTGTACCTGTCATCCTCCGTTTCCCCTATCAGTGGCTTGGCCAGCTTTTTGAGTTGGCATGTGAGTATGGGATTCCTTGCGCACTTTTTTTTGTCTTGACCTAGGTTACTTATTACCAATACACTATTTTTCATTTAGAACTCCCCATGTATATCTATTTGTGGCATTGTACTCCTGAGTCCTGACGAGTGGACAAATCCACGAAACGTTCGTAGAGTTTACATCATTCCCTCAATCTCTCGATTTCCATAAGGAACACTCAACATGTACCTATGGTTGCAAACATCATTATGTATTTATCTCTATGAATTAAGCTTTATTTGTTATTTGTCATGTGTCAGTTTAGTATGGCCTTTTTGGAATCTGTTCTTATACCAATTGTATTTTGTACCTTGAGATAATGAAATGTTTTAACTTGTAAATTAAATATTTTTACTTATGTACCCTTTTATGCAATTTACACTGTTACTTTTTCATTTGTGACATGCCTCATTCAAAATTCCATGACCAATTTCTCTCTGCATTACATGTAATTAGGGATGGAGGCTTGCCACAGTGGCTATATCAGGTCACACTCTGTTTTTATATGTTCTAGGCTATAAGAAGATTGCCAAAACCCTGAAACTGAGCTGCAGCATGGTGGCCAAGACCGTAGAGTGGTTTAACAGGACAGGATCCACTCAGAACAGGCCTCATCATGGTCAACCAAAGGAGTTAAGTGCACATGATCAGCGTCATATCCAGAGGTTGTCTTTGGGAAATATACGTATGAGTACTGCCAGCATTGCTGCAGAGGTTGAAGGGGTGGGGGGTCAGCCTGTCTGTGCTCAGACCAAACGCCACACACTGCATCAAATTGGTCTGCATGACTGTTGTCCCAGAAAGAAGGCTCTTTAAAAGATGATGCACAAGAAAGCCCACAAACAGTTTGCTGAAGACAAGCAGACTAAGGACATAGTTTACTGGAACCATGTCCTGTGGTCTGATACCAAGATAAACTTATTTGGTTCAGATGGTGTCAAGCATGTGTGGCGGCAACCAAGTGAGGACAAAGACAACTGGGTCCTGCCTACAGTCAAGCATGGTGGTGATAGTGTCATGGTCTGGGGCTGCATGAGTGCTGCCAGCACTGGGGAGCTACAGTTCATTGAGGGAACCATGAATGCCAACATTTACTGTGACATACTGAAGCAAAGCATGATCCCCTCCCTTCGGAGACTAGGCCACAGGGCAGTATTCCAACATGATAACGACCCCAAACACACCTCCAACACGACCACTGCCTTGCCAAAGAAGCTGAGGGTAAAAGTGATCGACTGGCCAAGCATGTCTCCAGACCTAAATACTATTGAGCATCTGTGGGGTATCCTCAAATGGAAGATGGAGGAGCGCAAGCTCTCTAATGTCCATGTCATCATGGAGGAATGGAAGAGGACTCCAGTGACAACCTGTGAAGCTCTGGTGAACTCCATGCCAAAGAGGTTTAAGACAGTGCTGGAAAATAATGGTGGCCACAAAATATTGACATTTTCACTTAGGGGTGTACTCACTTTTATTGCCAGTGATTTAGATATTAATGGCTGTGTGTTGAGTTATTTTGAGGGGACAGCAAATATACACTGTTATACAAGCTGTGCACTCACTACTTTACATTGTAGAAAAGTGTCATTTCTTCAGTGTTGTCACATGAAAATATATAATAAAATATTTACCAAAATGTGAGGGGTGTACGCACTTTTGTGAGATACTGTAAGTCTACATGCATTCTTGTTATGGCATATGCTATTTCCTCTAGATGTTTGTACATGTATATTTGGTTATGTAGCATACTTATTGTGTGTGTTTACTTTAGAGAATCCTCCATTGTTCTATACAAGGGCAATCCCCTGAAGGAGACTACACTGGTCGAAATGCGTCACAGCTGCTTGGCAAAATGCATAATAGAGTATCTATTCTGATTCACTGTATTGTATTACTTTGTACATGTTTATTGCTATTTGTATTTTTAATGTTCAGTGATGCCCTCTACTCTGATAGAGGTGACATTTTAGCTTTTTCAATAAATGTTTGTTTTATATTTTCATTACTGTGTATGGCTATTTAAAAAATCTCTGGGTGTCACAAAGCCCCGGTGCTCCTCACCATTTCTCTTTTCTTTGTGGACCATGTTTAGAGAAGGGACGTCTCGGGGAGAACATCCTGGGACAGATAAGTGTTTTCATTAGTTGCTGTTTTTGTAGCCCCTTACCATTAATAAACACAAAAATGACTGGAGCTCCTCTTTAAATGGAGAAATGATTGCAATATACAAATCTGTAAATTGTGACTGTATCATTGGGAAAAAAAAACTATTGAGGGTCTCTAAAGAAGACATACTGCCATGCACAAAAAAAAAGTTCTTTAACTGCATAGAGGGGGTTCTTTACTGTTGGGGTAGAAAAGATGTGGAATTCCCATCCACAGTTGGTGGAGTCACTGGAGAGCAAAGATAAATTTAAATTAAATTACATATAAAACATTTTTGAGTAGGTATAAAAATAAATTATAAATACCCTTTTTTCCTTTTTTAGAAGTGATCCCATACCCTCTGTTCTCAGCTTCATAAGAGCTGGAGGAGGGCAAGCAGCAGCACACCGAGCTTCCCAGTGAATGGCTGTGCAGCAGGGGCATGTCAGGACAAGTCTGATCATTGGAGGAGAGCACACTGAATTCCCAGCATAGCTAGAGAACTGACCACGCAGTGTTCTCCTGCTTAGTGTGGTCAATTTTTAATAGGAAAGCAGAGGGACTGGCAGGGACACCAGGGAATTCATGTAAAGGAAGCAATGCAAACAAAACAGGATACTTTCTCATACAAGTACATGGTACAACAGGCGCATATCAGGAATATGACGTTTTGGGATAACAAACGCTTTCTGCCACTTTTTGTTTACATGTAACAACCGGTATTTTTTACTAGAAAATTGCTTAGAACCCCCAAACATTATACATTTTTCTGTTAAAAGCAGAGGCCCTGGAGAATAAATTGGTGGGGTTTGCAATGTTTTATGTCACACGGTATTTGCACATAATTTTTTGAGCGTTTTTAGACAAAATACACTTTTTTGAATTTTAATGCAAAAAATCCACAATACATAACCCAATTCTTTTGTAAAATATAAAAATGATGTTACACACAGTAAATAGATACCAAACATGTCACTCTTTAAAATTGTGCATGTCTGTGCAACAGTGACAAAAAATGTAAATTCTACTATCTATACAGTGGGGACGGAAAGTATTCAGACCCCCTTAAATTTTTCACTCTTTGTTATATTGCAGCCATTTGCTAAAATCATTTAAGTTCATTTTTTTTCCCTCATTAATGTACACACAGCACCCCATATTGACAGAAAAACACAGAATTGTTGACATTTTTGCAGATTTATTAAAAAAGAAAAACTGAAATATCACAGGGTCCTAAGTATTCAAACCCTTTGCTCAGTATTTAGTTTTTCACACCTGGATTTGGGGATCCTCTGCCATTCCTCCTTGCAGATCCTCTCCAGTTCTGTCAGGTTGGATGGTAAACGTTGGTGGACAGCCATTTTTAGATCTCTCCAGAGATGCTCAATTGGGTTTAAGTCAGGGCTCTGGCTGGGCCATTCAAGAACAGTCACAGAGTTGTTGTGAAGCCACTCCTTCGTTATTTTAGTTGTGTGCTTAGGGTCATTGTCTTGTTGGAAGGTAAACCCTCGGCCCAGTCTGAGGTCCTGAGGATTCTGGAGAAGGTTTCCGTCCAGGATATCCCTGTACTTGGCCAAATTCATCTTTCCCTCGATTGCAACCAGTCGTCCTGTCCCTGCAGCTGAAAAACACCCCCACAGCATGATGCTGCCACCACCATGCTTCACTGTTGGGACTGTATTGGACAGGTGATGAGCAGTGCCTGGTTTTTTCGACACATACCGCCTAGAATTAAGGCCAAAAAGTTCTATCTTGGTCTCATCAGACCAAAGAATCTTATTTCTCACCATCTTGGAGTCCTTCAGGTGTTTTTTTAGCAAACTCCATGCGGGCTTTCATGTGTCTTGCGCTGAGGAGAGGCTTCTTTCGGGCCACTCTGCCATAAAGCCCCGACTGGTGGAGGGCTGCAGTGATGGTTGACTTTCTACAACTTTCTCCGCACTGCATCCCTGGAGCTCAGCCACAGTGAACTTTGGGTTCTTCTTTACCTCTCTCACCAAGGCTCTTCTCCCCCGATAGCTCAGTTTGGCCGGTCGGCCAGCTCTAGGAAGGGTTCTAGTGGTCCCAAACGTCTTCCATTTAAGGATTATGGAGGCCACTGTGCTCTTAGGAACCTTAAGTGCAGCAGAAATTTTTTTGTGACCTTGGCCAGATCTGTGCCTTGCCACAATTTTGTCTCTGAGCTCTTCAGGCAGTTCCTTTGACCTCATGATTCTCATTTGCTCTGACATGCACTGTGAGCTGTAAGGTCTTATATAGACAGGTGTGTGGCTTTCCTAATCAAGTCCAATCAGTATAATCAAACACAGCTGGACTCAAATGAAGGTGTAGAACCATCTCAAGGATGATCAGAAGAAATGGACAGCACCTGAGCTAAATATATGAGTGTCACAGCAAAGGGTCTGAATACTTAGAACTATGTGATATTTTAGTTTTTCTTTTTTAATAAATCTGCAAAAATGTCAACAATTCTGTGTTTTCTGTCAATATGGGGTGCTGTGTGTACATTAATGAAGAAAAAAAATGTACTTAAATGATTTTAGCAAATGGCTGCAATATAACAAAGAGTGAAAAATTTAAGGGGGTCTGAATACTTTCTGTCCCCACTGTAGGCGCTGGTTTAACCACTTGCCGACCGCCTCACGCATATATACATGAGCAGAGCGGCACGGGCAGGCAAAATCACGTACCTGGTACATGATTGCCTTCCCGCGGGCGGGGGGTCCGATCGGACCCCCCCCCGGTGCCATCGGCGGTCGGCATTTGGTTGGAAGCGATGAGAGACGAGGGGGAGACCATCCGATCGTGGCCCCCCCCTCGCGATCGCTCCCAGCCAATGAGAAACATCCCCTGCCTCTGTATAGTACACAGAGGCAGAGGATGTGATGTCATCTCTTCTCGGCTCGGCAGTTTCCGTTCCAGCGCCGAGGAGAGAAGACATGTAAGTGCACCAACACTCACACACAACACAGTAGAACATGCCAGGCACACTAAACACCCCCGATCCCCCCCCGATCGCCCCCCGATCCCCCCCCAATCACCTCCCCCCCCAGTCACAAACTGACACCAAGCAGGTTTTTTTTTTTTTTTTTTTTTTTTTCCTGATTACTGCATAGTGTCAGTTTGTGACAGTTAGCAGTGGTAGGACAGTGAGTATTAGCCCCCTGTAGGTCTAGGGTACCCCCCTAACCCCCCTAATAAAGTTTTAACCCCTTGATCACCCCCTGTCGCCAGTGTCGTTAAGCGATCATTTTTCTGATCACTGTATTAGTGTCGCTGGTGACGCTAGTTAGGAATGTAAATATTTAGGTTCGCTGTCAGCGTTTTATAGCGTCAGGGACCCCCATATACTACCTAATAAATGTTTTAACCCCTTGATTGCCCCCTAGTTAACCCTTTCACCACTGATCACCGTATAACCATTACGGGTGACGCTGGTTAGTTCGTTTATTTTTTATAGTGTCAGGGCACCCGCCGTTTAATATCGAATAAAGGTTTAGCCCCCTGATCGCCCGGCGGTGATATGCGTCGCCCCAGGCAGCGTCAGATTAGCGCCAGTACCGTGAACACCCACACACGCACCGTACACGCACCGTACACCTCCCTTAGTGGTATAGTATCTGAACGCATCAATATCTGATCCGATCAGATCTATACTAGTGTCCCCAGCAGTTTAGGGTTCCCAAAAACGCAGTGTTAGCGGGATCAGCCCAGATACCTGCTAGCACCTGCGTTTTTCCCCTCCGCCCGGCCCGGCCCAGCCCACGTGCAGTATTGATCGATCACTGTCACTTACAAAACACTAAACGCATAACTGCAGCATTCGCAGAGTCAGGCCTGATCCCTGCGATCGCTAACAGTTTTTTTGGTAGCATTTTGGTGAACTAGCAAGCACCAGCCCCAGGCAGCGTCAGATTAGCGCCAGTACCGCTAACACCCACACACGCAGCATACGCCTCCCTTAGTGGTATAGTATCTGATCGGATCAATATCTGATCCGATCAGATCTATACTAGCGTCCCCAGCAGTTTAGGGTTCCCAAAAACGCAGTGTTAGTGGGATCAGCCCAGATACCTGCTAGCACCTGCGTTTTGCCCCTCCGCCCGGCCCAGCCCAGCCCACCCAAGTGCAGTATCGATCGATCACTCACTTTTTTTTGTAGCGTTTTGGTGAACTGGCAAGCACCAGCGGCCTAGTACACCCCGGTTGTAGTCATACCAGCACTGCAGTAACACTTGGTGACGTGGCGAGTCCCATAAATGCAGTTCAAGCTTCAAGCTGGTGAGGTGGCAAGCACAAGTAGTGTCCCGCTGCCACCAAGAAGACAAACACAGGCCTGTCGTACCCATAGTGCCCTTCCTGCTGCATTCGCCAATCCTAATTGGGAACCCACCGCTTCTGCAGCGCCTGTACTTCCCCCATTCACATCCCCAACCAAATGCAGTCGGCTGCATGAGAGGCATTTATATGTCCTCCCGAGTACCCCTACCCAACGAACACCTCCAAAAAAGATGTTGTGTCTGCAGCAAGCGCGGATATAGGCGTGACACCCGCTATTATTGTCCCTCCTGTCCTGATAATCCTGGTCTTTGCATTGGTGAATGTTTTGAACGCTACCATTCACTAGTCGAGTATTAGCGTAGGGTACAGCATTGCACAGACTAGGCACACTTTCACAGGGTCTCCCAAGATGCCATCGCATTTTGAGAGACCCGAACCTGGAACCCGGTTACAGTTATAAAAGTTACAGTTACAAAAAAAAGTGTAAAAAAAAAAAAAAAACACAAACAAAAATATAAAATAAAAAAAAAATAGTTGTCGTTTTATTGTTCTCTCTCTCTCTATTGTTCTGCTCTTTTTTACTGTATTATATTCTGCAATGTTTTATTGTTATTATGTTTTATCATATTTGCTTTTCAGGTATGCAATTTTTTATACTTTACCGTTTACTGTGCTTTATTGTTAACCATTTTTTTGTCTTCAGGTACGCCATTCACGACTTTGAGTGGTTATACCAGAATGATGCCTGCAGGTTTAGGTATCATCTTGGTATCATTCTTTTTAGCCAGCGGTTGGCTTTCATGTAAAAGCATTCCTAGCGGCTAATTAGCCTCTAGACTGCTTTTACAAGCAGTGGGAGGGAATGCCCCCCCCACCGTCTTCCGTGTTTTTCTCTGGCTCTCCTGTCTCAACAGGGAAACTGAGAATGCAGCCGGTGATTCAGCCAGCTGACCATAGAGCTGATCAGAGACCAGAGTGGCTCCAAACATCTCTATGGCCTAAGAAACCGGAATCTACGAGCATTTTATGACTTCGATTTCGCCGGATGTAAACAGCGCCATTGGGAAATTGGGGAAGCATTTTATCACACCGATCTTGGTGTGGTCAGATGCTTTGAGGGCAGAGGAGAGATCTAGGGTCTAATAGACCCCAATTTTTTCAAAAAAGAGTACCTGTCACTACCTATTGCTATCATAGGGGATATTTACATTCCCTGAGATAACAATAAAAATGATTTAAAAAAAAAATGAAAGGAACAGTTTAAAAATAAGATAAAAAAGCAAGAAAATAATAAAGAAAACAAAAAAAAAAAAAAAAAGCACCCCTGTCCCCCCTGCTCTCGCGCTAAGGCGAACGCAAGCGTTGGTCTGGCATCAAATGTAAACAGCAATTGCACCATTCATGTGAGGTATCACCGCGAAGGTCAGATCGAGGGCAGTAATTTTAGCAGTAGACCTCCTCTGTAAATCTAAAGTGGTAACCTGCAAAGGCTTTTAAAGGCTTTTAAAAATGTATTAATTTTGTTGCCACTGCACGTTTGTGCGCAATTTTAAAGCATGTCATGCGAATAAAGGTTTAGCCCCCTGATCGAGCGAGTACATGATATCCATGTACTCGGCCTAAGATCATCTTTTTTATTTCATCAAACATTTGGGCAATATAGTGTGTTTTAGTGCATTAAAATTTAAAAAAGTGTGTTTTTTCCACAAAAAATGCGTTTGAAAAATCGCTGCGCAATTACTGTGTGAAAAAAAAAAATGAAACACCCACCATTTTAATCTGTAGGGCATTTGCTTTAAAATAATATATAATGTTTGGGGGTTCAAAGTAATTTTCTTGCAAAAAAAAATAATTTTTTCATGTAATCAAAAAGTGTTAGAAAGGGCTTTGTCTTCAAGTGGTTAGAAGAGTGGGTGATGTGTGACATAAGCTTCTAAATGTTGTGCATAAAATGCCAGGACAGTTCAAACCCCCCCCCCCAAATGACCCCATTTTGGAAAGTAGACACCCCAAGCTATTTGCTGAGAGTCATGTTGAGTCCATGGAATATTTTATATTGTGACACAAGTTGCGGGAAAGAGACAAATTTTTTTTTTTTTTTTTTGCACAAAGTTGTCACTAAATGTTATATTGCTCAAACATGCCATGGGGATTTGTGAAATTACACCCCAAAATAAATTCTGTTGCTTCTCCTGAGTACGGGGATACCACATGTGTGGGACTTTTTGGGAGCCTAGCCGCGCACGGGACCCCGAAAACCAAGCACCGCCTTCAGGCTTTCTAAGGCCGTAAATTTTTGATTTCACTCTTCACTGCCTATCACAGTTTCGGAGGCCATGGAATGCCCAGGTGGCACAAAACCCCCCCAAATGACCCAATTTTGGAAAGTAGACACCCCAAGCTATTTGCTGAGAGGTATAGTGAGTATTTTGCAGACCTCACTTTTTGTCACAAAGTTTTGAAAATTGAAAAAAGAAAAAAAAAATTTTTTTTCCTGGTCTTTCTTCATTTTCAAAAACAAATGAGAGCTGCAAAATACTCACCATGCCTCTCAGCAAATAGCTTGGGATGTCTACTTTCCAAAATGGGGTCATTTGGGGGGGGGTTTGTGCCATCTTGGCATTTTATGGCCTTCAAAACGGTGATAGGTAGTGAGGAGTGAAATCAAAAATGTATGCCCTTAGAAATCCTGAAGGTGGTGCTGGGTTTTCGGGGCCCCGTACGCGGCTAGGCTCCCAAAAAGTGCCACACATGTGGTATCCCCGTACTCAGGAGAAGCAGCTGAATGTATTTTGGGGTGCAATTCCACATATGCCCATGGCCTGTGTGAGCAATATATCATTTAGTGACAACTTTTTGTAAATTTTTTTTTTTTTTGTCATTATTCAATCACTTGGGACAAAAAAAATAAATATTCAATGGGCTCAACATGCCTCTCAGCAATTTCCTTGGGGTGTCTACTTTCCAAAATGGGGTCATTTGGGGGGGGTTTGTACTGCCCTGCCATTTTAGCACCTCAAGAAATGACATAGGCAGTCATAAACTAAAAGCTGTGTAAATTCCAGAAAATGTACCCTAGTTTGTAGACGCTATAACTTTTGCGCAAACCAATAAATATACGCTTATTGACATTTTTTTTACCAAAGACATGTGGCCGAATACATTTTGGCCTAAAAGTATGACTAAAATTTAGTTTATTGGATTTTTTTTATAACAAAAAGTAGAAAATATCATTTTTTTTCAAAATTTTCAGTCTTTTTCCGTTTATAGCCCAAAAAATAAAAACGGCAGAGGTGATCAAATACCATCAAAAGAAAGCTCTATTTGTGGGAAGAAAAGGACGCAAATTTCGTTTGGGTACAGCATTGCATGACCGCGCAATTGGCAGTTAAAGCGACGCAGTGCCGAATTGTAAAAAGTGCTCTGGTCAGGAAGGGGGTAAATCCTTCCGGGGCTGAAGTGGTTAAAAGCCTTTACAGGTTACCACTTTAGATTTTCACAGATGGGGTCTAGTGCTAGAATTACTACCAATGATCTGAAATTCAGGGTGAGGTGTGGGATGTTTCCTGTTTGTATGCATGCGGGACCGACACGTGCGTACGCCCTTGCGCTCGAGCACAGACATTTTTTTACTTATTTTTTAAATTTTTTTATTTTTACACTGTTGCTTTACGTTTTTTTATCACTTTTATTGCTGTCACAAGGAATATAAATATCACTGTGACAGCAATAGGCACGTGACAGATACTCTTTATGGAGAGATCTGATGTCAGGTCATAGCTTCCGAGTTACCATAGCGGAGAGCTAATCAAAGCTGATCCGGGCTTTGTTCAGCTTTCTGACCAGCCAGCGAACATACCAGCTGGTCACTTGGGTCTCCCGATGGGATGGGAGGGCCTACTGTGGAAGACAGCAGGAGAGGGTGGGGGGGTATCCCTTCCCACTGATTGTAAAAGCAGTCAAGCGTCTAGTTAGCCACTAGGATTGCTTTTACAAGAGAGCTAACCGCCAGCTCTAAAAACCAGTACCAGAGTGATGCCTGCAGTTGCAGTCCAGCGACATACAGGTTCATCGCTAGTCCAGAAGTGGTGAACATTAATGTTTGCCCAATGTGCACAGAATGAACACAAACATTTGCCGGATAAATAGCTCACCAAATAATAATAAAAAGACCCCATTGTTTACAAATTGCAGAGAACTCCTCCATGGAGTAGTCATGGGGGTTCAGTTGCTGAATGTTTTCAAAGTGTTGTTTTCTCAGTGTTGTAAAACATATTGCACACACAGACAGCTACTCAGGGTGCTAATTCTGTCATCAACACTGCTGTAGTTTTTTTTAAAACAAATATTTACATAGTTACAGATTGCATCCAGCAACACACTGCTAAAACAGTGAAATAGAACACTGGTCTATTCTGATGTGCTTTTTTAAGGCATAGCAAGCAGTCAAGTACAGCTTCCTTCATACTAGGGAAAGACACCATGGCACAATATGTATGAATTCACATTTCCCTGACCCTTTGAGTAAATAATATACTATAATTAATGCCGCCTCATCAGCGCACATCAGTGAAGGAAAAAAATTACCCGTTTTACTGCGAAAAGTTGGCTCGGCTTAACTAAATGACGTACTGGTACGTCGGTTCATGCACTGGCTTTTGCGGGCACGCACACATCGCAGGAGCTTGCCCGTGGGTCTGGCAGACTCGATGTCCACCAGACACCCACGATCACGGGAAAGAGAGTCAGAACGGGGATCTGTCTTTGTAAATAAGGCGTATCCCCGTTCTGACAAGGGAAAAGAGAGAGATCAGCTGTTCCTAGTGATCAGGAGCAGCAATCCCTCTCTACTCCCAGTGAGCCCATCCCCCTGACAGTTAGAAAGCACCTTCTAGGGAACACTTAATCCTTTGATCACCACTAGTGTTAACCCCTTCCCTGTCACTGGTCACCAAAAACAGTCACTTAGGGTCAGATTTATCCACCGCAATGTCGCAGTCCTGCTAAAATCCGCAGATCGCTGCCATTACTAGTAAGAACAATAAAAAAAAGAAGTTCCTAAATCTTTCCCCTATTTTGTAGACGCTATAACTTTTGGGCAAACCAATCAATATACGCTTATTGCAATTTTGTTTTTTACCAAAAATATGTAGCAGAATCCATATTGGCCTAAACTGATGAACAAATTTATATATATATATATATATATATATATATATATATATATAAAAAATTGGATATGTATTATAGCAATAAATAAATAAAATAAATAAAAATGGCAGAGGTGATCAAATACCGCCAAAAGAAAGCTAAATTTGTGGGGAAAAAAGGACATCAATTTTTTTGGGGTACATCGTCGCATGACCGCGCAATTGTCAGTTAAAATAACGCAGTGCCGTATCGCAAGACACGGCCTGGTCAGGAAGTGGTTAAAGTGTCTATGTCAGGGCAAAATGGAAAATAAAACCTATTTAAAATGTCTCTGGGATACTTGCATGCTTCCCCATGTTTTATCACTTTAAACATCCTGTATAGTAATTGTAGAGTCTGTTTTTAGCTAAAATAAAAAAATATATTATACTTACCTGTTCTGTGCAAGTGGCGCCGATCCTTCTCACATCATTTGACTCAGAGTTCCCTGTGAAAGCAGGAAGTGAAGAGAGAAGAACTGCAGACAGGACAGCATTGGATTGTGAGGGGAGACAGGCAAGTGTTTGGGTACAGGTAGAGAGCACATCAAGTTATCAGTTCACCAAATTTCTGGCAAAATCTACAGGTATTTTTTGTATTTATCGAATAGATACGTATAACAAAACACTTATTATAGTATGTTTAGATTACCAAAAGTGACAAAATAAGTGTAGAATTACCCCCACACAGGGCCGGATTAACCACTTAAGGACCGAGCCTCTTTTTGGTACTTGTTGTTTACAAGTTAAAATCATCCCATGCTATGCCCATCTTCCCCTCACTCGGCAGCCAGGCAACCATGGGAAAGGACGTGATCGTCTCCGCCGCTACCAGCGAGTCCAGTAAGACGGAGACGACCGGAGCACGGCGGAGGGGGGTGGGCACCGCTCCACCTCCACCTCACCACTGATAAAAGTGATCTTGTGGCGAATCCGCCGCAGAGACCACTTTTATCCTAAAGGGAAACGCACTGCATTTCCGAAAATACCGGGGTTACGGCAGCTAGCTGCTGCCATAACAATGCTATTTAGCGTCAAAATACTGACTTTCGGGTACGTCAATTTGCGTGAAGTGGTTAAGAACATCATGGGCCTGGTGCTGAGGATTTTGTTGGGGATTTTTATTAAAAAAAATTAAATAAATAAATAAAAATGCAAACATTTTTTTGTTATACCAAATTCAATTAAATAGAGAGAGGGAGGATGAGAGAGAGAGAGAGAAAATGGATAAGAGAGGGGTGAGGGGTAAGAGAGGGAGGATAAAAGAGAGAGGGGGGATGAGAGAGAGAGAGAGGATGCGCATGAGCGTGCATGGGAGTGACATCAACGCAGCCTGGCCAAAGCAAGTAACCAAAGGCACAGAAGGTGGAAGGGAAGACTGGGTGAAGATGGAAGCGCCCAGGACCCGATTGACCACAGCACATCGCTGGAGGGCTTAGTCTGACAGGTAAGTGTACCCTGATGTGCTAATATGCTGTGCATACTTGTACATTATGGCATAACCTACCTCAGGGCCAATAAGAAGTAGTAATGTTAGCGAAATTTACTACCGTTTTAATATCACAGGATCCCAGGAGCCTCTCATGGGGCCCCCTACTGACCTGGTGGCCCTTGGGCAGTGCTCAAATGCATAGTTGCCAACATTTCAAAAATATTTTCAGGGACACTTTTTTACCAGTGGTATATTTAGAGTAGCTGACATCCCCTTTGTTCCTCTATACATCACAATAGTATCACAAAATTAAATGTGTACTAATAATGGGCAGAACAAATATGAGGACTGAGAAGATTTCCTTTAGTTGAACTAACAAAAGTGTACCCATATAATTTTAAAGAACTGTTTTTGTGGGTAAGAGGCATAGGGGAGGAGTATGGATGGTATAAAAATGGGAAGTATGGTGAGGGAGAGGAAGGTGGAGGGTATAACAGTGGGCACTGTGTACAGGAGAGGAGTGTGGAGGGTATGGCAGTGGGCACTATGTACAGAAGAGGAGTGTGCAGGGTATGACAGTGGGCAATATGCACAGCAGAGGAGTGTGGAGGGTTGACAGTGGGCAGTATGTACAGGAGAGGAATGTGGAGGGTATGCTAGTGGGCAGTATGTACAGGAGAGAAGTGTGGAGAGGATGACAGTGGGCAGTATGTACAAGAGAGGAGAGTGGGGGGTATGATGGGGGCAGAATGTACAGGAGAGGAGTGTGGAGAGAAAGACAGTTGGCAGTATGTACAGGAGAGGAGTGTGGAGGGAATGATGGGAGCAGTATATACAGGAAAGGAGTGTGGAGGGTATGACAGTGGGCAGTATGTACAGGAGAGGATTGTGGGGGTATAACAGCGGGCACTATGTACAGGAGAGAAGTGTATGACAGTGGGTAGTATGCACAGGAGAGGAATGTGGAGGGTATGTCAGTGGGCACAGGAGAGAAGTGTATGACAGCGGGCACTATGTAAAGGAGAGAAGTGTGGAGGGTATGACAGAGGGCAGTATGTACAGGAGAGAAGTGTGGAGACTGGAGAGTATGACAGTGAACAGTATGTACAGGAAAGGAGTGTGGAGGGTATGACAGTGGGCACTATGTACAGGTGAGGAGGATGGAGGAATCTGGAAAGGAAAAATGTAAAGGTTTGTGGAAGGATGTTTAGGGACTGCGTAGTGGTTAAACGGGCCATACATGGATTGAAATTAAGCCAATTAAGCAGAGACCAGCCATAGTCGATCTATGTATGGGCTAGCTGGTAATACACCAGTCAAGCTATTAATTGACTTGAGTACAATCAGCCTTTTCCCAAAACAATCAGTGCTGCCAGCTATAGTTAGCAACACTGATCATTATATTCTGTGGATATGGAAGGCTCCCCACTGGTAGAACACAATAACACTGCGGGAGTGATTCTCCCATCCACAGGTCAGCAGGTTAGAGGGTGTGTGGGGACAGGCTGGGGTGAGAAGTCTGTCAGCAGGGGGGTGTGAGGTGATCATGGAGGGATATCAATCAGCAGGTGGGGGAGTAACTGGGAGTGAAATCTTTTGGAGTAGGGTCTGTCATCTGCAGGTTGGAAAATGGTCACCTGTGATATAAGTTGAAGGGAGGTGGCTAAGATGGGAATTGGCTGTGGAGTGACCTGGTTGGTGGTGAGTGTGAAATGGATGATGTGTTTCTTTCACATTTGTGGTAATGCTTACTGCCCTCTGAAAAGTGATCTGTGGTGGATTGCTTTTCAATGAGTGGTATAGCAGCTGGCTTTCATGACTTGCTACTGCCACCTCCTTGTTTGTTTTTTTTTACATTGCTGAATGGTATTTTTACATTGTTGGACTATGCTGCTACTGCAAGCGAGTTTGGCTTGCAGTTGCAGAGTGGCCCCATTGAAATCAATAGGCGAGTTTGACAGGCGGTGCTGCAGCTAAAGAAATTACAGGAAAAAAAAAAAGTTGCAGCTGTGAAGTAAAGCATCACAGCTACGGCATTCGTACAGCCCTGTCCAAATGTACTTTTAAGATTTGGGTCAGGGACATGCGATAAGGTTAGTGGCTGGTGAGGCACTGGCTAGTACCAGAGCCATATACACACAGGTTACATACACTGCGAATGTTAAAGCGAGAGCAATAATTCTAGCACTAGACCTCCTCTGTAGCTCTAAACATGTAACCTGTAATAAATTTTGAAGTGTCGCCTATTGAGATTTTTACATACTGAAGTTTGACATGTTACAGTAGGTATCTATTTACTCCACGTAACAACATTTTTCATAGTATACCAAAAAATTGGGCTAACTTTAGTGTTTTTTATTTTTTTTTCATTCATGAAACAATTTCTTACCAAAAAACACTTTTGAAAAATTGCTGTGCAAATACCGTGTAACATAAAAAGTTGCAACGACTACCATTTTATTCCCTAGGGTGTCTGCTAAAACAATATATATAATGTTTGGGGTTCTGTGTAATTTTCTAGCAACAAAATGATAATTTTTTACATGTAGGAGATAAGTGTCAGAATTGGTCTTGGGCAAGGGGTTAATTACCATAAGTAAGTAATATACAAATAATTATTATATATTGTTTTTAAGGTAATTTACTATATTTTCAAAAACTGTACTCAAGCAGGTAGCTTAACG
Source organism: Aquarana catesbeiana (assembly GCF_042186555.1). Classification (NCBI taxonomy): domain Eukaryota; kingdom Metazoa; phylum Chordata; class Amphibia; order Anura; family Ranidae; genus Aquarana; species Aquarana catesbeiana. Next base: position 87,712,078 of record NC_133334.1, on the reverse strand, counting down.
GACAAATTACTGAAGTTTGAAGTTATAACTTCTAACCAGTAATTTCACAGTAAATAGATAAATAATAAATTAATATGTTATAACATATAGCATAATAATATATGATTTAGCTTGATTAAATAAGGCACGTCTAACTACAGGTCCCTGGAGCTAACAGTAGCCGCTAACAGTACCACATACATATACACATTTGAGCCAGAGCATCTCCCCCTCGAGAATGATACTCTACCCATAGAAAATTCTTGTCTCCAGCAGGAGGGGATGGACAGCCATCCCATCCCAGAAGATCCTAAGAGAAGACAAAATAACAACGTCCTACACTTCAGATCTATCTATACATGATTTCTGTTGGGAGGGGGTTAGCATCCTACCAACAGAAATTTCAAGAAATCCATTCAATATAGCACACACATTTATTTATTTTTTTCTGTCTTGTTCTGTCAGGAGGGGGTTATAACCTACTAACAGAAACAATAGGGGAAAAAAAACATGTATACAGGGTGGATAGTTCTTTTCCAGAGTTCCTGATGGGAGGAGCCCCTCCCCGGACAAACAGGCTCCTTGAAAGAGTAAATGTAGGGAACAAACCTCACCCAAATGTCCTTGCAATGCGAAAATTCCTCTATCGGGCACACAGGATGGCAGGCTGGTTTGTTACTGCAATAGGGGGAAAAAGGACACATTCTGCCACTCTACTGCAGTCTATGTGGCTCACCTTTACACACACTGTGGCTCCTCACAGTTCTCTCAAGCATAAAAGTGAGGATCAGGTAACCTCTTCTGGTTCCCCCCTTCTTCCTGAATGGAAACTGAATAACTCTGCATGGACCAAACTACCCTGGCAACGAGTATCTGTTCTTTGTAGATGGATCTCGCTAGCCGTCATTCACCCTGAATGTTTTTAAAATGGCCCAGACCTCACTCTCTGGCACCTGCAGGGGCTTAGGGACATGCAAAAAGTCCCAGATCAGGTCATCCTCCCACTCTCCCCGGGAGCTCTCCACGATGTCCATAATCTGGGGAGGGACATGTGGAAAGTCCAAGCCCCACTCCAGGGCTACCCTCCTCTGCACTTCTTGCTGGAATCGGGAAAACAGTGGTAATTCTCTAGGGTTTCATTACCCCAGCAGAACACAGGCATCCTGGGCCCTCATGACCCACTGACGATAGGTGGGTGCTCTGGTCTGGGTGGTAGAAGACCTGTGTGAGAAAGGTTGCCTTCAGGGTTCCTGCGGCTTTTCCAGACCCCACTACTGACTTTGATCCATCCTTGCTCTCAGACTGGGCCTCCAGGACTTGAGATCCTCCAGTTTCCCACTCCTTTTCTGAGCTTTCACTTGGGGATGACCACTCCACCAGCCTCTCAAGGGATCGAAATTCGGCCTGTAGTCTGGGGGAACCCCAATCAATGACCTGGCCCTCGCTTTCCCCATCCAGCTCACCTAAAGGCGACATTCCTCTAACGCTGGCTTCTTCTGGACCCGTTCCTGCTTTTCAGGCAACCACGTTAAGGTGGGTAGCAGCCGGCTACCTTCTGCCATCTTCCTCCACCTCGTGGTTTCTGCTGCTAGCAGGAAACTTTTGGTCTCCTCCAGGGCGTGGCACCGCCCCCTCACTTCCAGACGGGCTGGTGCCTGTGGAACTGATAGGCAGATGGGCATGCTGCTGTAACCCCTTGTTAAACGAACTGAAGTTGGCAGGCATGCTGTTGCTAGTAGGACTTGTCCAGGAATCTCGCTCGGCACGACTGTGCCCGAGCAACTGGGAACTGATGACCGCTGACTTTTCCAGTGGTTGCCGGTAGTAACAATAATATTTGTAGCCAATGTCCTACCGAAGGGCACTATCTCAGCATAGTCCCGCCCGCAGGCACCCGCAGGTTTACCCAGATCACCCTGGGCAACAGTAGACACTTCCAGGCAAACTTTACTGAATAATGTAGGAGTTTGGAGCAAAAGTCCAAGCACTTGCAGAGCGATGAGCATAGTTTTAATCCGGTGAAGAATGTCCAGTATTAACAGAATGCTGGACATATTTGTAATCCATGGGCGCGATTGCCCGCCATGGTTGCCACGTGTGACAGCACATGGTGAAAAGAAGTCACTAAATTGCAGGATTAGTATAAATGTCTGCCCCAGCCCTGATTGGGGTGACTGGGTAAGCAGGCAGTAACAACTGGTAATGACTCCCGCTAGTTGCTATGGGAAACAGCACTTATTTTTACAGTTATGAATAGCAGGCAGAACACACAAGTCCTTCCCAGGGTTCAATTCCTCAATACTGGTGGAACAAACACATTTCCATGGCTCGTTCAACTGCGGATGCTAGGGGCAACGGCTGGCAGGTTACCCGTGAACAAGTAATCCCAGAACGAGCCCCCAAATGTAGCTGTACTCCCATAGGGGCTGCTGAAAGTCGTGGCCCACCTGTCACCCTGCCGAGCCCAGCATTCACTTCCCAATCACCTTGGAGACAATGAACAGTCCAGATGTTTGTTTTGTTGTTTTATTGAGGGAACAGAAGATGGGTAAGGAAATTTATAGGATACCCAGTGGAACAAACAACTGGACAATTGTATAGCGGTCAGTTGGGACAGTTATATACACTTTGCTACTCCAGTCTCCTCCAGCACAACTCTTGCTTGCAGATTGTTACTCTCTCTTTCTCTCTCCAGCACATCTCTTACTTATCAGGCACAGCTAGCACATGTTTAGGCCTGACACAAACTCAGTCAGGCCTTAGCAACCACCATTTGCAGGCAGGGACCGTGGGCTCCTTTTAATGTAGCAAGAATAGAAATAGAAAGTCTTTAGTGCTAGCTGTCCTAGGCGGACTACTGCTCCCAGTAAGTCCTCTTCAGGCCTTGCCAGCCCTTCTGGCTGCAGCTGTCAGACTTCACTGCCAATGACATTGCAATCCTCACTGGCTCCACACCCAGTCTCCAGTCCCGACTGCCCATGTCACTCACCAGCCCTCCTGGTTGCGACCGGTGGTTCCCTCCTGAAGACTTGCCCGGAAGTTCTAGCTCCTGCTGTCCTCTCTGACTCCTCTCTGTGCCTCCTGTTTGGATCCTTCATGAGTTCTTGAAGGACTCTGTCCTGCACCGGTGTCCCAGGCCCCAAGTCACCCCACCCCCAGACTGGGGAGCTCCCTCCTGGGCCCTGACAGCCTAGTACTCCATCCTCAGTTCTTCCACTTGACCACCCCCCCAGCTGGGCTGGCCCAGGGTATTTCAAGGAGGACTAACCCCTGCCAATCCTAGTTGGGGATTGGTCAGGGCTCCTTGGGACACCCCAAACAGCTCCAACCTCTAGAAGCAAGAGGGAGGTAACCTTGGAGTGATGCTGTCTGTGAGTCACAACTGCTACTCTGAGCCACTCCCAGCCTACACAGATCAAAACAAACAAGCCTAGCTTCCAGCTAAGCCTGCCTAAATTTACCTGCTCTCACAAAAATCCTAACTCTAGCACCTACCTAAGTAGAAGGTGCAACACCTATATTGAGATATGTAAAAAAAAAATTTTCTCAATCTGAATAGAAGTACCATGCAAATATCCCACGAGGACTACACCACTGAATTATCCAACAGGAAGGAAAAGTTTGATATATCCTTTTCAGAATACACCATTTATTTGCACAAAGAGAAAAAGAATTACCATTTTTATATCCTATCAGGAATATGCAATTTGTTTATCCCAACAGAAAAAGAAATACCATTTATATAATTTCCTATCAGGAGAACATACTTCTGTATTCCAAAAGGAAGAGATATATAACTTGTATATTCCAGCAGGAATGCACCATTTATTTAGCCCAGCATGAAGAGATATTCCATTTATTATTATACATCAGGGTTTTTACATTTGTTTATCCTAACAGGATGACATATACCATTTTATTTGATATGATCAGGGTTCCAACACTTACACACTCTATAGGGAATATTGTACTGCTTTGAAGTGAACCTATGCTCAGACTTTTAATGCATATACAGACATCTCAAGTCTCCCGTGGGGTGCGGGAGCCTCCCGCATTTCGGGGGCGGCTCCTGGACACCCGCAAGTGCTGCCTGATAGCCCGGCTGCGGCCTCTTTCTCTGATCCTGGATGGTCCCCTGGTTCACATTCAGGGATGATCGGTGCAGCAGGAGGGACAACTTTGAACACCGATTCCCCTGTATAGCTGACATCCATTTCTCCTTCTCTTCCTCCTGCGGCTGTCGGCTAAAAAGCTATACAGGGAGTTCGGTGATCACAGCTGTCCCTCCTGCTGCACTGATCATCCCCGACTGTTCCCTGTATCCTCCTTCTCCAGTTCCCCTCCGTGTCCTTCTACTCACCTGTTCATCTCCCCCCGTTCTTCTATGCCTCCCCTCTGTGTCCTTCACCCCCCCCCCCTGTTCTTCTCTGGCTCCCTGTCCTCCTCCTCCGCCCTCCCTCCTCTCCCGCCGGCTGTGGGGATCTGTCAGGATGGAGAGCGGAGGAAGGGACCGGTCATTTACGGCCCCTTCCTTTTCTGAATTGGACACAGTCAGCGAGATCGCTCCTGTCTCCTATGAAAACTGAGCAGAGTAACCTGTGTGTTTACTCTGCTCAGTTTATGAATGGACAAGAGCTGCTGTCTTCTGTCTATTCATCTTCAATGCTGAGAAAGGGACTGGGGAATCTGTGTCCAAAGCCTCTTTCTCTGTCTCAAAGGGGAGATGTCAGGGGTCTGTTTAGACCCCTGATCTCCCGCCAAAGCCCCTCACCCCCCCAACAGGGTTGATTAAAAAAAATAAAAAAAAATATTAAAAAACAAAATTGTAAACAAAAATTATAAAAAGCTAAATTATAAAAAGAATTATAAAATAAAAAACTACTGACACCACCCCCCTGCCCTACCAACACTGTCCACTGTCTCAACCCCCTCCCCCAAAAAGCATAAAAACAAAAAAATTAAATTGTAAAAAAAACAATATTTAAAAATAAAAACTACTGACACCAAACACTGCCCTACTGACACCATCACCGCCACATACTCCCCACCCCTTCCCCAGAAGCACTGTGAAAAAAATATTATTTAATGAAAATAATAAACAACAAAATTGTAAAAAATAATAGAGAAAATAATAAAAACAAAAAACTACTGACACACTGCTCTACTAACATTGGCCACTACCACCAGCCCCAATCATTGTGAAAAACAAAAAATAAAAAAATAAATTGTAAAAAATCATTTAAAAAATAAAACTGTAAAAAAATAAAAAATAAAATAAAAAACCACTGACACCATCCACTGCCCTACTGACACCATCCTGCACATACTACTTACCGCTGTACACTCTACACTCTTCACATGCACATTATACCCACCTACATACACTCCGCACTCCTCCCCTGCACATACTACCCACCGCCATACACTCTGCACTGTACATTCCTTATTTAACTATACTACATTCTGCACTATGTAAGTCATCTTAGACTCTATAAAACCACACCCCATTTAAGCCACGCGCAATATGTAACACAGTTTAAGCCACACCCACCTCCCTGAAATGAGTTTGCCACCTCACTGAAATGAGTTTTTGCAGGTTGGGGTGTCTGCATATATGTATTCTGAACAGTAAAAGTACATTAAACCAAGACCTCATTCACCTCTGTAGCTCTAGCCATTGTAAAAAATTATATCGGAGGTAATGAAATTCGAGTGTTTTTCCTACTACTTTCTATTGCACCAGATTTTTAGCAATCTGCAAGCTTTCTAATGTAAACACACAGCAAGCATTTCTTAGTTGTTAGGAAACTGACTAAGCCCCTGTTCATTTGTATGTGGCTCTGCGTGCCATAGGTGCATAACAGTGCCTGCATTTTCACTACTGTTTTACTTTACTATTGCACCATGCCATTTCTGTGTGCGGGAAAATGCACCACGTTTTTTAGTGTGGGGGACTTGCCATTAAGATTTAATTGCACCTCAGCATGTTTTCTGTGCAATACTGCATTTTGTGTGCGGCTGCATTTGGGTGTCGGAATGCGTGCAATTTACATGCACTCACGCAGCCGCACATAGCCTAAGGACTGGTTCACACCAGATGCAGTCCAATGCGGTTTTACCCCGCATCAAAAACGCATGGACAGTGTTTAACATGGATTCCAAAGGCCCTCGTTCACACCACTGCACTGCGTTCCAGTGCAGTCAACAAAATTAGAACATGTTGAATTTTTTCTGTATTGAACACACCAGGAACATGGTAATACATATAAAAAAATGCACCAAAGCACACCTCCACAATTGGGATGAAGAAAAAAATAGGAGGAAAACACGGAACGCATCAAAAATGCACCGGATTGCATCAAAAACGTGCATGCAGAAACACCTCAGAAATGTAGAAATTGTGGTGTGAACCAGTCATGAAACTATATCTAAAAACAAAACTTTTTTTCCATTTTGAATAGAGGAGGTAGCATTATAACCAGTGTCATTTTTTTTTTTTTGTTACCATCTGTTTCTAATTAGGGAGATTTTCTCTCAATTCCTGTCCTATAGACATAACAGAGACACTTGAGAGGAGATATGATAGCGAGATTCAAATACCTTACTGGAGACTAGGGATGAGCCGAACACCCCCTGGTTCGGTTCGCACCAGAACCTGTGAACGGACCGAAACTTCGCACGAACGTTAGAAACCCATTGAAGACTATGGGACTTGAACGTTCGAAATCAAAAGTGCTAATTTTAAAGGCTAATTTGCATGGTATTGTCCTAAAAAGGGTTTGGGGACCCGGGTCCTGCCCCAGGGGACATGCATCAATGCAAAAAAAAGTTTTAAAAACTGACGTTTTTTCGGGAGCAGTGATTTTAATGATGCTTAAAGTGAAAAAAAAAGTGAAATATTCCTTTAAATATTGTACCTGAGTAGTGTCTATAGTATGCCTGTAAGGTGGCGTGTGTTTCCCATGCTTAGAACAGTCCCTGCACAAAATTACATTTTTAAAGGAATAAAAGTCATTTAAAACTGCTTGCGGCTTTAATGTAATGTCGGGTCCCGATAATCCCCAGTCCATTACCAGGCCCTTTGGGTCTTGTATGGATATTAAGGGGAACCCCTCACCCAAATTAAAAAAAGGAAAGGTGTGGGGCCCCCAGGCCCTATATACTCTGAACAGCAGTATACAGGCAATGCAAACAAGACAGGGACTGTAGGTTTGTTGTTAAGTAGAATCTATTTGTAATTTTGAACTGATACATTTTTAAAGTGTAGCTCCAGCCAAAAAATCTATTTTTAAGCTTTTTGGAAAACATAGGGAAGGGTTATCACCCCTGTGACATTTGTTTTGCTGTCTGTACTCCTCTTCAGAAGATTTCACCTCACTTTCTGTCACAATGACAAATGTTTTTAGAAAATTTGGGGTTTATAGTGAAACAAGGATTGGTGATAAAGCATCAGTGGAAAGGAGAAACGTTTTTACCATATTAACTCTTACAGGATAGAATTTCCCTTCCTAGGGGTAGATTTCATCTCACTTCCTGTTGTCTCCTTCCGTTTGGAAGTAGGAGTCGTTTGTAAGTTGGATGTTTGAAAGTAGGGGCTTGCCCTATATACTCTGCAGAAATTGTGGCCTTAAATGTTGGTGTTGCCACAACACTGTAAGCCCTCACAGGGCCCTGCTGTGAAATATTAGATCAAGAATTGTAATTACATGCCCCTGTTGAACAGGGGCAGAAAAATTGGGCCTTAGGCACTGGTGTCACATCACTGCAACCCCTCACAGATACTCTAGTTGGAGTGCAGGAACGAGCCCTGCTGCAAAGAATTGCAACAAAAATTGTAATTACACGCCCCTCTTAAACAGGGGCTGAAAAATTGGGTCTTAGGCACTGGTGCTGGTGCCACAACACTGCAACCCCTCACAGATACTCTAGTTGGAGCGCAGGAACGAGCCCTGCTGCAAAGAATTGCATCAAAAATTGTAATTACACGCCCCTGTTAAACAGGGGCTGAAAAATTGGGCCTTAGCCACTGGTGGTGGCGTCCCGAAAAACAAAAATATTCTTACAAGCTATCAGCATGATCACTGAGGAGGAAGAGGATAGTCACTCAGCATAACAGGATAGTCACTCAGCATCAGCATAGGCAGTCTTGAAGGGATCTGACATTTCAAAAAAATGTATTCGGTTACATCAGCATCAGGTGCTTGGTATCTAATGGTGATCCAAGACTGATTCATTTTTATGAAGGTCAGTCGATCGACCGCGTTGGTAGACAGGTGCACCCTGTGATCTGTTATAAAGCCTCCAGCAGCACTGAATGTGCGTTCCGAAAGAACGCTGGATGCAGGACAGGCCAGTAGCTCAATTGCATACTGTGCAAGCTCTGGCCAGTGATCCATCCTCAAGACCCAGTAACCCAGAGGATTTTTGGTGGGAAAGGTGTCCAAGTCAGATCTTGCCCCTAGGTATTCCTGCACCATGTAAAACAGACGCTGGCGATGGTTGCTGGAACCGATCATACCTCGGGGCTGCGGACTAAAAAATTGTCTGAACGCATCGGTCAGGCGGCCACCTTCTCCACCGCTCCTTCTTTGACTGACCGAAGCCTCGGCAACACATTGCCCAGGAACAGGAGTTTGTAACCTCCCAGTTTCTGGGAGAACGTTGCACAGACCTTTCTGCAAGGCCTCCCGAAGATGTTTCATCATCTGCTCCCTCTGCAATGGCAAGATAAGGTCTGCAACCTTACTCTTGTAACGTGGATCAAGGAGGGTTGCCAGCCAGTATTGATCCCTCTCCTTGATACCACGAATACGAAGATCCTTCCGCAGGCTTTGCAGGATCAGGGAGGCCATGCAGCGTTGGTTTGCTGAGGCATTCGGTCCAGAGTCCTCTGGGTCACTAAGGATGACATGATCCGCAGCCACCTCCTCCCAGCCACGTACAAGTCCATGGGTTTCGTCGGACTGTAAATGATCCCTTAAAGACTGCTGCTGATGCTGAGTTCCAGGCTCCACCTCCATTCTGACACAATCCTCCTCTCCTCCTCCTCGTCCTCTTCCTGTGTGATCGGCGGGCACACAGGAACACTGTCTGGATAAAGGGGGCCCTGAGAGCTAAGGAAGTCCTCCTCTTCCTGCCTCTGTTCTGCCTCAAGTGCCCTGTCCATTATTCCACGCAGCGTGTGCTCCAACAGGTGGACAAGGGGGACAGTGTCACTGATGCATGCACTGTCACTGCTCACCATCCTTGTGCCTCCTCAAATGGTGACAGGACAGTGCATGCATGGCCCACTGGCGTGGGGAAAAAAAACAAGCTCCCCTGACCCTGTCCTGGTGCCATAGTCATACAGGTACTCATTGATGGCCCTCTGCTGCGTGTGCAGCCGCTGCAGCATGGCCAACATTGAGTTCCACCAGGTGGGCATGTCACAGATTAGGCGGTTCTTGGGCAGGTTAAATTCCTTTTGGAGGTCTGCCAGCCAAACACTGGCATTATATGACCGGTGGAAATGCACACAGACTTTCCTGGCCTGCCTTAGGACATCCTGTAAGCCTGGGTACCTGCCCAAGAACCGCTGCACCACCAAGTTAAGGACGTGAGCCAAACAGGGCACATGGGTCAGTTGTCCCTGTCGGAGGGTGGAGAGGAAGTTGGTGCCATTGTCACAAACCACCATTCCTTGGCATGGCGTCAACCACCTCTGAACCTGCCCCTGCAGAGCTGACAGAATCTCTGCCCCAGTGTGGCTCCTGTCCCCCAAGCACACCAGCTCAAGCACCGCATGGCATCTTTTGGCCTGCGTACTTGCGTAGCCGCTTGAACGCCTACAGAACACCGCTGGTTCTGAGGACAAAGCACAGGAAGAGGCCATGGAGGAAGAAGAAGAGGAGGGGGTGGAGGAGAGAGGTGTGTCAGAATTAGGGATGAGCCGAACACCCCCCTGTTCGGTTCGCACCAGAACATGCGAACGGGAAAAAAATTTGTTCGAACGCGCGAACACCGTTAAAGTCTATGGGACACGAACATGAATAATCAAAAGTGCTAATTTTAAAGGCTTATATGCAAGTTATTGTCATAAAAAGTGTTTGGGGACCTGGGTCCTGCCCCAGGGGACATGGATCAATGCAAAAAAAAAGTTTTAAACCGGCCGTTTTTCCGGGAGCAGTGATTTTAATAATGCTTAAAGTGAAACAATAAAAGTGTAATATCCCTTTAAATTTCGTACCTGGGGGGTGTCTATAGTATGCCTGTAAAGGGGCTCATGTTTCCCCTGTTTAGAAAAGTCTGGCAGCAAATTGACATTTCAAAGGAAAAAAAGTAATTTAAAACTACTCGCAGCTATTAATGCATTGCCGGTCCGACAATACACATAGAAGTTCATTTATAAAAACGGCATGGGAATTCCCCACAGGGGAACCCCGAACCAAAATTTAAAAAAAAATGACGTGGGGGGTCCCCCTAAATTCCATACCAGGCCTTTCAGGTCTGGTATGGATATTAAGGGGAACCCCAGCCAAAATTAAAAAAAAAAATGATGTGGGGGATCCCCCTAAATTCCATACCAGACCCTTCAGGTCTGGTATGGATTTTAAGGGGAACCCCGCGCCAAAATAAAAAAAATGGCGTGGGGTCCCCCTAAAAATCCATACCAGACCCTTATCCGAGCACGCAACCTGGCAGGGGTCGAGAGAGCGCCCCCCCTCCTGAACCGTACCAGGCCACATGCCCTCAACATTGGGAGGGTGCTTTGGGGTAGCCCCCCCAAAACACCTTGTCCCCATGTTGATGAGGACAAGGGCCTCATCCCCACAACCCTGGCTGGTGGTTGTGGGGGTCTGTGGGCGGGGGGCTTATTGGAATCTGGAAGCCTCCTTTAACAGGGGGACCCCCAGATCCTGGCCCTCCCCCCTGTGTGAAATGGTAAGGGTGTACAAAAGTACCCCTACCATTTCACTAAAAAACTGTCAAAAATGTTAAAAATGACAAGAGACAGTTTTTGACAATTCCTTTATTTAAATGCTTCTTCTTTCTTCTTTCTTCTATCTTCTATCTTCCTTCGGTTTTTTCCTCCATCTTCTTCTTCTTCTGGTTCTTCTGGCTCTTCTGGTTCTTCCTCCGGTGTTCTTGTCCAGCATCTCCTCCGCGGCGTCTTCTTCCCTTCTTCTCCTTGGGCCGCTCTGCATCCATGGCATGGAGGGAGGCTCCCACTCTTCTCTTCATCTTCTTCTCTTGTTCATCTTCTTCTCCGGGCCGCTACGCATTCATGGCGGCATGGACGGAGGCTCCCGCTGTGTGACGCTTCTCCTCTTCTGACGGTTCTTAAATACCGTGACTTGACGGGACTTCCCTGTGGCGTCACAGGGAATGCCACAGGGAAGTCCCATCATGTCCCCGTGCGTCAGAGGGGGCGGGGTCACCGGGTGGCCCCGCCCCCCCGTTATTTAAGAACCGTCAGAAGAGGAGAAGCGTCACACAGCGGGAGCCTCCCTCCATGCCACCATGGATGCGTAGCGGCCCGGAGAAGAAGATGAAGAAGAGAAGAAGATGAAGAGAAGAGAGGGAGCCTCCCTCCATGCCATGGATGCGGAGAAGAAGAAGAAGATGGAGGAAGAAACCGAAGGAAGATAGAAGATAGAAGAAAGAAGCTTCTAGATTCCGATAAGCCCCCCGCCCACAGACCCCCACAACCACCGGCCAGGGTTGTGGGGATGAGGCCCTTGTCCTCATCAACATGGGGACAAGGTGTTTTGGGGGGCTACCCCAAAGCACCCTCCCAATGTTGAGGGCATGTGGCCTGGTACGGTTCAGGAGGGGGGGCCACTCTCTCGTCCCCCCCTCTTTTCCTGCGGCCTGCCAGGTTGCGTGCTTGGATAAGGGTCTGGTATGAATTTTTGGGGGGACCCCACGCCGTTTTTTTTTAAAATTTTGGCGCGGGGTTCCCCTTAATATCCATACCAGACCTGAAGGGCCTGGTATGGAATTTAGAGGGACCCCCACGCTATTTTTTTTAAATTTTGGCCGGGGTTCCCCTTAATATCCATACCAGACCTGAAGGGCCTGGTATGGAATTTAGGGGGACCCCCAACGTCATTTTTATTTTAAATTTTGGCCGGGGTTCCCCTTAATATCCATACCAGACCTGAAGGGCCTGGTATGGAATTTAGGGGGACCCTAATAGCCGCGAGTAGTTTTAAATTACTTTTTTTCCTTTGAAATGTCATTTTGCTGTCAGACTGTTCTAAACACGGGAAACATGCGCCCCTTTACAGGCATACTATAGACACCCTCCAGCCACGAAATTTACAGGGATATTACACTTTTATTGTTTCACTTTAAGCATTATTAAAATCACTGCTCCCGAAAAAAACGGCCGTTTTTAAAACTTTTTTTTGCATTGATACATGTCCCCTGGGGCAGGACCCAGGTCCCCAAACACTTTTTATGACAATACCATACATATAAGCCTTTAAAATTAGCACTTTTGATTTCTCCCATAGACTTTTAAAGGGTGTTCCGCGGCATTCGAATTTGCCGCGAACACCCCAAATTGTTCGCTGTTCGGCGAACTTGCGAACAGCCGATGTTCGAGTCGAACATGAGTTTGACGCGAACTCAAAGCTCATCTCTAGTCAGAATCACCATTAGTTGCATTTTGGAGGCGTGGTGGAGGAACAACCTCCAACACTACTGCACCTTGTCCTGCATCCTTCCCAGCTGCCAGCAGAGTCACCCAATGCGCTGTGAAACTTAGGTAACGTCCCTGTCCATGCCTGCTGGACCATGAGTCAGCGGTAATATGCACCTTACCGCTGACCGCCCTGTCCAGCGAGGCCAAGACATTGCCTCCCACATGCCGGTAGAGAGCCGGAATTGCCTTCCGTGAGAAAAAGTGGCGTTTGGGAACCTGCCACTGAGGAACCTCACAAACTCACGGAAGGGGGCAGAGTCTACCAACTGAAAAGGTAGCAGTTGAAGTGCTAGCAATTTTGCCAAGCTAGCATTCAACCGCTGGGCATGTGGATGGCTGGAAGCGAACTTCTTTCTGCGGTGCAACAGCTGGGGCAGGGGAATTTGCCTGGTAACAATCTGACGTTGGTGTACCGATAACAGATTGCCCGCAAGTACTTGGCTGTGACACACCTAATTCTACACCTTCATTCCTCTCAGTGCAGGTCTCAGAGAGGACTGAAGGTATAGTGGGGTTGGAGATCCCAGCTGATGAGGAGCAAGGAGAGGTCCTCTTTGTTCTTTGGTGTGGGTCTTTTAGGTACGCTTGCCAACAAACTGCATGGCAGGTCAACATATGTCTGGTCAAGCATGTGGTGCCCAAGTGGGAGATGTTTTGGCCACACGAGATACGCTTGAGACATATGTTGCAAATAGCAGCGGTGGGATCTGATGCATTTGTCTCAAAAAAGGCCCACACCAAAGAACTTTTGGAATAATTCCCAGAGACAGCAGCGCCCTGCACATGCGGAGCTCCGCGGTGTGATGCAGTCAGTGTGCTGCCCTTAGGCTGGCCTCTGTAGGGCATCCTGCTTCTTTGGTGATGTGCCTCCTCCTCCTCCTCTCTCCTATCAGGCACCCACGTGAAGTCAGTGACCTCATCATCCCCTCCCTCTTCATCACTGGAGCAAACCTTGCAGTATGCTGCAGCAGGGGGAACATGACTGCCAGATTGTTGTCCTTCTTGGGCACCCCCTCTGTCTGGGCTCACGTTACTGCCTTCCTCTAGCTGAGTACCATCATCAGAGCCTTCAAAACGCTGGGCATCCTCCTGGAGCATGTACCCAACACTGGGTTCAAACAGTTCGGGGGACTCCTCAGGAGGACATGGTGGGGCTAGGGAAGGAGTCACTGATGCCATTGAGCCGAGGGAAGAGGCCGCGTTGGCAGCTGCTTTGCCAGACAAAGTACCCTGAGCCTGGGTGAGAGAGGATGAGGAGGATGAGGACGGCTTGGTCATCCACTCGACCAAGTCTTCCGCATGTTGCGGCTCAACATTGCCAGCTGCCGAAAAAAAGGCCAAGCGTGTCCCACGGCCACGTGCTGATGAGGATGCACCGTGTCCACGACCAGCATTGTTGCCTCTAGACACAGAGCCTGCTTACCCTCTTTTATTGGCTTGTGACTGTCTGCCTCTCCTTGTTGGCCTTCCAGACATACTATTGGCCTGCAGTGAGATGTAGCTGCACAAAACTGGGATGTATATATATACCAATTATACTGCAGCTAGCAAAATCAACTGCCTGCCTGTAATATTATTAGTATGAGAACACCTGCACATGTCTTCAGGTAGTTATACTGTAGGTGCAACTGTGTAGGGTACACAGTACAGTAACTGGAAATACATCAAGAGAGTACACAAGCACCTGGCTTCAGGTAGTTATACTGTAGGTGCAACTATGCAGGGTACACAGTACAGTAACTGGAAATACGTCAAGAGCCCACACAAGCACCTGGATTCAGGTAGCTATACTGTAGGTGCAACTGTGCAGGGTACACAGTACAGTAACTGGAAATACATCTAGAGCCTACACAAGCACATGGCTTCAGGTAGTTATACTGTAGGTGCAACTTTGCAGGGTACACAGTACAGTAACTGGAAATACGTCAAGGGCCTACACAAGCACCTGGCTTCAGGTAGTTATATTGTAGGCGCAACTGTGCAGGGTACACAGTACAGTAACTGGAAATATGTCAAGAGCCCACACAAGCACCTGGCTTCAGGTAGTTATATCTGTAGGTGTAACTGTGCAGGATACACAGTACAGTAACTGGAAATACGTCAAGAGCCCACACAAGCACCTGGCTTCAGGTAGCTATACTGTAGGTGCAACTGTGCAGGGTACACAGTACAGTAACTGGAAATACGTCAAGAGCCCACACAAGCACCTGGCTTCAGGTAGCTATACTGTAGGTGCAACTGTGCAGGGTACACAGTACAGTAACTGGAAATACTGTAAAAACACCTGCCTGCCTGTCAGTATATTAGGAAGAGAAGAACAGGATCTAGCTAAACTGAATACAGTATATATATATATATATATATATATATATATATAAAACACCTGGGATGCATATATATATACACAATACACTGCAAGTGCAGCTAAATGACTCGACCTGCCTACTCTATCTAACTTAAATCAAATGACACTGTCTCTCTGTCTATCTATCTCTCTCCACCGCAACACACTACACAGGGCCGGCGTGCAGGTGGCCTTATATAGTGTGGGGCGTGTACTAAACCCCCTGGCTTTGGCCAATTACGGCTCTCTGTACACACGGCGCTGTGGTTGGCCAAGCATGCGGGTCATAGTGCATGCTTGGCCAATCATCAGCCAGCAATGCACTGTGAATTATGAATTATGAATTATGGGCCGTGATGCGCCACTCGAATTTGGCGCGAACGGCCCATAACGTTCGTAATTCGGCGAACGACCGAACACATGATGTTCGAGTCAAACATGCGTTCGACTCGAACATGAAGCTCATCCCTACTGGAGACCCTAGCATAGGGAAAAAGCATTGGGAGGGAGTTCAAAAGACACGCGACTATTCATTGAAATTGGAAGAGAAGCGGTTTAACCGTAAACTGCGTGGAGGGTTCTTTACTGTCAGAGCGGTAAGGATGTGGATTTCTCTTCCACAAGCAGTGGTATTAGCTGGGAGCATCAGTTTAAAAAAACTATTAGATGAGCATCTTAACAATCACAACATACAGGAATATATGATTTACTCTTGATATAAACACATACACACACACACACCACAGGTTGAACTGGATGGGCTGGTCTCTTTATTCAACCTTACCAGCTATGTAACGGGAAGTGAGAGAAATTCTTTCCATTGTAAAGGAAATCTCTTCTTACTTGTCACAGAAACAATTGACTGCATTGAAAATTTTACCTCTATTCCTTTTCTGGTGACTACTTATGATTTTTGATTTACTCTCACTCTCCTTCCCCATAACATTGGAAATCAGGACAGTTAGATACACTGAGAAAACAATAACAAACAGATAGTGGTTCTAAAAAATCTAAAAAAAAGCTTTGCCAGTTTGAGAATGATTTACTTCACAGTACAAGCAGCTAAAGAGGTAAGTGAGGGCTTGTTTTAAAGTTCCCTTTACTGCTTCTTAATGTGTAAATATTTTAATGTCCATAGTCTATACACAAGTACACTTTATTGCACATCTATCAACAACCCACTTGATACAAGCTACCTTCAATCCCGTTGCTTACCAAGAACATGTTAAAGTAAGCAGAAGGTGCATTTTATGCATCAGAGGTCATTTTGCATGAAGTGCATCTAAACTCAAACACTTAAATCATTTTTCTAAAAATGTAATCCTTTGTATTAAATGTCCTGTTTTTAATATATTTCTTTTGTTTTTTTGATTGTTAGATAGCTCTTCTACAATTGTACTTTGTACTTCTCTAGGACTAGAATAGAAAAAATAGAGAAAATATTTGATTCATACAATCACTCATGTAGTTTGGGATTTTTCTGTACAGGTATTTTGTAACTGGCCACAATACACTTCCTATTTGGTCTGGGGTCTACCATCAATGTCAATATCTATCCTGTCTGCATAGCAATTGGTGTAAACTTTAGAGAGTCCAGCATAAGAAAGACAGAAGTTACAATATTTTTTAGTTATGCCACCTTGTAGGTTTGTAATAGTTTCTGCGAAGAAATCTCCACTATTTTCACCCACTGTAGTTTGCAGGCAGGCTACAAAATAATGCCTGGGCAATTTTGAAAAAAGCCTTGTTCTGCTGATATTAATGATCCTTCATATCCCTATGTTTTGTGGGTGACATGACCTTTGGAGGAGATGATCACTTACAGTGCCTTGCAAAAGTATTCAACCCCTTGGCTTTTTACCTATTTTGTTACATTACAGCCTTTAGTTCAATGTTTTTTAAATCTGAATTATATGTGATGGATCAGAACACAATAATCTCAATTGGTGAAGTAAAATTAGAAAAATACATACATAAAACTATTTTTCAGAAATAAAAAACAGATAATTGGCATGTGTGTATGTATTCACCCCCTTTGTTATGAAGCCCATAAAAAGCTCTGGTGCAACCAATTGCCTTCAGAAGTCACATAATTAGTGAAATGATGTCCACCTGTGTGCAATCTAAGTTTCACATGATCTGTCATTACATATACACACCTTTTTGAAAGGCCCCAGAGGCTGCAACACCTAAGCAAGAGGCACCACTAACCAAACACTGCTATGAAGACCAAGGAACTCTCCAAACAAGTAAGGGACAATGTTGTTGAGAAGTACAAGTCAGGGTTAGGTTATAAAAAAAAATATCCAAATCGTTGATGATCCCTAGGAGCACCATCAAATCTATCATAACCAAATGGAAAGAACATGGCACAACAGCAAACCTGGCAAGAGATGGCCTCACACCAAAACTCACGTTCCGGGCAAGGAGGGCATTAATCAGAGAGGCAGCACAGAGACCTAAGGTAACCCTAGAGGAGCTACAGAGTTCCACAGCAGAGACTGGAGAATATGTACATAGGACGACAATAAGCCATACACTCCATAGAGTTGGGCTTTATGGCAGAGTGGCCAGAAGAAAGCCATTACTTTCAGCAAAAAACAAAATGGCACGTTTTGAGTTTGCGAAAAGGCATGTGGGAGACTCCCAAAATGTATGGAGGAAGGTGCTCTGGTCTGATGAGACTAAAACTGAACTTTTTGGCCATCAAAGAAAACACTATGTCTGGCGCAAACCCAACACATCACATCACCCAAAGAAGACTATCCCCACAGTGAAACATAGTGGTGGCAGCATCATGCTGTGGAAATGTTTTTCAGCAGTCGGGACTGGAAAACTGGTCAGGGTTGAGGGAAAGATGGATGGTGCTAAATATAGGCATATTGTGTGATTTGAGGCTAGGACGGAGGTTCACCTTCCAGCAGGACAAGGACCCCAAACACAGTGCTAAAGCAACACTTGAGTGGTTTAAGGGGAAACATGTAAAGGTGTTGGAATGGCCTAGTCAAATCCCAGACCTCAATACAATAGAAAATCTGTGGTCAGACTTAAAGATTGCTGTTCACAAGCGCAAACCATCCAACTTGAAGGAGCTGGAGCAGTTTTGCAAGGAGGAATGGGCAAAAATCCCAGTGGTAAGATGTGGCAAGCTCATAGAAACTTATCCAAATCTGTGATAGCGCAAAAGGTAGCTCTACAAAGTATAGACTTTAGGGGGGTAAATAGTTATGCACATTCACACATTGACTTTTTCTGGTATTTTGTCCTATGTGTTGTTTGCTACACAATAAAAAAAAAAATCTTCAAAGTTGTGGGCATGTTCTGTAAATTAATTGATGCAAATCCTCAAACAATCCATGTTAATTCGAGGTTGTGAGGCAACAAAACACAAAAAATGCCCAGGGGGGTGAATACTTTTGCAAGGCACTGTATGTGGCCTTACCCCCATTGTGCAGGGAGAATCCCATACCAACAATGTATTTAAATAAACACTAACCAGAAAAATAAAAAGTGTTTATTTAAAATACCCTCCAAAAATTTGGAGTGCTGCACGCCTGAAGCCATCCATGCAGATAAAGGTGGAAAAGGTGGAAAATGTAGGCAATGTTTTGGGCGCACATGCTTTGCAATTACTATACATCCAAGTACAATATGACACACAGTATTTTATTCCATGATTTGAAGGAAGTCCAGTGGACAAGAGGGGCAGTATCTTTGCTTTGTCCAAAAATTACAGTGTGGCTAATTATTTTTTTGTAACCTGTAGAGGCTTTCAGTTGGCAGCCTAATTTTATTTTAAAAAACGCACAAAAAGTATTGTATCAATTTAATTTTAAACGCATTTTAGGTGCTTTTCTTTGTCAGTAATCTCATAATTTAATTTTATATTTTGGAATTGGGCTATTATTAGAGACTATGGTAATTTATTGATTATATACTGGATTTTTTTTTCTCCATGTACTGTTAAGATGAAGATGATGCAGTGAAACATCTTATTACATTGTGTTACTTACTTAGAAAAAATTGCATTTCTAGGGGCATTGTGCTCTGTGGATGGAGCCAGTTGTATATGTAGATGTACAGCTGTGTCTAAGTTGGTAGAAAATGCTGTATCCTGGGCTACTTATTACACAGTACATACTGAGAGAGAAAAATGGTAATCTTTGAAATCTTTCTATTATACTTTAATCTGCGTTTTGCATGTTACTGTATATGGGACTGCATGTTATGCTAAGCTTTTTACTTCAACCCAGTTGAGTCACTGACCTATAACGAGTATATAGAACAATATTTCTGACTTTAATTTGACTTTCCTATTCAATACCATACATCATATTTTTCTGCACTAGGAAAATCCTAGCTAATATTGATTACTTTGAAACCCTTTCACACTGGGGCATTTTACAGGCGTTTTTTTTGCTAAAAATAGTACTTGAAAAGTGTCTGTAAAGTGCCTCTTCTGCAGCACCAGTGTGAAAGCCCCAGTGCTTTCACACTGGGGCAGTGCGCTTACAGGACAGGAAAAAAGTCCTGCAAGCAGCATTTTTGGTATACACCGCTGCCGAAGCTGAATGGGCACCGCTGCCGAAGCTCCGGCAAAGTGCTTCGGCAGCGGTGCTTCTCAGGCGCTATTAACCCTTCCTTCAGCCACTAGAGGGGGTTAAAAGTGCACCGCTAGTGGCCGAATAGCGCCGCTATAACATAGGTAAAGCGCCGCTAAAACTAGCGGCTCTTTACTGCTAACCCCTCCGCCCCAGTGTGAAAGGGGTCTAAGAGTAGCAGAGATAAATTCAGTTTTTCTACATTTCATGTTTAAATTCCAGCATGCTATTTAGCTATTTCTCATCCACCAAAATTCAAAGCAATCAAGTTTGTCTCCTGAAAACATTACCCAAAGTCCATCCAAGGTTAGTAAAATTCCTTTTATCATTTTCAGCTTCAGTTCTCCAATCTTTTTATTTTTATGCATTCTGTCACAAGATTTTGTTTTTGACTATGCCTAAAAGTTTATCCAAACTTCCAAAGTCTATTTTTTTTCTTTTAAAATAACAAGCATGTTATACTTAACTGCTCTGCTCCTCCTCTTCTTGAATTCCCTGCTGGCGCTCCTGGCCCCTCCTCCAGGCCGGGTGCCTATCATAGCAAGCCACTTGCTACGGGGGCACTCATGCATGCTTGTTCCCATGCTCCACTCTGTGTGTCCATAACTGGCTTGACCCCGCCCCCCCACTCCATCATCACTGGCTGCGATTGACAGCAGTGGGAGCCAATGGCAAGGGAGAGAGTTGAGAGGGCTTTGACTCTCGCGCACATTTTTGGATTGAGATCAGGCTCAGGTATGTATTCAGAGGGGCTGGGGGAAGTGGGACCTGCATGTAGAGCTGGGCGATTTTCTCCAAAAAAAAATCTGCAATTTAAAAAAAAAAAACTCAATTCATGATTCGAATCAAGTTTTTTTTTTTTTTTGATGGACAACGCGCCGGTCCTGAGGAGCTGCGGGCAGGAATTTTTAGGCGAGGCCATGGCTTCAGGCTAGTCTGTGGTGTCCGGCCTTGTGGATTAGGCCGAAGCTGCGGCCTTGCCTAAAAACTCCTGCTTGCAGCTCCTCAGGACTGGGAGGTGTCAGTGCCGGTCCTGGGGAGCTGCAGGCAGGAGTTTTTAGGCGAGGCCACGGCTTCGGCCTAGTCTGCGGCGTCCGGCCTCGCGGACTAGGCCGAAGCCACGGCCTCGCCTAAAAACTCCTGCCCGCAGCTCCTCAGGACCGGCGTGGCGTCAGTGCCGGTCCCGGTGAGAAAAAGAAAAAATCTAAAAAATCGATTTGCTGAAAATTTGAATCGATTTGACCTCTCAACTCGATTCAAGATACAAATCAATTTGTTCCCCAGCCCTACCTGCATGGAGTGCAGAGGGTTTTTTTACTTTACTGCATAGAATGCATTAAGGTAAAAAGACATTCTACCTTTACAACTACTTTAAACCGTTCAAAAAAATCTTTGAAGTCTTGAAGTTGCTGGTGGTTGGACTGCCTAAATTAGGTATGTTTTGAATAAGTTTGGATAACAGTTGTGGATAAACTGCCTTCTTTACATATAGTTACATAGTTACATAGTAGGTGAGGTTCAAAAGTCCATCAAGTCCAACCTATGTGTGTGATTATATGTCAGTATTACATTGTATATCCCTGTATGTTGCAGTTGTTCAGGTGCTTATCTAATAGTTTTTTGAAACTATCGATGTCCCCCGCTGAAATCACCACCTGTGCAAGGGAATTTCACATCCTTGCCGCTCTTACAGTAAAGAACCCTCTACGCAGTTTAAGGTTAAACCTATTTTCTTCTAATTTTAGTGAGCGGCCACGTGTCTTATTAAACTCCCTTCCACTAAAAAGTTTTGTCCCTATTGTGGGGTCACCAGTATGGTATATGTAAATTGAAATCATATCCCCTCTCAAGAGAATAAGTGCAGTGCTCGCAACCTTTCTTCAGAACTAATGTCCTCCAGACCCTTTATTAGCTTTGTTGCTCTTCTTTGTGCTCCATTTCTAGTACATCCTTCCTGAGGACTGGTACCCAGAATTGGACAGCATTCTCCAGGTGAGGCCGGACCAGAGTCTTGTAGAGTGGGAGAATTATCGTTTTATCCCTGGACTTAATCCCCTTTTAAATGTATGCCAATATTCTGTTTGCTTTGTTAGCAGCAGCTTGGGATTGCATGCCATTGCTGAGCTTATCATCTACTAGAACCCCCTGGTCCTTTTCCATCCTAGATTCCCCCAGAGGTTCACTTTCTAGTGAGTAGCTTGCATTCATATTTTTGCCACCCAAAAATATATCAGAGTATTCCCCATTTATCACCACTCCCCAAACTCACCCTTGTAGCCAGTTTTCAATCCATGTACTCACCCTATGGTCCATTCCCAAGAACGATTCTTCATGAATCCATGCTGGTTACTGCTAATAATACCGTTTTCATTACTAAAATCTTGTATATAGCCCCTTAGTATACCCTCCAAGAGCTTGCATACTATTGTTGTTAGGCTAACTGGTCTGTAATTCCCAGGGCTGTATTTTAGTTCTTTTTAAAATATTGGTGTTACTTTGGCTTTTCCCCAATCAGCTGGTACCATTCCAGTCAATAGACTGTCAGTAAAAATTAGGAACAATGGTCTGGCAATTACTTGACTGAGTTCCCTAAGTACCCTCGGGTGCAAGCCATCTGATCCTGGTGATTTATTAATGTTAAGTTTCCCAAGTCTATTTCTAATTCTGTCCTCTGTGTCAGAAACCATGAAATCAGGCCGAGACAGAAGTACAGTTAAATCACACTTGTTTAATAATAAAAGTAAACAGAACAAACGTAGTCAAAACATAGCCAAAGTTCAGTAACCGGAACGGATAGTCAGCCAAGCCAGAAGTCAGGTATCAATGTAGTGGAACAGCAAGCAGGATCTGGAGCCAGAAGGGATGTCAGCAAAGCAAGTCTTGAACAGGACCGCAGGAGATCTTTTCTGTGATGTTGACCAAGGCGAAGGCAGAGATCCACTGGGCTGAACGGCTTAAGTAAGCAGTACTGATGAGCAGGATATCATCAACAGCTGAGTAACTGTGGAGAGATAGGAGCTGGCAATTAGCCGACAGCTGAGCGGCCAGATCTGAGAAGGAAGGGCTGAGCCCAGCCCTGACAGTACCACCTATTCAACGACCCCTCCCCCTCGGAGGACCACCAGGCTTGAGGGGAAAACGTCTATGGAAATCACGGAGGAGGACAGGGGCATGTACGTCCGAGGATGAGACCCAAGCGTGTTCCTCCGGACCGTACCCCTTCCAATGCACCAGGTACTGTATGTGCCTATGGAACCTACGGGAGTCAACAATGGACTGTACTTCATACTCCTCATGGTTCTCAATCTGTACAGGGTGAGAACGTGGAGGTGGTAAAGCAGTTGCAGACCAAAGGTTTTATTAAGGAGACATGAAATACATTCGAAATACGCATATTAGAAGGAAGGTCTAATGCGTAAGTTACTGTGTTAATCCTGCGAAGAATACGGAAAGGCCTAATAAACTGAGGTGTGAACTTCAGTGAGGAAACACAAAGTTGGAGGTTGCGAGATGACAGCAAGACGCTGTCCCCAACCTGGTAGGAAGGCGCAGGCAGACATCTGCGGTCAGCATGGAATCTGTACCTATCATTAGCATGTCGCAAAGCCTCCTGGATTTGTGCTCAAGTGGAACGAAGACCACGGAGATGCTCCTCTAATGTAGGCATATTCTCAAATGAGTCAGGCAACATGGAACGTTGGAAACCATAGTTCTCCATGAACGGGGCCAATCGGGAAGCAGAATTCAAGGCACTATTGTGCGCAAACTCTGCCCATGGTAATAGGTCTGACCAGTTGTTATGATGGTCAGAAATATAGCAATGTAGGAATTGTTCTGAGGACTGATTGGCTCGTTCTGCAGCCCCATTAGACTGCGGGTGATACGTAGAGGAAAAAGCAAGCTGAATTCCCAACTGTGCACAAAAGGCTCACCAGAACTGGGACACAAACTGACTACCCCTCTCCGAGACAATCACCTTGGGTAGCCCATGTAAGCGAAAGATCTCCCAAGCAAAAATGGAAGCCAGTTCCTTATAAGTGGGCAACTTCTTAAGTGGAATACAATGAGACATTTTTGAGAACCGGTCAACCACCATAAGGACAACTGTGTTGCCCTGGGAGTTGGTTAACTCCACAATGAAATCCATAGACAGGGTGGTCCAGGGCCTCTCTCCATTGGGTATGGGTTGTAGGAGGCCCACTGGAAGATGTCTTGGAGTCTTACACTGAGCACACACGAAACAGGCAGCTACAAAGGGGGTTACATCAGCACATAGGCTAGGCCACCAGAATTGTTGGCAAAAGAGTTTATTCTTCCCAGGGTGGCCAGCAGCCTTGGGAGAATGGTAAGTCTGGAGCACGGCAGTACGGAGACTCTCTGGGACAAAGCAGCGGTCACAAGATTTCTCAAGAGGAACATGGACCTGAGCAGCAAGAATTTTGTCACCCAAAGGAGAAGTGAGACTGGTGCGAACCATAGCCAGAATACGATCAGGAGGAATCACAGGATCCGGAACCGACTCCAACTTGGAAGTGGAGGAAAATTGTCGTGACAAGGCGTCAACCCTTACATTCTAAGTACCGGGTAAGAATGAGACAACGTAATTGAAACTTGACAAGAATAGAGCCCATCACTCCCTTATGGGAGAGAGGCGTTTAGCCTCAGACAAGAATGTGAGATTCTTATGGTCAGTAAGAATGAGAACCGGCACAGTCGTACCTTCGAGGAGATGTCTTCATTCTTTCAGGGCTAAAATGATCGCCAACAGCTCTCTGTCACCAATCTTGTAATTGCACTCCGCAGGTGACAATTTCTTGGAAAAGTAGCCACAAGGATACATAGCGCTCTCAGAGGTAGGACGTTGAGACAGAAGGGCGCCAACACCAGTCTCAGAAGCATCAACCTCAAGGATAAAAGGTAACATAGGATCAGGATGTGCCAACACAGGAGCAGAAACAAAGGCAGCCTTAAGACTGTCAAAGGCCTTAATGGACTCCGGAGACCAACTCTGTGGGTTACCGTCCTTTCAGGTTATATCAGTGAGGGGCTTGACTAGAGATGAGAAGTTACAAATAAACTTCCGATAATAGTTGGCAAAGCCCGGGAAACGCTGCAGTGGACGTAAACCCATGGGTCGGGGCCACTGTAGGACTGTCGAAAATTTCTCTGGGTCCATTGAAAAACCAGCAGTGGAAATGACATAACCCATAAATTTAATCTGTTTACGATGGAACTCGCACTTCTCCAGTTTACAACAGAGATTGTTCTCTCTTAGTTTCTGAAGCACATGACAGACATCTGTGTGGTGGCTCTCCAGGGACTTGGAAAATATGTGGAAATCATTGAGATAAACCACCACACATAACTGCAACAAATCTCAGAGGACATCGTTAATAAATTCCTGGAAAACTGCTGGAGCGTTACAAAGGCCAAAAGGCATGAGGAGGTACTCATAATGGCTTGTTCTGGTATTAAACGCAGTTTTCCACTCGTCGCCCTCCTTAATCCTCACGAGATTGTATGCCTCTCTCAAATAAGGCTTTTTGAAAGCCGTTGCTCCCTTGAAGGTCTATATTGTTGGTAATCAGTAGATCTAGTAACGCCTTGTTTCTAATTGGTATGTCTACCATCTGACCCATGATATTGTCCTGCAAGACATTTAAGAACTGGCGAGCCGTAGACGAATGCCCTGCCCAGTCTATGTCTGGATAATTAAAATCCCCCATTATGATCACACTTCCCATCCTTGCTGCTAATCCAAATTGTGATAGGAGGTCTGTCTCCCCCTCCTTCCTCAGGTTAGGGGGCCTATAGCATACTCCCAGTGATATTTTCCCCTTAGCTTTATTGGTTTTAGTAAAAAAAACATGCTGCCAGATAAAAGAGGTTATGTGCGAGGGAGGACCAGGTTAGACTTCCATTCCATAACAATAAAAAAATGGGTCCCTGGTGTGGGACCCATATAATTAATAACCTAATTTAATTTAGAAGGTATGTATTACATGTTGGTTAAAGAATGTTAGATGCATGCATGTTGTGGCTCATTTCCTGTTTGACCCCCACAAATTCTTTTGAAGAAGCCAAACTTTTGTGCGTCAGAATTCAGGATTCACAGTATAAATGGATTCTGCTATAAATGTCAAAATTCTGGACAGGGTGCAATTGTAGGCAGGACTGACGAGCAGCATATCATTAACAGCTGAGTAACTGTGGAGAGATAGGAGCTGGCAATTAGCCGACAGCTGAGCGGCCAGCTCTGAGACGGAAGGGCTGAGCCCAGCCCTGACACTCTGTTAGCCATGAGGGTGCTTCCTGTGATGTGTCATGAGGACAAACACTGCAGTTTTGATTACTAAAGCCCCCTGATTTGTTTTTGCTTTCCTCTGCTGTGTGTCTTTCGTGTTCTATCTTAGCCGCCCTAATTGTACCCTTACATATCTTGTTGCATTCTTTGTAAAGTCTGAATGCTGATGATGATCCCTAAGCCTTGTATTTTTTGAAGGCCTTCTCCTTTGCGTTATATGCATTTTTACATTAGAGTTAAGACATCCAGGACTTTTGTTCTCTCTTTTAACTTTATTTCCCAATGGGATGCACTGGCTAATGCCCTTAGTTAATATGCTCTTAAAGCAAACCCATCTTTCCTCTGTGTTCTTTGTTTCTAAAATTTTATCCCAATTTATACCTTCTAGCAAGGTTCGTAGTTTAGGGAAGTTGGCTCTTTTGAACGTCAGTGTCTTTGTGTTCCCCTTGTGTTTCCTATTTGTGTGATTTATACTGAAGCCAATTATCCTGTGATCGCTGTTTCCTAAATTGCCCTGTATTTCCACATCCATGATCAGGTCTATATTGTTGGTAATCAGTAGATCTAGTAACGCCTTGTTTCTAGTTGGTATGTCTACCATCTGACCCATGATATTGTCCTGCAAGACATTTAAGAACTGGCGAGCTGTAGACGAATGCGCGGTTCCCTCTGCCCAGTCTATGTCTGGATAATTAAAATCCCCCATTATGATAACACTTCCCATCCTTGCTGCTAATCCAAATTGTGATAGGAGGTCTGTCTCCCCCTCCTCCCTCAGGTTAGGGGGCCTATAGCATACCCCCAGTGATATTTTCCCCTTAGCTTTATCGGTTTTAGTAAAAAAAACATGCTGCCAGATAAAAGAGGTTATGTGCGAGGGAGGACCAGGTTAGACTTCCATTCCATAACAATAAAAAAATGGGTCCCTGGTGTGGGACCCATATAATTAATAACCTAATTTAATTTAGAAGGTATGTATTACATGTTGGTTAAAGAATGTTAGATGCATGCATGTTGTGGCTCATTTCCTGTTTGACCCCCACAAATTCTTTTGAAGAAGCCAAACTTTTGTGCGTCAGAATTCAGGATTCACAGTATAAATGGATTCTGCTATAAATGTCAAAATTCTGGACAGGGTGCAATTGTATATATAAAATATTATCTTGCCGTTTGCCAGTTTGACATCAGCAAGTAAAAAATTCCCCATCATACTGATAAAAAAATGTTAAAGTGATCACTTTCAAACTCCTGTAACCGTCAGCAGCTTGGCAGTACCACAGTTGATTCCCAGCTGTCTAGCGAATTCTTAAAGACAAATATATCAGTGTTTTTCTTTTTTTCCACAACTGGCTAGGACAGAGGCCAACTAAGATCCGCCAACCTGTCCAAATATAATGCGAGATAGAATATCTCATAATATATGTAATATAGACTAGGGCATGGGCTGGTTTGCTCTCACCCACTCACGATCTGTTAATTAGCAATCCCCTTTTTAGGTCTTGAGCACATAGATGACAAACATGATTATAATGATGGCTTCTTTACTCACTGTTGGATAATTTAACGGTGTAAAAGTCAGCATAGATGTGTACAGCGTTTGTAAGCAACCTTACGGCCATGAAAAAGCATGTCATGCATGACTTGTCTTGCAATAGTAGAATTCAGTAGCATAGAACAATCTTGGCTGCACAACAAGGGCTTATAGTACTGTATTCTAGAGAAAGGAAAATTCTAATTTAGTCTAGACACCACTGACTCTCTCACTATATGAGTACCACGCCAATACATACGGACTCTTAGCAGACCTGGCTCCTCTGAATGTATTGCTTTCAGTCACTTTACTATGATCTGACAGCTCTAGAATCTTTCATTACAGTCCCATACATGAAATGTGTCCCCGTCACAATAATACCTATCTGCACAGATTCTGTGCAATTAAACTGCTACATTCAGTTAGATCATTGCACACAGTTTCAGTTAGTGCCACCAGATTACAGTGGATGAAAGCCAATACATGAGTAGAGTTATACAGAGGCATTCCAGAATACAAATACAGGGGTACTCCAGATGGGGGGGAGTGGGGCTACATATATACATTGAACCAGTTACTGTCTATTAAAAACAATAAAGTACATATGTAGGCAGGTGCAATCTATATTTTCCACTGAAGGTGGTGCTCATCCGCAGCAGCTATGGAGGTGGAGGACCTAGTTCCTTTATGGTTTCCTCCGTCACAGGGAGGCAGCTATCTGATTGGATGCCAGCACCCCAAGTGACTTTGGCGGCCACCTTGGATCAGGAAGAATCTATTTAAGATTTTGCGAGTGGCCAGTGCGAGGGATAGGATAACCATCTGTCGGGGACAGTGCTTAGCATCAGGAAAAAGTTCCGGAGGAGTAGGGAAAGCACAGAGACACTCACTTCTTCCTGAAAACCTCAAAATTTGGGTACTGAGCGGCTGCACTGCATTCTGCTCCACAAAACAGATGCTGACGGCTTCCCTGAGGCTTACATCTGCTGACACTTCTCTGTTGCGTCCTGTGAGTGTTCCTGATAGGGTTGCCTTCCCATTGGGCTTGTTGTGTATTGCTGGACTTCTGTTACAATCTTTTCCTGTTTCTGCACCAGTTTTCTGCCTGCCGCACCATGCTGCACCTACCCACACATATAAAAAACACCGTTTTATTGTTTTGGATAGTAAGTAAGATAGGAAGTGAGAGGAGATTTCTCAAAAAAATTACAATCCTTGTTTAGACAGCTATCACCAAAACAAGTCTTCCCACTGGAAATTTCCCCCTTATTTCTGACCCAGTGACCACTCAATGTTTTAGAGTTTACCATACTTTTCACCCCATTGGCAATGGAATCCTGAACATATAGGGTGATTCCTCACAACCGGGACATAGATAGCAGTTAAAACCTGAAAGGGGTTCTAATCCATCCTGACTTTATCCAAAACTAAAGAAAAACATTTTGGTTTAAGATATAATTTGTCCCATATGCAGTAATGCCACATCACTTCTACACCTGTAAATGCAGCCTATAACTGTAAATAGAGATGGGTCGAATGGACCCTTGTTTGGTTCGCACCAGAACTTTTTAACACCTCGAAAGTTCGTACCCGAATAACAAACCCCAATAAAGTCAATTGGACCAGAACGTCAAAAATCAAAAGTGCCCATTTTGAAGGCTTATATGCAAGTAATTAGGCATACAATGGTTATAGGGGTCCGGGTCCTGCCCTGGGGGACATGTATCAATAAAAAAAACAAAAGTCTGTGAAAAACGTCATTTTTAAATGAGGAGTGATTTTTTGATTTGTAAAATGAAAGCCTAAAAATGAAAAATTCCTTCCAATATAGTGCATGGGGGCTCCCCTTAGTCTACCTGTAAAGTGGCAGATCTGTACCATGTCTAGAATCTGCTGCAGTAATAACTGCATTTAAAGCCAAAAAAATTACATTTTCCCTGCAAGCTGCCTTTATTTTGCTCAGCAACAGCTGGGGAGCCAGTGTGTATGATGAGGCCACAATGTAGTGCACTGAGAACAAGAATAGAGATTTTTTGGATACATTCTTGTGTCACTTTGACTGTTTATAAAAGTAACAGGTTTGTAAAAATTTGTCTTCGGGTGTCAGTGGTGCCTTCCCACCATAACCCTATAGAGGTAATCTTGATGAAAGCAAGAATTGGCCTTGCAATGATATGCACCTGTCAAACAGGTGCAGAAAAATTACTCTTTGGGTGTCGGGGACGCCTTCCCACTGTAACGCTATAGAGGTGCTTGAAAAAAGACGGGGCATTGAGGCCTTAAGGTGGCCCCAGGGACTTTAAACGGTGGTCAAATCAATAGAGTTGAGAACATAAAAAATTCATTTACTTATTTAACAATCTTTAAAAAAACAGACATTGGCCAAAGACCACATACAGAACAGTATATTCATTGATACAGAGATTAATACCACTTTCTCAACATGTTTCGCTTTCCTAAGCTTCTTCAGGAGATATATTGTGATATTATGGTCAACTATGAAAATAAAGAAAATATGTATGTAAACAAATGTCTGCTTATAAGTTACAGACATAATATATATTGATACATATTGGTTTGATCATAGGGAAAAATAAATTAATAATATATGAAGAATACAAAAATTGAAAAAACGTATATATATATCATACATCAAAGGAATATATAACACATGTGTATCAAAAATAATAATAAAAAAAAAAAAAAAAAACCACACCGACCACCAAGTCACAATTTACTTTTTCAGTCTTACCTTTAGAGAAAAAATTTTTTATTTAAAAAATAAAAAGTAGAAATTTGTGCGATAGCAAATGTTTTTGCTCTTATAGTCCCCACCTCGTTGAAAAGGCATGCAGAGAGGAATAAAAGTAAATGAGATACTCTAAAGAAAAAATCACATACAAGGGTATTATAATCGTATCAATTTTTATGTTCTAATAAAATTAATTAGCAATAGCAATGATCCAGAATGAGAAAATAAGAAGATGTACCTCTGATAGAATCAATTCATGAGTGGCAAGGGGTTACATCCAAAGGATGGTAAGGAGCCAAATTGCTGTGCATGTGGAAGGACGGTTCCTATATTGCTGTAGAATAGCAGTTGAAAAATGGGCAGTACACAGGGCCGGAACGCCCACAAACAACTGGTAGGTGAACCAGACCTGAAAATACGTCTGCAAACTACCACAGGGGACCTAAAAATATAGGCATAAAAATAGAGACTAAATATAGGGTCATATACAAAAATAGATGTTTGTTGAGGAAAATACAAACACTTACTCGTAATGGTCAGGATTGGTTTGAACCAGCGTTACCAATAGGAGCGTCCGTCTGCCCAGCGTATCAACAGGGGAATGACAGAAGCTGGCGGGGAAAACCCCGCTTTTAAAGCCTCTCCAGCGCGTAGGCGTCCGTCCCATCGTCACGCTGCGGACCGAAAAAGGCAACTGCGCATGCGCACGCCTCCCGATTTGTCAACAAGGATAGACGTCGGCGGCGTCAGACATATAAGACTGACCCGCGGCCATCTTGGAAAATCCTGTGCCCTCAATCTGGCACTACGGAAGTTCACAAGGTTCAAAATGGGAATTAAACTGATTGGTATAGACAAAGTGGGCGGCGTAGGAGACGTCTAGGACAGTGTTTCTCAACTCCAGTCCTCAAGGCGCACCAACAGGTCATGTTTTCAGGATTTCCCTCAGATGAAACGGCTGTGGTAATTACTAAAGCAGTGAAAACTGATCAAATCACCTGTGCAAAATAGTGGAAATCCTGAAAACATGACCTGTTGGTGCGCCTTGAGGACTGGAGTTGAGAAACACTGGTCTAGGATGACATAGCTCACCTGATAATAAGTGGCAAAGGGTGGGAACTGGTGGCATGCAGGAGTGAGTTTCCTGCTGATGCTTTATGAAAGAGGATAGTTCCTATGGTTCTATCTGGATTAATGAAGAGGGTGACGTCCAAAAACGTTAGGGTGGTCTGATTGGCTTCCATGGTGAAAGTTAAGTTTTTTTTTTTGTTTTTTTTCTTCTTCCCCTCATCACCACCCATATATATATGTGTACGTACATATACATATATACAGTTCTGGATATAATTAACTATCAATTACATTTTGTTATTTTGTATATTATTATTTATACATTTTGATCTGATGTGCGGCATGAGCTTTTGCTCTTATTTTTCCTTTAGTCCTTTTTCCTCTATTTCTTGGCATGCACGGACACCCAGGGCACTTAGCTATTCTTTTCCTAATCAATGTCTTGTTTGCTCTGTTGCCCTTCACTTGACATCTGCTGCTGCTTTTCCCTCTCCCGGTTATTTACCTATATGGTACCATTATGTATTAATAGCCCTAGTCTTAGCCCTATGGCTTTTTTAGTGCCATATTTGGGATATAGAACTTTTAAAGATGGCCGCAGGTGAGCTATGTCATCCTAGACGTCTCCTACGCCGCCCACTTTGCCTATACCCATCAGTTTAATTCCCATTTTGAACCTTGTGAACTTCCGTAGTGCCAGATTGATGGCACAGGATTTTCCAAGATGGCCGTGGGTCAGTCTTATATGTCTGACGCCACCTACGTCTATCCTTGTTGACAAATCGGGAGGCGTGCGCATGCGCAGTTGCCTTTTTTGGTCCGCAGCGTGACGATGAGATGGACGCCGTCGCGCTGGAGAGGCTTTAAAAGCGGGGTTTTCCCCGTCAGCTTCTGTCATTCCCCTGTTGATACGCTGGGCAGACGGACGCTCCTATTGGTAAGGCTGGTTCAAACCAATCCTGACCATTACGAGTAAGTGTTTGTATTTTCCTCAACAAACATCTATTTTTGTATATGACCCTATATTTAGTCTCTCTTTTTATGCCTATATTTTTAGGTCCCCTGTGGTAGTTTGCAGACGTATTTTCAGGTCTGGTTCACCTACCAGTTGTTTGTGGGCGTTCCGGCCCTGTGTACTGCCCATTTTTCAACTGCTATTCTACTGCAATATAGGAACCGTCCTTCCACATGCACAGCAATTTGGCTCCTTACCACCCTTTGGATGTAACCCCTTGCCACTCATGAATTGATTCTATCAGAGGTACATCTTCTTATTTTCTCATTCTGGATCATTGCTATTGCTAATTAATTTTATTAGAACATAAAAATTGATACGATTATAATACCCTTGTATGTGATTTTTTCTTTAGAGTATCTCATTTACTTTTATTCCTCTCTGCATGCCTTTTCAACGAGGTGGGGACTATAAGAGCAAAAACATTTGCTATCGCACAAATTTCTACTTTTTATTTTTTACATAAAAAATTTTTTCTCTAAAGGTAAGACTGAAAAAGTAAATTGTGACTTGGTGGTCGGTGTGTTTTTTTTTTTTTTTTTTTATTATTATTTTTGATACACATGTGTTATATATTCCTTTGATGTATGATATATATATACGTTTTTTCAATTTTTGTATTCTTCATATATTATTAATTTATTTTTCCCTATGATCAAACCAATATGTATCAATATATATTATGACTGTCACTTATAAGCAGACATTTGTTTACATACATATTTTCTTTATTTTCATAGTTGACCATAATATCACAATATATCTCCTGAAGAAGCTTAGGAAAGCGAAACATGTTGAGAAAGTGGTATTAATCTCTGTATCAATGAATATACTGTTCTGTATGTGGTCTTTGGCCAATGTCTGTTTTTTTAAAGATTGTTAAATAAATAAATGAATTTTTTATGTTCTCTACTCTATTGATTTGAGCACCGTTTAAAGTCCCTGGGGCCACCTTAAGGCCTCAATGCCCCGTCTTTTTTCAAATATATTTTCTGGGATGTGGTGCTTTGGATTTTCCCTCCCTTCCAAATATTTTTTTTTGCTATAGAGGTGCTGTTGATGAATGCAAAACAAATTGCAATGATATGCACCTGTCAAACAGGTGCAGAAAAACTGGATTTGGGTGTTAATTGTGCCCATGAAACCTATACAAAAAAAAATCTTCCAGATGAAATGATTGAACACCCTCAAAGGTAGGCAGCCTCGAAGTCCTGCAGAGATGCCACATCCCAAAAAGACTTAATTAGTGACATCGGCATCAGGGGCTTCATAGCTGGTAATCCAGGACTAATTAATTTTTATAAAAGTCAAATGGTCCACAGAGTCTGTGGACAGACGCGTTCTATGATCAATAACAAAACCTCCTGCAGCACTGAATACCCATTCTGAAAACACGCTGGATGCAGGGCAGCCCAACAACTCAATAGCATATTGGGCAAGTTCTGGCCAGTGGCCTATTCTCATGACCCAGTAAGTCAGTGGATTGCCAGCTGGAATGCTCTCCATCTCAGTATTGGCCCTTATGTAATCATTCACCATCACCATGTGATGCAAATTCTGCCGATGCGATGTGGAAGCTGACAGCCTTGGTCGGCGAGGACTAAAAAAATTCCGAAATGCCTCACTTAGGGGGTCGCCTTCTCCAACACTCCTCTCTTAACCAACAGAAGACTCAAAACGTCATTTCCCACGACACTGTAACCTACTGGAGTCAGGGAAAACGTTTAATAAAATCCTCTTTAACGTGTCCTCAAGAGATTTTATCTTCTGCACTCTCTGTAGGGACGGGATTAGCTCTGAGACCTTCC
The DNA here is from genome assembly GCF_042186555.1 of Aquarana catesbeiana. Taxonomy (NCBI): domain Eukaryota; kingdom Metazoa; phylum Chordata; class Amphibia; order Anura; family Ranidae; genus Aquarana; species Aquarana catesbeiana. Next base: position 87,677,985 of record NC_133334.1, on the reverse strand, counting down.
CCTTATAACGGTGGTCAAGGAGGGTTGCCAACCAGTAATCATCCTTCTTCTTTATGCCACGTATTCTTGGGTCCTTTCGCAGGCTTTGAAGCATGAGGTTGCGCATGCGCCTCAAATTTGCCGAGGCTTGAGAAGCAGACTCCTCGGGGTCACTCAGGATGACAGCATCTGGAACTTCCTCCTTCCAGCCACGTACTACTCCCAAGGGTCCTGGGGTTGGAAAGTCATCGCTTACAGATTGACTCTTGCCAACAGGTTGAGCGGTTGGACGTTAAATGCCTTGTTAAGCATGTCGTACTCAAATGGTTGGTGTTTTTGCCATGTTTGATGTGCCTGAGACACAGTTTGCAGATAGCAACAGTGTGATCTGCTGCAGATGTGCTGAAAAAGGCCCAGACAGCTGAGCTTTGGGGATTGGGCCGGGAGATAACAGCTGCAGAATGTGATGGAATAGGGTGGCTGCTCTCTACTCTTTCTTGATGTCGACCTCCTTGGGGTTGTGCCACCTCACCTTCAGTTTCCTCCTCTGCTCTACCTGGCACCCAAGTCGCATCAGTGACCTCATCATCATCATCTCCATCTCCTCCATCTTCATCATTACCACTGGAGACAACTTGGCAATACGCTGCGGCTTGGGGAACATGAATGCCAATTTGTCTACCAGTGTTACTCCCTCTCTCTAGGCTCATATTCCTGTCATCCTCAACCTCAGAACCAACATCTGAATCCAGTAATGGCTTGGCATCATCAAGAAGCAAGTGGCTGACGCTGTGGTCAAATAACTAAGCTGACTCCTCAATGGCTGATGTTGGGGCTATGGCAGGAATAGATGTAGACAAGGAGGCAGGTTTATCCACTATGGCAACTGCAGGGGACTACACACTTGTCTCTGCTTGCGTGACAGAGGATGAGGAGGATGAGGAGGATGAGGAAGGTTTAGTAAGCCAGTCCACCACCTCCTCTGAATGCTGTGGCTGGATAGCACAGGCAAACTCACTAAACAGAGGAAATGATGCTCTGCCTGAGGACTGACCACCACATCCTCTTTTGCCCATGGACACATTTGTTGCTGGCCCCCTTACAGTGCCAAGGGAACGTCTGCCTCACCTTGTTGTCCTCCCAGACATTATTGGGAGGGAGGGGGTGGTGCTTATAAGCGAATGTAAACAAGAAGTTGAAATCTGTACGTAGATGCACTTTAATCAATGTAAAGAGGTGTTTGGTGCTCTTTATTTTGAGTACTCACACTACACAGACACACTCCATGGATACACTATAATATACTGCAATATAATGCACCAAACATTACAGTGACGCACAGAACTATATGGCGTTAAACTGGCAATAACGCACACAGAACTATATGGCGTTAAACTGGCAGTAATACACACAGAACTATATGGGATTAAACTGGCAGTAACACACACAGAAGTAAATGGTGTTAAACTAGCAGTAACGCACAAAACTATATGGCGTTAAACTGGCAGTAACGCACACAGAACTATATGGCGTTAAACTGGCAGTAACACACACAGAACTATATGGGGTTAAACTGGCAGTAACGCACACAGAAGTAAATGGTGTTAAACTGGCAGTAATGCAATCAAATAGACGGTGTTCAACCGTCACTACACTGACGCTATCTGAACTGTTCCTACTCTAGCTATACACTAATGTAAAGATTACTGACACGGTCTGACTACACTACACTGAAACTATCTGAGCTGTCTCTACTCTACACTAATGTATGTATGAATGACACGGTCTCACAACACTATACTGAAACTATCTGAGCTGTCCCTACTCTAGCTGCACACTATGCAAAGCTGAATGATGGTCCTCCTCACTACACTCACACTATGCCTAGACTGACACTAATCTAATATTCTACACTGAAAATTGAAGCAAAATAGCACAGTATAGCACACTAATTAACTAATAGTACTGAACAGAGCCCTGTTCTATCTCTCTCCACGCCAAAATCACACTGAAAATGGCTGCTATTGAAAGAATACTTTTATACTGTGGGGCGATAATGAGCCATGATTAGATAAAGTCATGATGACAGTGTCCAATCGTGACTCTGGCAGTGCTCTGTGCCCTGATTGGCTAAAGCTTTCACTGCTTCAGCCAATCAGGGCTTGCAATGCACTGTTCAGCGCCACAATGCATTGTGGTTGGTTCGGGGGCCAAACAAATGGTCAAACAACCCGTTTGTTCGGCTATTCACTGAACCGCGAAAGTTCAGCCCGAACTTAAGCTTGGACCGAACGGTTCGCCCATTTCTAACTGTAAATGCAGCCTTTTCATTAACACTTTTTTTTAAATGGAAGTTACAGATAAAGACATTTTCAGAAAAGGTAGTGTAAGAATCAGGATATTTGAGGTGTCTATATGTGATACATCAGACTAACTGTATCTTAAAAAAAAAAAAAAAAAACACTTTAAAGCCTGGTACACACTATTCTTTTTTTTTGGTCAAAAAACGAAAACAAACTGTCAGCTCCAATCAGAGCCGCTGTACTAACTGTGCAAAGTTAGTATAGAGATCTCTCCTACCAAGCTAATGTGTTCTGACAACGGGACGCCAATGGCTGAGAGCGCTGATCAGGAGTCAGTCGGCTGCTGGTTTTCCAGCATACACATACGACACAACCAATAAATAAGCTTTAAAATAAGCCCTCACTGACCTCTGTAATTATATCCACTGTGGAGCAATTCCTCCTCAAATGTGATAATACAAGCAGTGAAGTCATTACAGTCAGCTATCTTATGAAAGTGAATTCTGAAAGTATAAAGCTGGCCATAAACATAAAGGGCTGAACAAGAGAAATCCATGGAATATCAAGCTATTGTATTCTGACAGCCAATACTCACAGCTGTCAGAAAACCCAAACAGTGACTGCAGCTGTTTGGCTGACTTTTTTCACCCAGCTCCTTTTGATTTCACAAATGAAGTTTGTTAAGCTAGGTGGAGTCAACAGGGCTACGCATAGCTCAAATTTTGGCCAATTCACAGGAATTTGAAATTTGAGCTGTGTATAACCAACCAGCTTAACTGAGAAGCTTCAGCTGTAAACTTGGTGAATGGCTCCAGCTACAGACATCAGTAAGTGCCTGCGTTAAAGTTTATTTTTTACTGCTTGTTAACAATATGCAAATATTTAAATGTCCATTGGTTGGCCACAGTTCTTCTTTGAAATGTATGGCAAGCCAAAACTTTTCCTTAGGCAAGCCATACATGATTTATTTTCTTTCATTTAACCAGCAGGTTGAACGAGTGAAAATAATTGATTCCCCCATCCACACACTTAATGCCATGTAAACACGGTCGGATTTTCCGATGGAAAATGTGTGATAGGACCTTGTTGTCGGAAATTCCGACCGTGTGTAGGCTCCATCACACATTTTCCATAGGAATTTCCGACACACAAAGTTTGAGAGCTTGCTATAAAATTTTCCGACAACAAAATCCGTTGTCGGAAATTCTGATCGTGTGTACACAAATCCGACGCACAAAGTGCCACGCATGCTCAGAATAAATTAAGAGATGAAAGCTATTGGCTAGTGCCCCGTTTATAGTCCCGACGTACGTGTTTTACGTCACCGCGTTCAGAACGATCCGCTTTTCCGACAACTTTGTGTGACCGTGTGTATGCAAGACAAGTTTGAGCCAACACCCGTCGGAAAAAATACATGGATTTTGTTGTCAGAATGTCCGATCAATGTCCGATCATGTGTACGGGGCAATAATGTGGATGGGGAAATCCCTCCCACTGGTCTCCCGTTTGCCAGAATACATTCATCATACGTCAGCACTGATCCAGGGAAAATATGCACACAGATTGCCTTCTATACAACCAACTTGCCCATAGATGGATTGAATTCTGCCTTGCTGAACTAGCCAAATTTTGATTTATTTATAGCTGGCTTTACTCTTGGCTAGAGTTGGGAAGGATTAGAGACTTTGTTAGGTTTTATTGGTAACTAGAGAAATCTTGGGTTGACATCCTTCCCACTCTATACCATACCCTGGACTGGACATACAGTACATTTCTAAGCCTTTTAGGCCACTGATGTCATTATGGAAGCTATATTAAAAACAAGCTGCAGCAAAAGCTTTTCATTTTGTATATTTTTCCCCTTCTGTCTAAGTGACACCAAGTCATATCCTGATATACACTGGGTCACCCAGATGAGAGGAAATCTCCCCAACAATGACAGACAGCAATAGAAACCTGCCAGAGGACATATTTGGGCAATATTGATTCCTTTAAAGTTGATGGCTATACATGGGGTTAAATGTAATTGTAAGGGCTTGGGTTAATGGGCTTTGGGCTTGTCATTGGAATTTTTCTGAGATTATTCAGAATGAATTGACATGTGCAGTTGACTTGCGGTTTACCTCCTTCTGATCTGAATTTGATCTGCTGCAAGTGGGTTTTGCATTCTCATAGACTTGTATAAAGATTTTAAAAAACGCTTAAAGCAATCAAAGGCCTATCTACACAAGCCCTTATAGACACCTCAGACCAATTGTTACATTTTTTAACATTCTCATAGACTGTATAAAAATTTTAAAAAATGCTTAAAGCAACCAAAGGCCTATCTACACAAGCCCTTATAGACACCTCAGACCAATTGTTACGTTTTTTTTATCAACTCTTTGTACCGTTATTCCAAAAGTATATCCAAGCGTTACCCAAATTTATCCCCAAACCTAATTTACCATTGCCTATAGTAAGAAACATCTTTTATTACCCCCCCCGTGAGATGATCACCAGGCTTGTAAAGTTCTTACAGTGGCAGCTGCTGTTAGCTCAGTCGAAATGATGTAGGCATGTTTCCAGAACTACATAACCTAATAGCCCTTCCCTTGCACACAGTGTGATTTTTGACAGTCAAGGCAGTAACAAAAGAGGGATAAGGTGATTGGTGGAGTTCTGTAATCCACCCAAAAAGACTGACAACGCTGATAGGGATTTATGTCTAATGATGCGTACACACGAGCGGAATGTCCGACAGAAAAAGTCCAATGGGAGCTTCTCATCGTATATTCCGACCGTGTGTATGCCCCATCGGACTTTTTCTGTCGAAAATTCAGACGGACTTAGATAGAGAACATATATTTTTCTGACGGAACAAATTACTATCGGAAAAAACGCTTGTCTGTATGCTGTTCCGACGCACCAAAAACGATGCATGCTCTGAAGCAAGTACGAGACGGAAGCTATTGGCTACTGAACTTCCGTTTTCTAGTCCCGTCGTATGTGTTGTACGTCACCGCGTTCTGGACGGTCGGAATTCGGTGTGACCGTGTGTATGCAAGACAGCTTGAGCGGAATTCCGTCGGAAAAACCTTCTGAGTTCATTCCGACGGTAAAACTGGTCTTGTGTATAGGGCATTACACTGTGTTGTTAGCTCAAGCAGGAAGTTACAAGAACACTATTTGTAGCATTTAGAGGGATAAAACACTTTCCTCATAGAAGTTGTTCTTTTGGTTCCAGTTCTGACCCAGTAAGTCCTGTAAAAGAGAAGGAGTAGTACCTACAGGAACAAAAATTACATTCTCCCATGTGTCCCAATGTGTGTGTCCTAATGTTCACAATATGGTGACACTAGTGATGTAACAACCAATATCTGACACTGACACCCAGGGTGGATAATTTTTTTACTACCATAACTATTTTCAGTAATAATCCTGAAAATTCAATGTTATGCAAGATGGAGGTGGGAATAGAATTGGCTGATGTAGGATGGACATCAGCAACTGTAAGTACAACTGCAGTTTTGTAAAGAAAGACTGAACTTAGCAAATCAATCTGTCACATGTACAAGAACTCAGAGATGCTATCTCCTGCTTAGCTGGCAACATTTAGAAAGTAGTTAGAAGGGATAATTTATTTATTTTATTTCAGGTACTTATGTAATGCCATCAATTTACACAGTGCTTTACATATACATTGTACAGTCACATCAGTCCCTACCCTCAAGGAGCTTACAACCTAAGGTCCCTAACACACATATACTAGGGCCAATTTAGTCGGGAGCCAATTAACTTACCAGCATGTCTTTAGAGTGTGGGAAGTAAACTGGAGTACCCGGAGGAAACACACGCAGGCAGAGGGAGAACATGTAAACACCAGGCAGATAGTGTCATGTGGTCGGGATTCAAACCAGTGATCGTTTTTTGCTGCTAGGTGAAAGTGCTAACCACTACACCACTGTGATAACTAAGGAAATGTGAAGAAAAAAATGTTGTTCTTACATTTTCTATGCAATGGTTTTGCACAGAGCAGCTCCTATCCTCTTCTTTTTGGGTCACCCACCAGCGATCCTGGCCCCCCCCCCCCTGCTGAGTGCCCCCAATAGAAAGCCTTTTGCTATAGGGGCACTTAAGCAGGCTCGCTCTCGAGACACGCTCTGTGGCTTCATTAATACACAGAGCATTGCTCGGCCCTGCCCCCTCTCCTCATTGGTTCATTGGCTTTTATTGACAGCCTACAGCTCCCACTACTGTGTGACCCAATGAGCAGAGAGAGAGACCCGGGAGAGATGCTGTTCATGCACAACGCAGGATCGAGATTGGGCTCAGGTATAATGGGGGGCTGGGGGGGATGTTGCCCCAGAAGGTTTTTTGCAGAGAATGTATTGAGATAAAATAAACCTTGAGCCTTTAGAGCCACTTTCATAATAAGTGTGATCAGTGGCTGACCATAATATTAAACTAACTCTTCCCCAGCATTGGTAGTCATGGCTGTTACAATAAGCCCCTACCCACAAAAGCCTTATTGTCAGTGGCTGTTTGTAAGAATGAACAAACCCCCCCAGCACTGGCGGTCAGTGGCTGACTGAGACAATACTTCCCCCCAAGCATTGGTGTTTAGTGTTTACTTAGCCGAGCACACATTTTCACACTGTCACCTCTCTACTCACGAGCCAAGGCTAACAGGCAAAGATCACTCCTACTGACACTTACGCTAGGTTCACACCTTAGTGTTTTTGCGGTCCGCATCTGTGCGGGCACAACAGCCCATTCAAAAGAAAAGTATGCCGTGCCTGTGTTTCCACAAAAAAAGGTGCATGCTCCTTTTAAAAAACATGGCCGCAGGGAAATCGCATGGTCTTTTTGACCCGCAAATACGCTGCGGGCTGAGATGCATGCTATTCAGAATAAACCCAAAACTAGAAACACCCTCTAAATGGGACTTTTTAGTGCATCCACAACTTAAGTTGTATATAAAAAGGTATATTTTATTGTAACAGATTAAAAATATATTCCATACATAAAATTGAAAATTAGATGCAATTTACATGACAGACAACCATTTTGATCGGTCAACACATGGGTTAAATGAAGACAATATTAGCCCTAAACATTCAGAATGAATGGCAGCCCCACGTGTCTCCTAAGAATAGTGTGTTTTCAGTGCAGGTGGTTGCGGGGACGGGAATCGCTGCTTTTCCCGCACCCGTAGCCAGCCACATGCATAGGTGTGAACCTAGCATCACAGCTCCTTTCAGTGTGAGAGCTGGTATGCAAAGAGTGTTTCAGCACCCAGCACACGACTGCCAATCTACTTGTCATAGGTATCTGAATAATAGCACCCTCTAATTGGTGGTACTTGGTGGGGATCACCCTCCTCCCTAAGAATGCTACAGGGGGGACATCATAAAAATAATGTTTATTTCACTAAAAGTTTTGTGGTTCTACACATATCACCTGTTATGAAAACATGCACATGGGCTTTGAGATTTTAATATTTGACTTTTTGTTTTTCAATTCCCTAAGATTAACAGGTGCCGCACAATAAATATTTGTACAACAGTACGACAAAAGGTGAATTAAAGAGTATGTAAACACTGAAAATGAGTTTAATTTATCAATATATCTGTTCAATAAGTTCAAAATAAAACCCTGTAAATTCTGACAGAAATTTAGTAAGCTCCTTTCTTCCTATAGAGAGCAAACAAAGCAGCACCTAAAGTCTCCATTATTATCAACCTCTGCCCAGTTTACCTCTCTGAACTACAGACCCCCCCCCCCTCCCCTTCTATGTTATAGAAAGGAGGAGTAGGGGTGTTCTGTAGTCTTAACAAAATGTCTGTCCTAGGACAGTGTGTGTTACTGGTAGGATCACCAGGTGAAAGCATATGAAAAAAATCTTGAAAAAAAGAAAACTAACACAGCCACCATATCTAAAGACTGGTGAGCTGCAATATATTGATCTCTTTTCTTGGGTATGGATACACTTAAACTAATAAACCTGACAATGATAAAATAGAGATTATTGTACAAAATACCACAAAAACGGATGTTATTAAATTGACTTTGTAAATCCAAACATCTATTCTGCACAATAACTTACATATGCAGTTTACTTTTGAAAGACAATACCTGCAATTCTGTCTGCAATGGCGTTTATTTATACAGTGATCTGGCATTTTTGAAATGACAAGTATTTTGCACTGGCCAAGAAAAATACAAACCACTTCTCTGGCATTCACTTTTGGCATAGGCCCAACTTCTCCTTACAGGCCCTCTCAGCAAGTTAACCAGCTACAGTTGCACACTTTTGGCAGAGACGGGGTTAAATAGGATAGACGGCAGGATGAGATATGGAAAGTGTCCGCTTGGCAGGTCTCCCCGTCTCCTCACCCCGGGGCCGCTTGCAGAATAAGACACAGACGTGACACCAATCCTAACCAGGCCTTATTATTGTATTTTTTTCAGTGTTATTGTTCTTGGCTATTTCTTGGGTACGTTTCTGATTTGAAATGGAATCCAGAAGTCTGTTGCCCAATCTTACCTCCCGCATTCACATTTTCTGTGCTCCTTCCTGCCATTCTCCGGAGGAACAAAAGAGCTGACTGTATGTATACCCATTTATCTGTTTCCCATTCTATCTATGTAAAAGACAGTATCCACTGGACATCTGGGCCACTTTTATTAAACAGTTATTAGGCACCACTTGCGACATTATTTAAACCACTACAAATACCACGTTGTTGAGCCAAAAGAGAAACCTTCTTAATTTGTCTCTTTTATAAGCAGAATAATTGCACTTTCTTTATATATTAATTAGCTCTCTTTTGATTAGCCCTGACTTAACAGCAGAGTGCACAACAGTAGGGTGGGGGAGCAGGAAATCAGAAGCACTTATTTTTGCTGGTGGTTCAGTAGGCCATTCTTGCCACCTACTTCAGTTCAGCAGGCCTCAGATCACACCTTCCATGTTTACTAATTGGCAATTGCTTCAGCGGCTGCAGATGGAGTGAAGAGGTGATCCTGCTTCCTTGCGTTAGAGTGAAATGAGATCTCTCAGCTGAAGGTGGGGTGGTGACATGAGGTCCTGAGAAGGACCTTACCTCACTGAACCACCAAATAAAATAATAAGGGGCAACATTTTACTACGATGAGCAACTAATGCTTTCACCCATCCTTCCCATCTGTTGTATTCCTTTTCTCTTCTTCTATCATTGCCCTGCCTATGCTGTACCGCACTTCCACCTCCAGTGTCTATTTACGTACCATGAGTTACCTCTGTCTCCAGTATCCTCCTGTATAGGAGTAGGGAAAATTATTACCATTATTATATCCATTTACTACAGATGGTGCTGTGTTTGGGATATGAACCAATGGCCCTGGTGTCAGGTGGAGGTGCTAGCCACTTGGCCACTTTGCTTTTAATTTTTTTTTTTTTTTTTTATGCTTTACATCTTAAAGTTTTATATTTGAAGTTTTGTGATGACACATACTAATGACATATGCCTATATTTTTAGTTCATTACAAGCATAATTTCTGATACCCCTTGTACCAAATTATATTCTTAACTGTAATGTCTGCCTTAATTTTGCAAAGGGCTGCGCAAACTGTTGGCACTATATAAATCCTGTATAATAAATCCGGTATAATAATAATTTAGAGCTTTGTTAGCATTAAAAATAATGGGTTACAGTGTTTTGGCCTGCGTCCTCCCTCTTCTCTTGTATAAAGCAATCACAGTATTTCATCTAGGTAGGCTTGACAAAGAAGGAGGTCCTCCGACGTGCGTAGCCATGCGCCCACTGCTCCGCCCGCATGTGACGTCATTCAGGGGAACCCCTGCAACACCATGTGCCTGTGTATAGTGCTCTGTCCTCCAGCTGCAGCTATTCTTCCACCTGACAGCACTGCTATCCAGGACTACAGGTGTGAATACAGACAGGTGCCCATGCTGGGAGTGTTGAATACATGTTTTTTCTATTTTAATTTTGTGAGTGGCCAATTTGCATTTGTTTTTACACTTAAAGATTTTAACTCTACACACTTATGCCCTGTACACACGGTCGGATTTTCCGACGCAAAATGTGTGATAGGACCTTGTTGTCAGAAATTCCGACCGTGTGTGGGCTCCATCACACATTTTCCATTGGAATTTCCGACACACAAACTTTGAGAGCTTGCTATAAAATTTTCCGACAACAAAATCCGTTGTCGGAAATTCCGATCCTGTGTACACAAATCCAATGCACAAAGTTCCACGCATTCTCAGAATAAATTAAGAGATGGAAGCTATTGGCTACTGCCCTGTTTATAGTCCCGACGTACGCGTTTTACGTCACAGCATTTAGAACGATCGGATTTTCCGACAACATTGTGTGACCGTGTGTATGCAAGACAAGTTTGATCCAACATCCGTCGGAAAAAATCCATGGATTTTGTTGTCGGAATGTCCGATCGTGTGTACAGGGCATAAGTGTGCGCTCTTCTTGTTTGTTTGTTTGTATGTCATTTGTAGATTTCCTCTTGTGAGGAGCAACACCAAAGGCAGCAAGAGGTGTTTTATTACTCTTGATGATTCCAATGGCTGGATTAATCACGTGTGGTTTAATCAATTTATGGACATGGACTGTCTTTTCTAATGGTCTTGATTTTTGTTTATATTCCACAAGTTCTTTCATATACATTTATATAAGGCATAAGTATTTTGAGTGCACTAAAAAATATTTTAATTTTATTTCCTCCTTCCACTTTTGGTTCCAGCTTCCCCATGAACTGTGCCTTACTTCAGCCTCCAGTGTTAATGCCCCCAAATGATGTCTCATCACTGTCTCCAGCATCACTATGTAAAGTGTTTCACCTCTGCCATCAACATCCCCCTGTACTGTGCGCTACTTCTGTCCAGTGGTGTCACTACGGGGTGCAGAGGGTGTAGACCGCACCCAGGTGACACCCGCCAGAGGGGTGACACCAGGGCCGGTGCTACCATAAGCGCGAGCTACCCGCCAGTGGGATCCCAGAGGAGGTAGGATCTGTGGCTTATCGGAGGTGCAGGCAGCTGATGCAGTAATGCACTGCCCATTGATTTCAATGGAAAGGGGCGCTTTAGGAGCAGTGTATTCACCACTCCTACAGCGATACAAAGAAGCTGCTTGCCGGACTTTTTTGGACGTCCTGCCAGCGCAGCGCCCGGGCTTTCACACTGGGATTGCAGCTGAGGCTTTTTTCAGTGGGTATTTTTATTGCTAAAGCGCCTGAAAAACACCTCCAGTATGAAAGGGGTCTAAGTGTCAGTATCCTGTTCTGTCACTGCTGTTCTCAGCCCCCTCCCTCACTCTACCACCCGTCCAATCCCACACTCCACCTCCCAGTTGTGTCCGCTTAACCCCATCCACACTCCAACCCCCCCATGCAATGCTTGCCATGTGCTCTGAAAGGGTTTATGTGAGCAGCTGGCGGGAGATCTGAAACAATGGCTGCAACAGCTGCCTAATTCCGCGTACACACGATCGGACATTCCAACAATGAAACCCTGTGATTTCTTTCCGACGGATGTTGGCTCAAACTTGTCTTGCATACACACGGTCGCACAAATGTTGTCGGAAATTCTGATTGTCAAGAACACGCTGACGTACAACACGTACAACGCCACTATAAAGAGGAAGTTCAATAGCCAGTGCGCCACCCTTTGGGCTCCTTCTGCTAATCTCGTGTTAGTAGAAGTTTGGTGAGAGACGATTTGTACTTTTCAGCCTCGTGCTTTTCAGATCGTTACTGCTCTTCAGTTTGTGCTTGTGGGTTTGTGTCTGGTTTTCACTGCGTGTAGTCAGTTCGTATCTGGTCTTCAGTGCGTATTTTTATATTACGTATTTGATTTGCAGTGCGTTCTTGTCCGCTCATTTCTGATTTTCAGCTCGCTCTTCTCAGGTCTTTCTGATTTTCAGTGCGTTCTGTTAGTTCGGTCTCACCAGGCAACCGTTTTCTAGCCATGTTGCGGGTATGTACTCATCGTAGAGTTCGTGCTGTGCAGGGGCTTGGTGTTGGGGTTCTTACTTTGACCCAAGCCCAGTCCATGAACAGGGCGGAGAGGAGTTCATGGACGAAGAATTTGTTGCTCCAGTGTGACCAATTCTCACACATGCCTTTGTTGCGGGAGATCCGTGAGAATAATCCTGATGATTTCAGGAATTATCTCCAGATGATGGACCCCGTTTTTCACCATTTGTTGGCTTTGCTGTCCCCTTATATTACAAGGCAGGACACCTGCATGAGGCAAGCCATCACTCTTGAACAGAGGCTCGTCTCCACGTTGCGGTACTTGGCGACGGGGAGAAGTCTGCAGGACATCAAGTTCTCGACAGGCATCTCCCCCCAGGCTCTGGGAATCATTATTCCAGAGACCTGTTCTGCCATCATTCAGGTCCTGCAGAAGGACTATATTAGGGTAAGATTTCTCCTTTAACATCACATTATATGTATTTAATGTATGCTAATGAATTGTATTTCTTTCATCATTCCCTAATTACCATGATTGTAATATGCTGTGAATGTCCTCTTTGTCCTCATGCATGCTGGAAGTTTTTCAAGTTCCTTTTTTGTCCTTCATGCATATTTGCCTTCACTAACCTCCCCAGCATATCCTGGGCCCATACCCACCTAGCCTAGTCACTTAACAATGTATTTTGTCACCTCCATAGCAGTGCTTTACCCTAAACACCCCCTAAAATGTGTACAAATGTTATTTGTGTCCTTAAATTCAGGCAGAGTGCCAGAGGCTTTTTTTGGGGGTCACAAAATAATTTGGAACCCTCCCTCCCCCCAACCGCTAAGTCAACTGATACCAAACCTCTATATGCTGACTTTGCCAAACCCATACACACTATACCTACCTCTTTTGTGTTCATATTTATGGATGAATTCACCAAAGCATGTAGTGAAAGGGTGTAGTGAATACTTTCAAATGGTACTGTTTAAAAGTGCTTATTTTTCTTTTTCTTGCTTCACTCCACAGTTTCCTTCAACGCCACAGGAATGGCAGACTGTGGCAGACTGTGGCTTCCCAATTTGCCCAGCGGTGGGACTTTCCCAACTGCGGAGGGGCAATAGATGGGAAACACGTCCACATAGTCCCACCCCCCAACTCGGGGTCATACTATTACAACAATAAGGAGTTTAATAGTATTGTGATGTTGGTGGTGGTGTCGGCGACACATGAGTTTCTCTATGTGGATATGGGGAAAAATGGCCAGATGTCGGATGGTGGAGTCATCGCCCAGACTGAGTTCTACGGACGGCTCCAGAGTGGTGGCTTGGGATTGCCACTTCCATATGACAATGTGGCTGGTCTGCCATTCGCCTTTGTCGCTGATGAAGCGTTTGGGCTGGCCTGATGCGGCCGTTCCCCATGAGGACCTTCACCTCGGACCAGAGGGTTTTTAACTACCGGCTGGCCAGAGCCAGAAGAGTGGTGGAGAATGCTTTCAGGATAATGGCCAGCCGGTTCCGCCTATTCCTTACGCCAATCAACATGGCGGAATATAAACTTAACCATATAATACTTGCATGCTGCATTCTCCACAACTTTATAAGGAGAAATTCTATGGAATTATGTGGCCTCAGTTGGGCCTGAGGCCGGATTTCAAGACCAAACCCTAACGGCGCTTGAAGCTGGCCATCCTGGCTTGCCTCCCCAAAGCGCCCGTGAGGTCTGTCTAAAATATATGGAGTACTTTGCGGGTAGGGGGCTATTGATATGCCAGAAAATGTTTAACAAACATTTTTTTTAAGAAATTTGTATTTTAAACTGAAAAATATCTCCTTTGATTTACTGCTTTTGTTTCTTTTAGCTGTCTCCTAGGTTATCCAATGGGCTTATTTTTTTGTCCATTTTTTTTCAATAGTGCAAACGTAATTTATTTGATACATGAGGTGACAATCTCTTCTTCAGCTAACTATTTTGTTGTGGGTCTGCTACACACATACACCTTGTTTTTGTTGTTAATGTATTAATGCATTAAGGATAAAAATATTCATTGTTTTCAGCACCATGATTTTATTTTTTGGAGTGACGAAAATGGCCTGATTGTTGCAAATTATAAATCACTGTGGGTGTTATTTACTAATGCAAAATCCACTTTGCACTACAGGTGCACTGCAAAAGTGCACTTGAAACTGCACTGAGCGTGCACTTGTAGTGAAAAGTGGATTTTCCTTTAGTAAATAACCCCCATTATCACTGTAAATACCAACTTACTCCAAAAACTGCTATTGAGCATTGAAAGAAGAAGCCACACATTTTTGAGTATAAAATTTTTTACTCTGTGCACATTCACATGTGTGTTTAGAAAAGGGTTTTTGAACACACCAACATATTTATAGAATAATTTTTTTTTTAGATATAAGAAATATTATTTTCCGTGGTAAACAGGCATGTTTTTAAAACCATAAAACAATACACAACTCAGGAACTTACAAAGTTCAACTTTGATAAATTGAAGGCAATGCTTTAATGCTTTAAGCATTAAATGCTTTAATGCTTAAAGTGAAACAATAAAAGTGTAATATCCCTTTAACTTTCGTACCTGGGGGGGTGTCTATATTATGCCTGTAAAAGGGCGCATGTTTCCCGTTTTTAGAACAGTCTGACAGCAAAATGACATTTCAAAGGAAAAAAAGTAATTTAAAACTACTCGCGGCTATTAATGAATTGCCGGTCCGACAATACACATAAAAGGGGTTCCCCTTAATATCCATACCAGACTTGAAGGGCCTGGTATGGAATTTAGGGGAATTTAGGGGGACCCCCCACGTCATTTTTTTTTTTTT
Source organism: Aquarana catesbeiana (assembly GCF_042186555.1). Taxonomy (NCBI): domain Eukaryota; kingdom Metazoa; phylum Chordata; class Amphibia; order Anura; family Ranidae; genus Aquarana; species Aquarana catesbeiana. Next base: position 87,662,895 of record NC_133334.1, on the reverse strand, counting down.
AATTTTCCTGTGGGGAATTCCCATGCCATTTTTATCAATGAACTTTTATGTGTATTGTCGGACCAGCAATTCATTAATAGCCGTGAGTAGGTTTAAATGACTTTTTTTCCTTTGAAATGTCATTTTGCTGTCAGACTGTTCTAAACGCGGGAAACATGCGCCCCTTTACAGGCATACTATAGACACCCCCCAGGTACGAAATTTAAAGGGATATTACACTTTTATTGTTTCACTTTAAGCATTATTAAAATCACTGCTCCCGAAAAAACAGCTGTTTTTAAAACTTTTTTTTTCATTGATCCATGTCCCCTGGGGCAGGACCCAGGTCCCCAAACACTTTTTATGACAATACCATGAATATAAGCCTTTAAAATTAGCACTTTTGATTTCTCCCATAGACTTTTAAAGGGTGTTCCGCGGCATTTGAATTTGCCGCGAACACCCCAAATCATTCGATGTTCAGCGAACTGGCGAACAGCCAATGTTCGAGTCCAACATGAGTTCGACTTGAACTCGAAGCTCATCCCTAATAGGAGTATGAAACATTGCTTGGAAGTGTCATACAATTGTCTGTTTTAGCAGAGTTCAAAGCTGAAGACATTTTTTTTCCCTTTCTTAAAGCTGGAATACTTAACTTTTTGGGTAAAGTATCACACATGTAGAGACCCCTAGTATCCACTGGAGCACCTGTGTGGGACAACCTAAAAAGTTTGTTATGATGTCCCACACTAGTGCTCCTGCGTCCAGATGTGTAAACAGCTGCTGAGGGTCTTCTCCTTTCACTGAATCAAGTTTTCATTTCATTCTAGTTACAAACCATTTAGACAACAATGTACTAAACTTCTTTGAATACAAATAGGCATGACCAAACGTAGTTAACCTGCATCTGCCAAAAACATCGTATTAGTGAGCGAACGAACAATGTTTACTATGAACAATTACTGTGCCCACGAACCTGAAAGTTGCCATTTTAAACTGTACAACAGTAAAGAAAAGCACATTGTGCAGCACTAAAGTAATAATAATAATATGAACATACGACAACCACTTACTTTTGGAAGCAGTTTCCTGATCCTTCTGTACTGATCCTGCTCCCTCAATTTCAGGTCTGACCAGCGTTTCCTTAATTGATCCTTGGATCGTCGTACCCCAAAATTCCTGTGCAGACTTTTCACAACTGCTACGTTCTTGGCTTTCTCACATTTGGGTTTGGGTAAGGTCCATACTTCCTATCATAGTCGGTCCTCTTCAAGATGTCCACCATCTCCACCATCTCTACAAAGGACATATTTGAGGCCTTAAATCTCCTCCGTGATCGGGACATTCGTGGCTCCGGCCTTTTGCCGTTGCTGCTGGTGCTGTCTGCATGCACCTGTTCTTTTGCTGCCATGTGCTCTCCCACTGCGCCAAAAGAAAAGGGGCAGGGAATATACTAGATAGAAGGTCAGAGGTGGGCGGAGTTTGACGCATGCGCAGTGTGTAAAAAGCGGAACACGCGTGCGTCGTACGTACGATCTGTGAGCGGAGGAAGGAGTATCGGAAGCGCCGATCGTTCTAACTAAGGTACAATTTTAACTTGGGGCATCAGTGGCCTGTACTGCTTAGAGATTGAGGCCTATATTGGGACAAGATTAGGAGAGTTTAGCCTGACATTAGGGTTTGTCTTGTGTTATGTCTTGCAGCTAAAATGGATCAATTCAACAATCACGATTTCCTCCCCCAATTCATTGATTTGTACAGAGAGCTGCCCTGTCTGTGGCAGACAAAACACTCCTTTTATACAAATCGACTAAAGAGGAAGGCAGCACTAGATAAATTGCTTAAATTTGTGAAGCCGTAGATCCCCACTGCAGACATTAACTATTTGAAGTGTAAAATTGGTGGCCTGAGGAGCACTTATAATAGGGAGCGCAAGAAAGTCCAGGATTCCCAGAGATCAGGAGCGGCAGCAGATGACATTTATGTACCCAGGCTGTGGTACTATGACAGACTGCGATTTCTGTCAGACCAGACTGAAATCAGGCCATCACTCTCAACCCTTTCTTCCACTCTTCCTTCCACCCCAGCTGAGGCTTCTGATGTCCAACCTGGGCCTTCCACCCAGGAAGAAGGTGTTAAGGAGCCCAGCTTGAGTCAGGTATAGCATTGTTCAACATATTTCGCAAAATTGTGTGTGATTGATGAACAATAAACTAAAACTATGTCCTTTTTCATACACAGGAAAGCCATAGCCAGGAGGAGGCTGTGGAAAGTGGCAGCCAGGAGGTGGCAGGGGAAAGTGGCAGCTAAGAGGTGGCAGGGGTAAGTGGCAGCCAGGAGGTGGCGGGGGTAAGTGGCAGCCAGGAGGTGGCTCGGCCCAGTATCCTGACCGAATCCCAGGTCCCTCCCCTCCGCCTTCAAGAAAAAGACCCAGGAAGGGGAGGAACGTGGAAGAGTCAGCACTTGGGTTAATTCGGCAGGCTTCTGCTGCCCTCAGAACCCTCCCCAGTCTTCTTGAGGCCTATGCCTGCATGGCTGCCAACAAAATGCAGGAAATGGAGGTGGGCCAATGCCTCTTTTCGGAGGAAGTGATATATATATGGCCCTAAATAAGGGTTTGAGGGGTGAACTCACAAGCAAAACCCACCTGTGTGAGTTGGACCATCCCCCTCCTCCTCCACCTCCTGCCACAACTCTAACACCAGAGCCACAGCCTGGAAGCAAGCATGGAAGTAAGACAGGAAAGTGATGGGCTGGGTTCAGTCTGGTCTGGCAAAAGACTGAGGCTGTGTATGACCACAGCCTGGGGACATATATGTCATCTGCTGCTGTTCCTGATCTCTCAGAGTCCTGGACCAGATTGTGCTCCCTATTAAATTGACTCCTCAGGCTACCTGTCAAATAGTTGATGTGTGCCCTGAGGTACAAAGGCTTTGCTAATTTCACCAGTTTATCCAGCTTTGCCTTCCTCTTTATTTTGTTATGACCACTTAATAAATATATATTTTTTTGCACAAATCATTGGCTATGTGTTTGAATTAAAAAAGGACAGTTTGTTTGTGAGTAGTCAGGTACATTTCCAAAATACAATGTCAAATTAACAAGGGATACCAACACCAACCAACCTCCTTGAGGTTAAAAAATACAAGATCATAATGGTGTTGTGGTAACTTGACACACAAAATGAAAAAAAAATATTATGGAGATCACTAGAAAAAAAAAGGAGATCACTATGAAAAAAAAAAGGAGATCTTCATAAAAACCACAAAAAAAAGTAGATCACTATAAAATTAAAAAAAATAAAATGGAGATCTTCATACGAAAAAAAGATCACTATAAAAATAAATTCTAAACATTATTATTGAGATCTGACGAAAAAGTAAAAATATACTGTATTATTCAGGAGATCACCAGAAATAATAAAGAAATCAGTTTGTGAGAATTCTGTGTGAATATCAGCAGCAAAACAACTTCATTATTCTAGCATTATAAAGAAGAAGAAAATGTGCTGCATTGAAAGATTATTAAATTTGCAGCGTAACAGATGTGCTATCTCCATTATGCTAGTTTTACCAGACCAAACGCTTCCGTCTTGTACTTGATTCAGAGCATGCGTGGAATTTTGTGCGTCTGAATTGTCTACACATGCTCGAAATTTACCAGAACGGATTTTGTTGTCGGAAAATTTGAGAACCAGCTCTCAAATTTTTGTTGTCAGAAATTCCGACAAAAAATGTCCGAAGGAGCCTACAAATGGTTGGAATATCTGACAAAAAGCTCCTATCGAACATTCGTTGTCGGAATGTCCAATCGTGTGTACACGGCATTCGGGGAACCAGCCTGAGTGGGGGGAAGGCATAATTGGTGAGTGAGCCTTTTACACACTGAACAACCCCCATATCTCCCCCCCACCACCTTTTGTTCTTCTCCTTCTCTCTTCCTCTCTCCTTTCTCTCCCCCCTTCTCACTCCCCCCACTCTCTATCCTCTTTCATTCCCCTTTCTCCCCCACCTTCCTCTTTTCATCACTCCCCTCTTTTGCTCCACCCTCTTTCTCTCCCCTTCTCCTCCCTCTGTCATCCCTTTTCCCTCTTTCTTCCACCTCACTCTCTTACCTCCTCTCCCTCTCTTTCTCCCCCCATTCTTCCCCTCTCTCTCTCCCTCCCCTTCCCTCCCCTTCTCTCTCTATCTCCCCCTCTCTCTTTCCCTTTCTCTCCCTTTCTCTTTCCCCCCACCCCATTTCCCCTTTCTCTCCTCTCCCTCTTCCCTTTCTCTCCCCTCACACTCCCCCCCTCTTTTCCTCCCTTTCACCCTCTTTTCTCCCCTCTTTAGGGCCCCCCTTTTAGCTCCCTCAATTTTTTCTCTCCTCTTTCTTCCCCCCGTGGTCCCCCGTAGTCTTTCCCCTTTTCCTCAGTCCCTTTTTTTTTTCTTCCTCCCTCTCACCCTTCTTTGACCCCCTTTTTTCTCCCTCTATGTCCCTCCTCTTTATCTTTTTCCTCTTTTTGCTCTCCCTCTTTCTCCCCCTTTCTCTCTCTCTCTCCCCTCATCCCTTCTCTCTCTCTCTCTCTCTCTCTCTCTCTCCCCTCATTCTTTCTCTCTCTTCCCCTCTTCTATCTTTTCCCTCTCTCCCCCTCCTCTTTTTCTCTCTTTAACCCCCTTCCTCTTCCCTCTCTTTTTTCTCCCCCCCCCCCACTCTTTCTTCTCTCTCACCTCACTTTCTCTATCTTTGCCTCCCTCCTCCTCCAAAAACTATTTTTACCCCCTTTCTCTCTACCGCTCTCCCATATCTCTCTTCTCATTATTTAGAGACCAGTCTGTACCCTGATGACACCATATTGTCCATTATATGCACAACAGTGTATGTAACATACAGTACAGTGTCAGGGTACAGACTGGTCTCTATATAATGTATATTATGGTGTACAAATCAACATTCCCTCTGTACTGTGCTTGACCTGTGTACTCTTGATCTTCTCTGCCTCTAGTGTTCCTCCAGTACAGCAGCTCACCTTCATCTCTAGTACCCCCCTTTTTGCTCTTCTTATCCACCTTCCTGTGGATTCAACAGGCCTGGTAGGACAAGAGTTTTTCCCAGCCATTCTTGTGATCCAGTCACCTATGCCAAAAAGCAAAACCTGGTAATTGCTCACCACATCAACATCTTCAGCTCAGCTTGGTCAAAAACACACTTTAAGCCTGCAGGTAGGACAATGGGGCAGCAGCAACACAGGAATGAGTCATCTCTTTTCCTGTCAATATGTTCAACACTACCAGCACTAGTGTGCTGTAGAATGTATTCTAGTGTTGCCCCTCCCACTCTTTATGTTCGTTCAAGAAATTATAGAAGGCAAACATCATGAAAATTCACAAACTTATACTAGTTGCATTTGAAAATAAATTTGATGATTTTTTTTAATTGAATATATAACTTACTTACTAGCATTATAAATCTGTTTATATTTAAAATAGAAGCAACTATTTGAAAATCCCTCAGTGATCTAATAATGTATGCATAATCTTAATGTGGATTTCAATGGGAAGTGCTCTAATCCATTAAGATGGAAAGGTTTTTTTGTAGATGAAATCCTGTTGCCTAATAGTGTTGGGCGAACAGTTCGGGCCGAGCAAAAGTTCAGCCTGAACTTCACCTGTTCACCCGTTCAGTGAACACCCAAATTTGCGGGGTACTTGTCGGAATGTTCGCTCGTCGAGCGCCCCACAATGCACTGCGTGCTGCACAGTGCATTCTAGGGCCCTAATTGGATGAAGCCAGGTGCAAGGCTTTGCCAGTTAGGGCACAGAGCATGGTCAGAGCCCTGAGTGGACAAAGTGATGATGACTTTGTCCAATCACAGCTCAGTGCTCATAGTCCCACCCCACATTATAATGCCCCGTACACACAATCGGACATTGATCGGACATTCCGACAACAAAATCCATGGATTTTTTCCGACGGATATTGGCTCAAACTTGTTTTACGTACACACGGTCGCACAAAGTTGTCGGAATTTCCGATTGCCAAGAACGCGGTGACGTACACCACGTACGATGAGACTAGAAAAGGCCATTTCAGAACCAAGCGCTGCACCCTTTGGGCTCCTTTTGCTAATCCCGTGTTAGTAAAAGTTTGGTGAGAGACGATTCACGCTTTTTCAGACTCGTGGTTTTTAGATCGTTTTCTGCTTCTGTTCAGTTTGTGCTTGTGGGTTTGTATCTGCTCTTCAGTGCGTGCAGCAAGCTACGCGTGACTTTGTTATTGTGTTCTTGTTCGTTCGTTACTGTTTTTCAGTTCGCTCTTCACAGGCCTTGCTGTTCTTCAGCGCGTTCTGTTGCTTCGTTCTGAGCAGCCGACCGTTTTCTAGCCATGTTGCGTATACGTACTCCTCATAGAGTTCGTGCGGTGTGGGGGCTTGGTGTTGGGGTCCTTACCTTGACACAAGTCCAGTCCATGAACAGGGTGGGGAGGAGTTCATGGACCAAGAATTGGTTGCTTCAGCGTGACAAGTTCTGTCATATGCCTTTGCTCCGTGAGATCCGTAAGAATAATCCTGATGATTTCAGGAACTTTCTTCGGATGACGGACCCCGTATTTCACTGTTTGTTGGCTTTGCTGACCCCCTATATCAGCAGGCAGGATACCTGCATGAGGCAAGCCATCACTCCGGAGCAGAGGCTAGTCGCCACCCTGCGGTACTTGGAGACGGGGAGAAGCCTGCAGGACCTCAAGTACTCGACAGGCATCTCCCCCCAGGCTCTGGGGATCATTATCCCGGAGACCTGTTCTGCCATCATCTAGGTCCTGCAGAAGGAGTATATTAAGGTAAGATTTTTATCTTTTCACATCACATTTTATTGTATATAATGTTTGATAATATATTGTATTTCTTTCCTCATTCCCTAATTACCATGATTGTAATATGCTGTGAATGTCTCCTTTGTTCTCATGCATGCTGTATTTTTATGTAATTATATTTTTTCTCTTTCATACAGATTTTCCTTCACTAACCTCCCCAGCATGGTCTCCTGGCCCTATATTCACCTCATGTAGTCACTTAACAATGTATTTGATCAGCTCCATAGTAGTGCTTTACCCTAAATACCCCTTAAAATGTTTTGAAATGTGATTGTTGCTTAAAATTCATGCAGAGTTCCAGAGGCTTTTTTTTTGGGGTCCCCAAATCATTTTTAACCCTCCCTCCCCCCAACTGCTAAGTCAGCTGATACCAATTCTCTATCCTCAATCATCTATCTGCTGACTTAGCCAAACCCATACACACTATACCCATCTCTTTAGTGGTCAGATTTATGGATGAATTCCCAAAAGCATGTAGTGCAAGGGCCTGCCTGTATACTTTCAAATGGTACTGTTTAAAGTTTTTGTATCCTATTATTATCTTGCTAGGTAATAGCAGAATGTCCAAATGTGCTAAAATGTGTACAGTGTGTATTTATATCTTTGTCTTATGACATTTCTTACCTGTCCAGTGGGCTGCCAATAGTGTAACTAAGGAGGGGCTGCTCAAAGTAATACCCATTATTTAGGCATTCATCCCTCAATGAAGTGGAGAGGGCTACCTATCCAAGAGCTCCCCCCCCCCTATAATGTTAGAAATGGCCCATGAGAGGGGGGGGAGAGGGGGAATCTCATAGGTGTACCTTATACTTTGGTCTTTTAAAAACTCCCTCAAATAAATGTTAGCTTGATGTTGGCCAAGAATGTTTGTGTCTAATCTGCTTTCCCTGTTTATGTGCAAAATGACTATTTTTTTATGTTGTTTTGACTCCACAGTTTCCTTCCACGCCACAGGAATGGCAGACTGTGGCCTCCCACTTTGCCCAGCAGTGGGACCTTCCTAACTGCGGAGGGGCAATTGATGGGAAACACGTCCACATCGTCCCACCACCCAACTCGGGGTCGTACTATTATAATTATAAGGGGTTCAATAGTATTGTGATGTTGGCGGTGGTGTCGGCTACTTATGAGCTCCTGTATGTGGACGTGGGGAAGAATGGCCGGATGTCTGATGGTGGAGTCATCGCCCAGATGGAGTTCTACAGACATCTCCAGAATGGCAGCTTGGACTTGCCACCTCCAGAAGACAATGTGGAAGGACTCCCATTCGTCTTCGTTGCGGATGAAGCATTTGCGCTGGGGGACAATCTTATGCGGCCATTCCCAATGAGGACCCTCACCCCGGAGCAGAGGGTTTTTAATTACCGGCTGGCCAGAGCCAGAAGAGTGGTGGAGAACATGTTTGGAATCATGGCCAGCTGGTTCCGCCTATTTCTTACACCCATACATATGGCGGAGTATAAACTGAATCATATTATCCTGGCGTGCTATGTTCTACACAACTTTTTACGGCAACATTCTGCCAACTATGCTGGCTCAGTTGGGCCTGAGGCTGCGATTCCAAATGAACCAACCCTGACGGCGCTTGAAAGTGGCCGTCCTGGCTTGCCCCCCTGAGTGCCCGTGATGTCCGGCTAAGATACCTTGAATTCTTTGCGGGTAGGGGGGCTATCAATATGCCAGACAATGTCTGAAACCTTTTTCAAATAAAAAAAAACAAAAAAACAACTCAAATTTTTGGTGACATTTACTGCTTGTGTTTGTTTTAGCTGGCCCTGACAGAAATGTGGTGAGTCCTGAAAATGGCGTGATTGTGTAACCTTACAAAGCACTGTTGGGTGTTATTTACTAAAGGCAAAGACACTTTTCACTACAAGTGCACTTGAAACTGCACTTGTAGTGCAAAGTGGATTTGCCCTCAGGAAATAACACCCATTGTCACAGAAAACACCAATTAGAGCACCACAAAAGTGTTGGAGCGTTGAGACAATAATCCACACAATCTTGATTATCAATCTTTTTAATACCAGCACAATCACATGTGCATTTACAAAAGGTTTTTTAAACAAACCAACATGTTTGTTGTATAACAATTTTTGGGGTCACATTAGAAAAAGTAGAAATGTCCATTTAAGATAAAACAGGCATGTTTAAAAACAACAAGAAAGACACAAATCTTGAACTTACAAAGTTCACATTTGGTAGAACTTGAAGGCAATATCAGACATGAGTATTTACAAACTGTGTTTGGTATCGCGTTCAGATGGGGTGAAGTCACCCCAGGAAAAGCCAAATTTTGAAGATGCACACAAATTTCCAAATGTCAACATGTGCTACCTGCCATCACGCGGGATCAAGGGACGTGTTTTGGGGGTGCAACCCCTTCCTCACAGCTACTTTATTATTGAGGAAAGGGTTGCACCCCCAAAACGCATCCATTGATCTCCGTGATGGTAGATAGCACATGTTGACACACTGTGTGCCTCTTCAAAATTTGGCTTTTCTAAAATTTTTCAAAAAAATGTCAATTATTTTTAGCACACCAAAAACCAAAGGGATTTGGAGGGCTTTTAAACTCCCTAAAACATCAATGATGTTCTTCATTTTTTTTTTTCATTGATGTTTTTCTGGATGTTTTCCAAGTCCCTATTACACCCCATGATCTCACTTTTCGAGGTGAAAGGATCTGTATCCACAACATCACGATCACCTACAGAGATAGAAACCAAAAAACAACATGTATTATAAATATGCCGGCATCCATCTCTTACCTGAGCCTGTGGTCGCAGACACTCACCTGTTGTGGTGACAATTTCCACCACGTCTTCCTCCTCCTGCTCTGCTTGTTCTGGGTGGATTTCCCCTTCTTCCAGAGGTGGAGGGTCTCTGGTCTCCTCGGATGAGGGGTGTCCTCCGAGTCTTTTATCCCCTATGTAAAAATAAATAGGTATACTTAGCACACAGATATTTGATGACAGAACTATAAATATGAAACATTGCTTGGAAGTGGGGTACAATTGTCTGTTTTGGCAGAGTTCCAAGATGTAGCATTTTTCTTGTCCTTTCTCAAGCTTGATTACTTTACCTTGTACAAGCTTCACAGATGGAGACACCCCTATAGTATACACTGGAGCACCTGTGTGGGACCCCTTAATAAAAAGGGTGTTCTTGTGTCCCACACTAGTGCTCCAGCGTCCAGATGTGAAAACTGCTGCTGAGTGTCCTCTCCTTACACAGAATCTAGTTTGCATTTCATTCTAGTAACAACTACACAACCAAATTATTTTCAGACAAGTAGGCCCTAAAAAATGTGGGCAAATGCATATGGCCAAAACAATGGTGTTTTCTAGGCCGCACGAAAAATGTTTGATACGAATGAATAATGTGCCCATGAACATGAAAGTTGACATTTAGAAATGGATAACAGTTAAGAAAAGCACATGGAGCAGCACGAACGTAATAAACATAAAAAGAATCAGACCACAGCACAACTACTTACTTTTTTGCAGCACTCTCCGGATCTTTCTGTACTGCTCATGCTCTCTTAATTTCAGGTCCGACCACCGCTTCCTGAGCTGATCCTTGGATCGCCGTACTCCGAAATTCCGGTGCAGGCTCTTGACCACTTTCGCCATGATCTTGGCCTTTCTGACATTGGGGTTGGGGTAAGGTCCATACTTCCCGTCATAGTCGGCCTTCTTCAGGATGTCGACCATCTCCAACATCTCCCCAAAAGGACATATTTGATGCCTTATATCGTCTCCTTCTGGATCGGGATGCTTCTGCCTCCAGGCTTTCCTCCTCCTCGTTGGTGTAATTATCAGACACCTGCTGTGTCTCCGCCATGTGCTCTTCCCCACTGCGACGAACGAGAAGGGGCGGGGAATAGACTAGAAAGAACGTCAGGGGCGGGCGGAGTTTTACGCATGCGCAGTGTCTATAAAGCATAACACGTGTGCGTAGTACGTACGATCTGTGAGCAGAGGAAGGAGTAACGGAGGCGCCGATCGTGATAGCGAAGGTAAGATTTAACATTGGGCCTATACTGCTTCTAGATTGAGGCCTGTATTTGCACAAGTTTAGTAGACTTTAGGCTGACATTAGGGCTTGTCTTGTGTTGTGTCTTGCAGTGAAAATGGATATCTTGAAAGATCAGGACTTTATGCCAATCTTCATTGATATGTTCAGGGAGCTGCCTTGTCTATGGCAGATAAACCACCCTGAATATAAGAACCAAACAAAGAGGAAGGCAGCGCTGGATAATTTGCGCAATTTGTGAAGCCGGTGATCCCCACAGCAGACATCATCTATTTGAAAGTTCTAATTTGTGGCCTGAGGAGCACTTATCTAAGGGAGCACAAGAAGGTCCAGGATTCCCAGAGATCAGGAGCTGCAGATGACATCTATGTCCCCAGGCTCTGGTACAATGACATTCCTCTAAATATTTATGGTTGTCCAATCAATGATGTTAACTAGATGTTAGTTTGGAGTACTAATTTCTGATTGTGATTGATGAAGCAAAAACTAAAACCATGTCCCTTTTTCATACACAGGGAAGTATCAGCCAGGACCTGGCCGGGCCAAGCAGGCTGCCTGATACCCAGGTCCCTCCCCTACATCTTCAAAGACAAAGTGACAGGAAGAGGAGTAACCTGGAGGAGGCTGCCATAGGTCTCTTTTGGAAGGCTACAGAGGCCCTGAGAACCCCCCACAGTGTGGAGGAGGACTTTGCTGGCATAACTGCCTGCAAAATGATGCAGATGGAGGAGGACCAACGACTCCTGTGTGAGTTCCTAATTTTGGAAGCTCTCAATAAGGGGTTGAGGGGCCAAATAACATGTGCTACCCACATTTGTGACCTCACACATGGTCCTCCTCCTCCTCCTCCTCCTCCTCCTCCTCCTCCTCCTCCTCCTCCTCCTCCTCATCCTCCTTCTTCTTCTCCTCCTCCTCCTCCTCCAGGTCCTACTCCTCCTCCTGCCACATCTCCAACACCAGAGCCACAGCCGAGAAGGAAGCGTGGAAGAAAGACCAGAGAGTGATGACCCTGGGTCCAGTCTGGTCTGGCAAAAGATGCAGGCTCTTGTAGTACCACAGCCTGGGGACATAAATGTCATCTGCTGCTTTCATGATCTCTGGGACTTCTGGACCAGACTGCACTCCCTTACATATGGACTCCTCAGGCCACCAATTTTGCTGTAAAAGAATTGATGTCTGCCCTGGGGGTCAAAGGCTTCACCAATTTCTGCTGTTTCTCCAGCGTTGCCTCCCTCTTTGTTTGGTTCTGAGCCCTTTATAAAGGAATTTTTGTTTCAATTATACTTGCCTATGTGTGTTTTCCTTCAAAAAGGACAGTTTGTTTGTGAGGAGGCAGGTACATTTCAAAAATACAAAGTGAAATTAACAAGAGACACCAACACCAAACAATCTCCTTGAGATTAAATAATACAAGATAATAATGGTGTTGTGGTAACTTGACACACAAAATACACACAAAAATATTATGGAGTAAAACACAAAAAAACAAAAATAAAAAAACAGCCTTGAAAAAAATACAAACCCAAAAAAAACAAAAAACAGTCTTGAAAATAAAAAAAAATTAAAAATAACCAAAAAGAAATTTGGTCAGATGTGACAAATCAAAATATATTTAGGGAATCCTGCTAAATAATAAAGAAATAAGTTTGTGAGAAGTCTGTGTGAATATGAGCAGCAAAACTACTTCATTCTTCTCACATTATAAAGATGAAGAGAGTGCGCTGTATTAAACTATTTAAAACATTGCAGCGTGACGAAAGTGCTGTATCCATTCCGAACGCTAATTTTACCAGACCGAGCTGTTCCGTCTCGGAATTTCTTCTGAGCATGCGTGGCACTTTGTGCGTCGGAACTGGCCACACACGGTCGGAATTGACGCGATCGGATTTTGTTGTCGGAAAATTTTATAGCCTGCTCTCAAACTTTGTGTGTCGGAAAATCTGATGGAAAAAGTCAGATGGAGCCCACACACGGTCGGAATGTCCGACAACACGCTCCGATCGCACATTTTCCATCGGAAAATCCGACCGCGTGTATGGGGCATAAGAGGTTCCTTTCCACATAAAGCTTTTGCAGTGTGTTTTTGGAGTGGAGATAGATAGAGCAGGGCCCTGTTTGCTTCTAGAAATTTAGCATATTCACTTATTGTGACTCTGAGTGTAAAGTGTTAGTATAGTGTGAGTATAGTGTGTCAGTATAATGTAGTGTGCGTATAGTGTGTCAGTATAGTGTAGTGTGAGTATAGTGTGTCAATATAGTGTAGTGTGAGTACAGTGTGTCAGTATAGTGTAGTGTCAGTGTAGCGTGTTAGTGTAGTGCAGTGTTTAACACAGCATTACATAACATTTAGTGCTGTATACCATGCTGTATACCCTTTTTTTTTGGGTTGCTACGTGTTTTTTTTTTTGTCCCCTGCCTGCCCCCTTTTTTTTTAATTGTAAGCCGCAGTTTTTCTGACTGCGACACTGGTGTTCCCCCTTTTTAATTTTTTTTTTTGTATGTTTTTACATTTCTGTCAGCGTCAGTCCTTAATTTAAAGTGCACCAAACACTTCAATGAAGTCCTAGATAAGAGCTTAGATAGATTTCCATTGGGACACAGACTCAATACAACAGGAGAGGGCCGGCTATCTTGATTCATGGAGGAAATGGGGTTGAGCGACAATGCGAATGCGCTATTCACAGGAGAGGCAATACTCTTGCTTTTCAAGCTCCTACCTCACTCTCTCCAGAATAGACATGGCCCTAGGCAATAGAGAAGCAACATCGCTGGTAAGGAATATAGAGTATGGCCCAAGAGGAGTCTCTGACCACTCCTCGCTTGTATTGACAATAAATGTAGGGGGCAAGACTCAGTTAAGAGAATGGAAAATCAACCCTTGCTGGCTGAAATTGATTGGCAATCCTGGAGAAGTGATGACTGGGCTAAAATAATTTTTGCAAATCAATGCAGGTACGGCATCTGCCGGAGTGATTTGGGACTCCTTGAAGGCCTATCTCAGAGGTCTCTTGATCCAACAAGTGGCAAGAACGAAGGGGAAGGGTAAATCTAGAGAGTGGGAAAGAGACAGTAGGAAAGAGGCGACACAGGCAGAGAGGCGATATGTTGAGGACCCAACCCCAGACAGGCAAAAGGTATGGCTAGACAAGCAACAAGTCTATAAAATGGCCATCATAAGGAAGTCAGAGAATAGGTGAATATTCCAGAGGCAGTGCCAGTTTGGGGAAGAGGAGAGAGTGGGGCGTATGTTCTCCCTGCTGATTAGATCTAACACCCCCCTCCACTGTTTTGGCGGTTAGAACATCAAGTGGGGAGATTTCCATCGATGCAACAGAGATAGCACATACATTTAGCGAATACTATAAGTCTTTGTATAAGTCTAATAGGGGAGCTAGTAGGAAAAAAATGGAAGGCTTTCTTCAGGGAATAATTATCCCGACCCTGAATGAGAAGGACAAAATAAATATAGAGGCACCAGTGACCCTAGATGAATTACAGCGAGCAGTAGCCGAGATGTCCAACCAAAAGTCGCCAGGCCCGGACGGGCTCCCAATCGAAATATACAAACGATACGGAGAGGTACTACTTCAAGAACTGCTGAAGACACTGGAATGGGCATTAACTAATGGGAAACTTCCCACGTCAATGTCAGAAGCTACTATCATTGTGATACAAAAGGAAGGGAAAGACCAATTAGATGTTACCTCTTATCGCCCAATCTCATTATTATGCACAGATGTAAAAATCTTGGCTAAAGTGCTAGCAACCCGTTTAAATAGATGTATTCAAAAGCTTATACATCCTGACCAGTCAGGTTTTATCCCTAACAGGTCAACTAGCATTAACATTAGAAGAGTCTTCTTAAACATGCAGATTCCAACAGACAATATGGGCTCCAGGACCATATTGGCCTTAGATGCCGCTAAGGCTTTCGATAGCCTGGAATGGGACTACTTATGGAGGGTCCTAGAGAGATTCGGGTTTGGCCCCTCCTTTATTATATGGGTGAAAATACTTTACAGTGAACCAAGAGCAAAAATAAAAATCAATAATGAATATTCAGAACTGTTCAACTTGGAGAGAGGGATGAGACAGGGTTGTCCCCTGTCCCCCTTGTTGTTCGCCCTCATGATGGAACCATTAACAATCATGACTAGATCAATGCCAGACATACAGGGGTTCCTGAGGCAGACAGGAGAGGATAGGATAGCACTGTTTGCGGACGACATCCTGTTCTTCCTGGGAGATGTTGAGAATTCGCTAAATACAGTGATACAAATGATTGGAGAGTTCGGGCGTTTTTCTGGACTGGTTATCAACTGGGAGAAATGGGCCTTGCTACCGGTTGGCCCACTTGGTAACCAGCTAACCCACCTAAAAATAGTTGCAAAACTGAAATACTTGGGTGTTTGGATTACGAGTGACGTAAACCAGTATGTTAATGATAACCTAGCCCCATTATTACTCAAATTAAAGCAAAAGGGAGATATCTGGAACCGACTCCCTTTATCCGTAGCAGGGCGCTGCAATCTAATAAAGATGATATGGCTTCCACAGAAATTATACCTGTTTCATAATTCCCTGATTTGAATAGGCCAAAAGTGGTTTAAAAGAATAGAATCCCTTTTTAGGGAATTCATTTGGAAGAAGGGTCAATCTAGGATAAGTTTGCAAACCATGCAGGTACCGGTTAAACAGGGGGGTATGGCGTTCCTGCATCCGAGGTCATACTTTCTGGCATCCCAGTTGCAACACCTAGCGTGCTGTGGAATCCCAGGGGGGAGAAAACCCAGTGACAGAATGATGATAATGGGGGCCCCGCATAGTGTACTAGTGGAGGTATTAGAGGCAGACTCTTTTATCTGTAGATGTCCGACGATAAAACTAGTCAGTAAAGTATGGCAGACAACTAAGGCACTGGTGGCATATAAGGGGGTAACAAAATACGCCCCCCTATGGAACAACAAAAACCTGGCGGAAGTAAGAGGTATAGAGAGGCCCAGGGAATGGGAGAGACAGGGCATCAACAGACTATTCCAACTATATGAGGGTAATTTTATGAAAACATTTTTAGCGTTAAAACGGGAGTTTAATATACCAGATAATTCATTTTATAAATATCTCCAAATCAGACACTATACAAGTACAGATTAGGTCGCAGAAAATGGAATGGACCCAGATCCCCACTCTCCTAAAAATAATCAATTCAGATACATCTAAAGGACTAATCTTAGAGTTATATACTAGCTTGGAAGATAGAATAGTAAGTAGAGTAGGACCTTCTAAGAGCAGAGAGGGATAGGAGAGAGACCTGGGGGCAATGACTACGGAGGAATGGGACAGGATCTGGAAACGAGGAGCACTGGTTTCAATCTCTCCTTCACAGAAAGTATCTGTTCTTAATACATAGAGTCTATTATATCCCCAAAAAATGTTTAGGCTCGGGTGGAGACAAAATGATGAGCGCCCCAGGTGTAGGGCGACGGGATTTTATTCACATGGTATGGAAATGCCCGAAGCTATTTAGATATTGGGTGGAGATAATAGATAGGATAAACAAAACCTTCAAGACTGCACTAGAGCCGGTGGCCAAGACATGCCTACTAGGGGACATGGAGGTAGGTAACACCCCAATCAACATCATCGAAGTAGTGCTGAGATGCCTATACCAGGTGAGAAAATGAATCGCAGGCGCAAATCCCCCCGACCGTGAAGAATTGGGTAGAGACTAACAACTCAATAGTTTGGAGTGAGAGAGTGGTATACATCAGGCAAGGCAACTATAGGAAGTTTCAGAGAATGTGGAAACTTTGGTTAAATGAGATGGGGTGTCCCCTATAGGGGGAAGGTTATGAGCGGATGAGAGGGGCCCCCCTTTTTTTTCTTTTACTTTAGCCCACCACTCTTACCACTGAAAGACCCGGGACGCTCTCTTTCCCCACACGTTTTTTTCCTTGGAGGGTCCTTACTCCTCCCCAGGTGGCTCGGTAATTAATAGAAGCATATACACAAGTAATGATTAAGTGGTGTAGGTGAGGGTGGGGTGGGGTTGGGTTGGGAGGGAGGGAGGGAGAGGAAAGGTAAATTAATAACATGGATATGTATTGTAAGTTAATACACAATATTTTAGGATGTATTTTTTTCTGAGATTTGTGAAATAATAAAAAATGTTTAACGTGAGACATAAAAAAAAAAAATAAAGTGCATCCAATCACACATTTCCCAGTTTCTATTAAATTTGGGTAATAAGCCCCACCATCATGTCTGGGAGGCCAACAAGGAGAGGCAGAAGTTCCCATGGCACTGTGTGGGGCCATCAGCGTCTGTGTCCACAAGCAAAAGTGGATGTGGTCTGTCCTCAGGCAGAGCATATTTGCCTCTGATTAGTGATGTTGCCCGTGCTATCCAGCCACAGAATGCAGAGGAGGTGGTGGACTGGCTTACTAAATCATCTTATTCTGCCTCTAGCTGTTCACGGGGTGAAGTTATGTACCACCAACACCCAAAGACCAATTTTTCCACAACTGTGTGACAGGGGCATCAAATTTAATTTTTTTTTGCAGCAAGGCCAATTCTTGCTTTCATCAAGAGTACCTGTATAGGGTTACGGTGTAAAGGCACCACCAATACCCAAAGCCAAATTTTTCTACACCTGTTACTTCTATCCAGAGTCTGCGAAAGAAACACCAGACTTTATCTAAAAAAAATTGTTAATTTTGGCCTGAGTGTGCTATAATTTGACTTTTTCACATAAGGTTTGCTCACTGTGGTGCAAAACTTTGTTATTTCCATCCAAAGTCTGCCAAAGAGACACCAGAATTTATCCCAAAAATCTCTAATCTTGTTCCGAGTGCACCAAATTGTGACCCAAGCCGTTGTTTACAAAATAAAGCTTGCAGGGAAAATCAATTTAAATTTCATTTTTTTTCTTTATAAATGTCAGTTTTGCTGCAGCAGGTTCTATACATGGTACAGATGTGCCATGTTACAGGCAGACTAAGGGGATCTCTCAGGTGCTATATTCAAAGGATTTTTTCATTTTTATGGTTTCACTTCAAGCGTCATTAACCGCTTCCGGACCAGCTGCCGCAGTATGGAAGGCTGGCTCCCCTGCGCGAAATCACGTTACTGTACGTGATCTCGCGGGGACCGGATAGCAGGCGCTCGCCTGCTGCACAGCGGGGGTGCCGATGCTTGTGGCCGACAGTCGCGGTGACCACCGGCCATGAGCGATCATGACCAGGAGACACAGAACAGGGACAAGTGTGTGTAAACACACACTTCCCTGTTCTTTTCTGACAGGAGTGACAGATCGTGTGTTCCTATTAGCTAGGAACCACAATCTGTCACTTCCTGTAGCTAGTCCCTCCCCTTTCAGTTAAAATCACCTCCCAGAAAACACAGTTAACCCCTTCACCGCCCCCTAGTGTTAACCCCTTCACTGCCAGTGACATTTTTACAGTAATCAATGCATTTTTAATCGCACCGATCGCTGTATTAATGCCAGTGGTTCCAAAAATGTGTCAAAATTGTCCGATGTGTCCGCCATAATGTCGCAGTCACAATAAAAATCGCAGATCGCCGCCATTACTAGTAAAAACAAATTAAATAATTAAAATGCTATAAATCTATCCCCTATTTTGTAGACGCTATAACTTTTGCACAAACCAATCAATATACGCTTATTGCGATTTTTTTTTACCAAAAATATGTAGAAGAATACATATCGGCCTAATCTGAGGAAAAAAATAGTTTTTTTTATATATTTTTGGGGGATATTTATTATAGCAAAAAGTAAAAAATAATTAGTTTTTTTCAAAATTGTAGCTCTTTTTTTGTTTATAGCGCAAAAAATAAAAACCGCAGAGGCGATCAAATACCTCCAAAACAAAGCTCTTTGTGGGAAAAAAAGGATATCAATTTTTTTGGGTACAACGTCGTGCGACCGCGCAATTGTCAGTTAAAGCAACGCAGTGCCGAATTGCAAAAAGTGCTCTGGTCAGGAAGGGGGTAAATTCTTCCAGGGCTGAAGTGGTAAATTCACTGTTCTTTTAAAAACAATCTTTTTTTTTTGTATTGGTTGTCCCCCAGGGCAGTACCCGGGCCCCCACACCCTTTTTATGACCAATAACTTGCATATAAGCCTTCAAAATAGGGACTTTGATTATTCAAGTTCGGATCCCATAGACTTAAATAGGGTTCGTGGTTCAGGGACTGAACTTTTGTGATGTTCAAAAGTTCTGGCACGGACCGAACTGGGGTGGGGTTTTGGCCCATCTCTATTGCCTGACAGCATAAAGCAGCAGTATAAAGAAGTTCTTGAGTGGCTCTTGCCTTAAAGCTCAGCTCCTGGTTATTAAAAGAATTGCCAATGACACGTTAAAATAAAAATTGCAATACTTATCCTATCTCCAGAGCTGTCCCCTTGAAACTTACTGCTCTGCAATACAGCTTCTGGGTTGAATTACGTTATTCAACCCACTTCCTGATGTGAGGTCACATCATCAAGTTTTCCTGGACCCACTGAAGAGTTTCCAACTACAGGAAACCACAATTTTCAAACACAATGTGCACAATACAATTTATTGCGTGCTACCACGAAGAAATGAGCAATCACACATGCAATTCAATTGTCAGCTGCCATGTATCAATGTGTAGGAACTGTAGTAGAACAAAATAAATTAGGATCAAACAATATAATATAACACTATATACCTTTACGCTTGCCTTTAATGGCCCATTTGGGGTTATTTAAATGAGCACTTGTATAGACTGTGTGAAGTTGACAAGCATGCTTGAATGCAATACACAAATGACTCTAAAGAGTAGATTATTAGATTTAATTCACGTATGATGAATAGTGTCTGCATTCATCCAACTGAAGATAAAAACAGTGAAATAAGGAATAAAATGGCTACTCATAATTTCTGCTTGGTGTAATAAAGAAAGTTTAGTCAAATGGCCTATCTTTAAAACAACCATGGGGATGGTTGTCCAAGGATGAGGATGGGAAAGTCTTGTCCATTTCCAAAGCTGTGTGAGGTCCAAGTCCTATACAAATAGGCCCCTTTGTTCCCATCCTAGGTGAAAGGGTTAAGGCCCATTTTATTCCTTCTCTTCAGCCAGAATCACTTCAAGCTGTGGAATTACACAACCCAGGCCCTGTATCTTCTTGAACATATTACTGTGCAGGGACGCCGCGGGAGGGGAATGTGTGTGTGAGAGCGGATAATAGGTGTAAAGTGATACCCTGCTGCCGTACGCATGAAAGGGTTACATGGAGTGTGTACGTGGGGGAAATGTACACCCTCCTCAACTGAAACACACCCATACCTCTACAGGAATAACAGGCCAAAAAGGGTGCGGACCATACAAGCAATACAATGCTTGTTTTTCAGACCACTAACAAGGCAAGAAATGTTTATTTGCTGACAGATACCTACAGTTCATCTGCTAAAATTGCACTTGGTGTATGTAAATCTGAAAAATAAAAATCCCCTAATAGTGGCTTACCCTACTTCACTTATCTTGAGAGACTTGTTTTGCTATACATGCTTTCTTTTGTTCAGTTTTCACCTGTTGAGCCTGCCGGCTGACAACAATCTCTTAAAGCATTTGAAAAGTCAAAAGGTTTTTTATCTTAATGCATCTATGCATTAAGATAAAAAGCCTTCTGTGTGCAGCAGCCTCCTCGCCTCCCTCCCCCCAATACTTACCTGAGCCCATCTCTGTCAAGCAATGTCCACGAGTGTCTCGGCTGTCCAGGACTCTCCCTCCTGATTGGCTGAGACACAGCAGTGGCGCCTATGGCTCCCGCTGCTGTCAATCAAAATCAGTTAGCCAAACAGGAAAGAGAGGGACGGGGCCGAACCGAAACTCCATGTCTGAATGGACACACAGAGCAGCAGCTCAGCTTGGGTGCCCCCATAGCAAGCTTCTTGCTGTGGGGGCACTCAACAGAAGGGAGGGGCCAGGAGCACAGAAGAGGCACCCAAGAAGAGGAAGATCTGGGCTGCTCTGTGCAAAACCACTGCAACAGAGCAGGTAAGCATAACATGCTTGTTATTTTTATATAAAAAAACAAGACTTCTCAGTCCCTTTAAATGGATTCTAAAAGCAGAAGGTTTTTTAACTTCATGCATTCTATGCATTAGGATAAAAAAATCTTCCGTGTGCAGCAGCCCCTCTCAGCCTCCCTAATACTTACCTGAGCCCCATCTCGATCCAGCCTTGGTTGTCTGGGACTATCCCTCCTGATTGGCTGAGGCACAGCAGTGGGTGCCATGGGCTCCTACTGCTGTCAATTTAACGTCAGTGCGCCAATAAGGAGAGAGAGTGTGGGCGAGGCAGAGCACGGCTCCATATCTGAATGGAAACACATGGCAGCGGCTTGGCTTGGGCGCCCCCATAGCAAGCTGCTTGCTGTGGGGGCAGAAGGCAGGAGGGAGGGGCCAGGAGCACTGGCGAGAGACCCAAGAAGAGGAGGATCTTGGCTGCTCTGTGCAAAACCAATACACAGAGCAGGCAAGTATAACATGTTTATTATTTTTAAACAAACAAAAAAAAACAAGACTTAATTATAATTTTAATGTGTGCCTATGCAGGAGCAATGATGGCGAATTTGGAAGCATGCTCCTGCTGGTACTACATACTAATATGTAACAGCACACCTACACATTCAATCAGATTGCATTTTGTTAGACTGAATAGGGATTAGAACACCTGTTAGGTTTGTATTGCTGTCCATGCCCCCATTATGGAGATCCACCCTCTGTATTTGTCCTGCTTAGCATTAACAATTAACTTTACAATGAAAGAAATTCACACATTTTGTTTTGTCATCAGAACAGAAATGGAAATCTTCCAATGTGGAGTTGTGATGGCCCTGGTGACAGCAAAGGATTCCCTCACTTTGGAGGGATTTCCTCTCACTTCCTTTTTGGCCATGGGACAAGAAGTGAAGAGAAATGTTCCAAATGGGACACCGAAGGCAAAGGTTTCATTCATTAAGAACTTTTCTTTATAAACTTTTCTAATAAACTTTATTGACAACACTCTCTATCAGAGGCATCTGTCAAAGAGCAGAGCACCAAAATCTAAAAAAAAAATCTTTAAGCACTTGGCAAAAACTCTGAAAGGGTCATGCTTATCTAATGCATTTATTATACTGTTACATTAAAGAGCAACTCAAAGCTAAACTATCAAGTCTGGATACCTGGAGAAATAGGAAAATAATTTAGTTTGTAAATTCCCTGTGGCCCCAATCCTCGTTCTACCACCTGAACTTTTTGGTGAGAGCCACTTCTAGGATCTATTACTGATGCCTCTATCCCCATCCCAACTTTGCATCAGCCTATGGAAATACCCAACATGCATGAGGAATTAGGAGTCAGATAGCCTGGCAATGCTAATGTATTATTAACATTACAGGTTATGAGGTAATGAACAATATACAGGTGTGTTAACTGCTGGATTGACTTACACTTTCTGAAGTATCTTGTGGTGATCATGCTCATGCAAGCTAGTGCCCTTGAAATAGTTTTGTTGTTGCAGGCTGAAGTACGGGGGAAGCACATGTGAAACAAAACCAGAGATTGTCTATAAAGTGCCTAATGGTCAATCATGTTACTATATTGGCAACAGGCAATCATGACAATCCATGGGCAAAGGTCAACTATCTTAATATGTAGGCAACATGTAGGGGCAGATGGGTGACACTTCCTCCATGTTCCCTATTAACTTGTTGTGCGCCAAGTGTGAGTCACATAGGAGGCTCCAGGGTGGGTTATTTGGGCTATGTCAGGTGATGAACGGGATCACTCATCCTAGCACAGGGGTAACACCTTTCCCGAAGTCTAGTTCACCAATGCCCGAGACCAGGTGAGGGCCACGGTCATCTGAAAAATCAAACATTAAGGCAATCCCAACTCAGAGATGAGCCACTTGTGTGTGGTGTTATATACTGTATAGAGTTCCTCCCGAAGATGTTTTTCCTTGTCCTGCACACTTGCGCAGGTGTATGTGTTGCATTAGGAGGGATTTGCAGAGCCTACGCCCACTCCATCAGTCAGCGTACCTCTGTTACCTCACTCCCAGTAACAGGGGTCCCAACAAACACATAGTGTGGACCTCGTGCATGCTCTCATTTAACTCTTGTGTTTCTGTAACAAGTGACCAGGTATTAGATCTCCATAACGCTAATCCACTTCCAGTGACTGATGGAGAGGGACAGCTAGAGGGGGATCCAGATACCGAACCCCCTCTCTACCGGAGAACCTGTCACCCAACGAGGTACCAACGACTGGTTGTTGTTTCCTACTATGGTTACTCATGGCAACTTCTTCTCCTGTCAGATTCACTAAACTACCTTGCGTTGCAGTGATGTTCCACAAACCACAATGTGCTATTTCAGACCCTGGTTTCTTAGAGAGATGCCAGGACCCCACATGCACCCATTGAGTAACTTCAGACCAAGCTTTAAGCAGTTGAACAACTTTACTGAATTTTTGACAGAACATGTATAATATATGGCAACATCTTTTCCCTAACTCAACCTAACTGTGGCTGCTGCAGAATACTTGTATAGGTGAAGTCTCTTAGGGAATAGCCCAAACTTGGCAATAATTCGAGCAAAGGAGTCCATGTCTTTGGGAGCATTCCGATAGTTCGGCATTCAAAAAACCGACCAACAAGTTTCTTAAGGCATAGTTCCAAGTACCTATGCGAGCATTCCTGGCCTCTTTTAGGTCTGTTCTAGGTTTCTTCCTCGTTCAAAGTTTTTACCCCTGTTCTAGGTTCTAGCCTCTTCCCTTTATGTTACACAGAAGGGAGGCCGGACCCTAGAGGAAAACCTGTGAACACACAAGAAAAGGCAGCACAAGCATTAACCCCTTCCCTCTCAACCTAGCCAGTGCTAACTAAATGCACACAATAGGCAACCTGCCTACAAATAGATGGATAGTTGTGACAAAACGTTTGCGACAAATGAGTATGTGTGGACATGGAAAGCAAACCTGCAATAAAGCAATGTATGGGCAACAAAAAAAATTATTGTTACAAAATGTTGCCAATAGTGATGAGCCAAACTGCCCTTGGTTCAGTTTGAGCAGGGTTTGACAAATTTCAAAGAAGTTTGGATTCCAAACTTGAACCCCACTGGAACCAATGGGACCCAAATCTGTCAAATCAAAAAATACATTTTCTGGGCTAATAGGCAAAACATATCACGGGTGGGTACTACCATAAGAAAATATGTACCAGTGCAAACGTTAAAAATAAATACTTTTGGCTGGTAGAGAACTGGACAGGGGTGACCAGTCCATAAGGGGCACAGGGGTGCCGTCCCCTAATCTCCATGCGCTGGCCCCTAATCTCAATGTGGGGTGCCGGACGCATGGATTTCTGTTTTTTTTTTTAGCACATGAGCAGCACATGATTAGAGTCTGAGGCTCTAATATGCTCTAGCTCTAATTGGCTTCAAAATGCTTGGGCTCAGGGCACAGAGCACTGCGCTCCGATCCCACCCACTTGTGACATTAGCGAATCAACATTCACTATTGTCTTCCTGCTTCTCCAATCAGGACAGGAAGCGGATCCTAAGACCTGATTGGCCAGGAGGAGAAGCGACCGGATTGGCCAGGAGGAAAAGCCAGGGAAGCCGGGGAAGCCGCCCGTGACCTGGATGGGGTGAGTGTGGGTGGGTGAGTGGGCGGGGGGGGTGTTTGTTTGCCCCATAAAAAATGTATCACCAGCCGCCACTGGAACTTAATGTTATCCGAGCTGTACAATGTCCTCTGACTTTTTTTGTTGAAGTATCCAAAGTATGCACAGTCTTTTCCACATAGGAGAAAGATGTTAAAGGGAGACCATAATGCTTTGAGAGCAATTTTATTTTTGTTTGAGTTTTTAAACTGTTGTCTTTACTGTTGATTTAATTAATAAACATTGAATACATAGTATATGTAGCTGTCCACCAGTGAACGAGTCAGTGCGATGAGTCAATCCCTTTTGTGTGCAGATTTCTTCTTGAGCTCCTGAAGACTGTGCTTTTGTTTTACCCTATTATATAACAAAAGGTAATACATACAAATCACTATACATTCACTTTAAGAATGGTGTTCAAGTCTTATGCTTCTCTTTGTACAATGCTGCTCCATTCGCTTGCCCACAAGGACATTTTGATAAACACCTGTATAGTACTTATTCCAGCCAAGTAGGATTAGAGCATTTACTGAAAAGGAATATCACAAAGCATTTGGCTTTGTGGGTGTTTTCACATGTGTTTTTTGCTTGTGTGCACTTTGATTTGTTTATACCAGTCTACATTTTTATTCTGTGCTTTAATAATTTACTTTTGCTTCTATTTTTGTCTCACTCTCTGGAATCCTAACTTATTAGAAAACGTTTTCTCAGTAAGTACACAATCATGCGGCCTATGACCAGGGTAAGCTTAGAGCACTTGGCAAGAACAGCAGCATGAGGGTAGAGCAGGTGACTATTGGCAGTCCTGGCTCCTAGATGGCTGTTTATCCTGTAGCCATCCACAGGTTTCTGTCTGTGTGCTTAAAGCATGAAAGGAAACCGGCTTAATAGATTTTGTTCTTATTAGATTCAATTACACAACTAAAAGAAGACTGTGGAATTGCTTTTCTTCCTTTTAGTTTTAGACTTGAGTGAAACTTTTGACATGAGAACTGTGGGTCCAGTAAGAGATAGCATGTCAAAATTGCAACATTTAAGTTTTTTTCTTCTTGGGGGTGTGAATGATGTTATTGTCCACAGGACTTTCCAAATTAAAGCTCTTTGCCATACAGCAGAAATCCATGGGGCAGTACACAGGTGTACATGAGCCTGTAAGCTTTTAGTATATGTAATGCTGCAAAGAGGATGAAATGTATTTAAAAATGTAGATTTGTTATTTATTTTCTTTTTCTTTTCAATCAGCAGGACAAAATATGCCTAGTATTTCAATTGGTTATAAAAAGAAACTGCTGCATTTCAAACTTTTCAAATAAAAGTACTTCTTAAAGCGGGGGTTCACCCACACCGCCAAAAAAAAAAAAATATTAAAAGCCAGCAGCTATAAATACTGCAGCTGCTGACTTTTAATACATGGCCACTTACCTGTCCCGGGGTCCAGCGATGTCGGCAGGGGACGCCGAGAACCCGCTCGGTTCTCGGCAGCTGCCGCCGCCATCCTAGGTGGGGGAATCAGGAAGTGAAGCGTTGCGGCTTCACTTCCCGGTTCCCTACTGCGCATGCGCGAGTCGCGCTGCGCGTCCCAAGTGGTCCCCGCTCTCTGCTGGGAGCTGTGTGTTCCCAGCAGACAGCGCGGTGGGGACGGGAAGAGGCATAGACTCCCATGGGAGTCTATGCCGGAAGTGGGTGCAAGTACCTGTCTTAGACAGGTATCTGCACCCCCCTACCCCCTGAAAGGTGCCAAATGTGACACCGGAGGGGGGGAGGGTTCCGAAAAGCATAAGTTCCATTTTTGTGTGGAACTCCGCTTTAAGAGGATTTAGCTCCACTTTGTTAGACCTCACTTTCACTGACTTTATGGCCAACTGCCAATTGCTATTCCAATGTCCGTTGAGAGTGCCCTTACTAGCCAGTAGGGATGAGCTCGATGTTTGGGTCGAACATAAGTTCGACTCGAACATCGGGTGTTCCCTCGTTCGCCGAACAGCAAACATTATGGGGCGTTCGCGGAAAATTTGATCGCTGCGGAACGCCCCATAATGCACTGTTAGATCGCAGTGCATTGCCTCATGATGATTGGCCAAAGCATGCACCTGACCTGCATGCTTTGGCCATTCACAACGCGCTCTGCTAAGAGAGCCATAATTGGCCAAAGGCAGGGTGCCTTTGGCCAATCAAGGCTCAGGGGGACTAAGTCAATGCCCCACACTATATAAGGCTGCTTACACGGCGGCCATGTGTAGTGTTGTTGGCGTGGACAGAGAGATAGTTTGATTTAGATTAAGCAGGCAGGTTATTCAGTTAGTGGCAGTGTATTTGAGATATATATATATCATCAGTCTAGTATATATGTATATATATACTCTGCATTTATCATAGACTATATATGCAGTGTTTACTCGATATTCAGTCAGTGCAGGTGGTGTATTTATATATATATATATATATATATATATATATACAGTCTCGTGTTTATATATAGATATATATACTCTGCATCCATTGTAGCATATATCTACAGTGTATTCTGTTGTGTTCTGTTTCTAATACACTTCAGACAGTATACACAGTATCTAATACAATGTGTACAGTTTCTACTACACTTCTGGTGGTGTACACAGTATAAAATACAGTGCATCCGTTGTACAGTTTCTAATACAGTGCAGGCAGTGTACACAGTACACAATACAGTGCAGCTGTAGTACAGTTTCTAATACAGTGCAGGCGGTGTACACAGTATCTAATACAGTGAGTACAGTTTCTACTACACTTCTGGTGTTGTACACAGTAGTGTACAATACAGTGCAGGTGTTGTACAGTTGCTAATACAGTGCAGGAAGTGTACACAGTATATAATACAGTGTGTACAGTTACCAATACGCTTCAGTCGGTGTGCACAGTATCTAATACAGTGTAGTGTGGTGTTGCAAAACAAAAAGTACATCATGTCCGGAAGGCCACCGAGGAGAGGCAGACGCTCACAGGCCACTAAAAGAGGGCAAGCAGCCTCTGTGTCTACAGTCAATAGTGGTGGTCGTGAACATGGTGCATCCTCTGCAGGTGGCTGTGGGGCATGCTTGTCCTTTTTTTCTGCTGCTGGCCATGCTATTGAGCCAGAACATGCAGAAGAGTCAGTGGAGTGGATAACAAAGCCGTCCTCATCCTCTGTCACCCAGGCTCAGAGTAGTTTACCTTCCAATGCAGCTGCCAAAGTGGCCTATTCCATGGGCTCCTTGTCCACAGTCACTTCTTCCGTAGCCCCACCATCATGCACGGAGGAGTCCCCAGAATTATTCAACCACATCATCGGGTACATGCTGCTGGAGGATGCGCAGCGATTTGAAGGCTCCAATGTTTGTTCCCAGGTTGAGGAAGGGAGTAACATGTGTCTAGAGAGAGGGGGTGCCCAAGAAGCACAAGAAACTGGCAGTCATGTTCCCCCAGCTGCAGAATACTGCCAAGTTTGCTCCAGTAATGAGGAGGGAGGGGATGATGAGGTCACTGACTGTGCTTGGGTGCCTGAGAGAAGAGAGGAGGAGGAGGCACAACTCCAAGGCAGGATGTCTTCTAGGGGGCAGCTTAAGGGCAGCCACCCTATTGTATTACACCGCAGAGCTCCGCAGGTACAGGGTGCTGCTGACTCCCTGCTGACTTTTAAAAGCTCCTTGGTGTGGGCCTTTTTCGACACGTGTGCAGCAGATTGCACCGTTGTCTGAAGCGGATCAAGCGTGGCCAGAACAGAAGCCGCTTGGGCACCACATGCTTGACCAGACATATGACGACCTGCCATGCAGTCATTTGGCAACAGCACTTGAAAGACCCATATCAAAGGCGGACTTCTCCTTGCTCCCCATCTGGGATCTCCAACCCTACTATACCTCCAGTCCTCTCAAATACCTGCACTGAGAGGAATGCAGGTATAGCAATAGGTGTCCCAAGTATTTGCAGCCAATCTGCTAGCAGTACACCACCATCTGATTTTAGCCGGCAAATTTCCCTACCCCAGTTGCTGAACCGTAAAAAGAAGTTCGGTCCCAGCCATCCATATGCTCAGCGTCTAAATGCTAACTTGGCCAAATTGCTAGCACTGCAACTGCTGCCTTTTCAGCTGGTAGACTCTGCCCCCTTTCGTGAATTTGTGGAATGTGCTGTACCTCAGTGGCAGGTTCCAAAATGCCATTTCTTTTCACGGAAGGCCATTCCGGCTCTCTATCGACATGTGGAAGGCAATGTTTTGGCCTTGTTGGACAGGGCGGTCAGCAGTAAGGTTCATATTACCGCTGGCTCATGGTCCAGCAGGCATGGACAGGAACATTATCTTTCCTTCACGGCACACTGGGGAACTCTGCTGGCAGCTGGGAAGGATACAGGACAGGGTTCAGTGTTGTTGGAGCTTGATTTGTCCTCTGAACCAGCGGTTCTCCATAAGCAGTCAAGGGGCTAAGCAAGCAGTCAGGCTAAAAGATGCCATGCGGTGCTTGAGTTGGTATGCCTAGGGGACAGGACCCACACTGGGGCAGAGATTTTGTCAGCTCTGCAGGGGCAGGCTCAGAGGTGGTTGACACCACACCAGCTTCAGCCAGGAATGGTTGTATGCGACAATGGCACCAACCTTCTCTCCGCTCTCCGACAGGAACACTTGACCCATGTTCCATGTTTGGCACACATACTGAAGCCATTCCAAAACCAGTCGCCGTAATATTTCATGCCATATACAGAGTGGTGCACTGACGCACCTGGTACATGTGAGTACCCCGTTGGGGGATTGTTCTTATTTGTTTAATAAAATGTTTAAAGCAATATCACACTATCAAGGCTTTTTATTCCCCATTATTCCCGAGATGCTACGTAGGAAGCCCTGGATCCTATTACCCTTATAGAACCCAGGGGTGGTTCACAAGCATGTATTGACTGAGCGTAATTGCTAAATCGCGCGCTCCAAGGTGAGCATTTAATATCTAGGGGGTTACTGGAATAAGCGCACCAATGCATGATCTGCAACACCTGTCAATCATTTTTAGATGCATGGATTTATAAGCATTTCAGCAGTGCTACTACTGGATACCACGCATATGCACTTGTTTCAACAGGACTGTCACAGCATTGTTTTATAAAAAGACTTGGTTTTTGCACAATAGCACTTTTTGCTATTTAAAGTGGGACTAGTGTTGTTCCCTATATACCACTAGACACTTATATCTGTGATACAAAGCACTTGGATGCACATGAGTACTTTAATATTTATGTTTTAATTGACATATTTATTGTTTTTATTTTATTTTTGGCATATCACATCTATGTCACATATATCACTTACATCACATTAACACTACACGTGTTTGTTTTAATCTTCAGCACGCATTTATTGTGTACTATTCTAAAGCACAGCGTATTATTTACTATTTTTGTTCTTGAGCAGGTACCCAGGCTTACAGGATCTCCTGAGGCAGGCCAGAAAAGTCTGTGGTCATTTCCGCCGATCATACAATGCCAGTGCTCGGCTGGCTGACATTCAAAGGGAATGCAACCTGCCCACCAACCGCCCCATTTGTGATATGCCCACCAGGTGGAACTCAACATTGGATATGCTGCAGCGGCTGCACACATAGCAGAGGGCCATCAATGAGTACCTGTGCGAGTATGGCACCAGGAGAGGGTCAGGGGAGTTTGGCTTCTTTTCGCCACACCAGTGGCTATTGATCAAGGATGCATGCACTGTCCTGTCACCATTTGAGGAGGCCACAAGGATAGTGAGCAGCGACAATGCATGCATCAGTGACACTGTCCCTCTAGTCTTCCTGTTGGAGCACACGCTTTGTGGAATCATGGACAGGGCACTTGAGGCAGAACAGCGGGAGGAAGAGGAGGACTTCCTTACCTCTCAAGGCCCCCTTTATCCAGATAGCATTCCTGCGGGCCCGCCAAACACACAGGAAGAAGAGGAGGAGGATTGTGTCAGCATGGATGTAGAAGATAACTCAGCAGCAGTCTTCAAGGGATGGTTTTCAGTCCCCAGAAACCCAAGGAGTTGTACGTGGCTGGGAGGAGGTAGTTACGGATCATGTGATCCTTCGTGACCCAGAGGACTCAGATTTGAATGCCTCTGCAAACGTATACTGCATGGCCTCCTTGATTCTGCAAAGCCTGCGAAAGGACCCTAGAATTTGTGGTATCAAGGAGAGGGATCATTACTGGCTGGCAACCCTTCTTAATCCACGTTATAAGGGTAAGGTTGCAGAACTCATCCTGCCTTTTTCGGAGGGAGCAGAGGATGAATCATCTTCAGGAGGCCTTGAAGAAAGTTTGTGAAACTCATTTCCAGACCCTGGGAAGTTACAATTTCCTGGTGCTGGACAATGTGTTGCTGAGGCTTCGTTCAGTCAGAGGAAGAGCGGTGGAGAAGGTGGCCGGCTGACCGATGCCTTTACACACTTTTTCAGTCCTCAGCACCAAGGTCTGATTGGTTCAAGCAACCATCGCCAGCGTCTGCATTACATGGTGCAGGAATATCTAGGGGCAAGAGCAGACTTGGAGACCTTTCCAACAGAGCATCCACTGGGTTACTGGGTCTTGAGGATGGACCACTGGCCAGAACTTTCTCAATATGCAATTGAACTACTGGCCTGTCCTGCATCCAGCGTGCTTTCTGAACAAAAATTCAGTGCTGCTGGAGGATTTGTAATGGATCAAAGAGAGCACCTGTCCACAGACTCCATTGATAGGCTCACATTCATAAAAATGAATCAGTCTTAGATCAGCAGCTATCAGGGACCTGATGCTGATGTAACTGATTGAATTTGCTATGGATATGGGATCCTGCCTATGCTGACTATACTATTCCTCCTCAATCTTGATGATGCTAGCTTCCAACAATATTTTTGGTTTAGCGCACCGCCACCACTAAGCAAGGCCCAATTTTTCTATCCCTGTTTAACAGGGGCATGTAATTACAATTTTTGATCTAATATTTCACAGCAGGGCCCGTTCCTGCACCCAACAAGAGTATCTGTGAGAGGATACAGTGTTGTGGCACCACCACCACCACCCAAGGTCCAATTTTTCTGCACCTGTTTAACAGGGGCATGTAATTACAATTTTTTATATAATATTTCACAGCAGGGCCCATTCCTGCGCCCAACAAGAGTATCTGTGAGGGGTTACAGTGTTGTGGAACCACCACCACCCAAGGCCCAATTTTTCTGCCCCTGTTTAACGGGGCATGTAATTACAATTTCTGATCTAATATTTCACAGCAGGGCCCATTCCTGCGCCCAACAAGAGTATCTGTGAGGGCTTACAGTGTTGTGGCACCACCGCCCAAAGCCCAATTTTTCTGCCCCTGTTTAACAGGGGCATGAAATTACAGTTCTTGATATTATATTTCACAGCAGGGCCTGTTCCTGCACCCAACAAGAGTAACTGTGAGGGCTTACAGAGTTCTGGTACCACCAACACCTAAGGCCCAATTTTCTGCAGAGTATATAGGGCAGGCCATATAGTTATTATACTGCTGTTCAGAGTATATAGTGTCTGGGGGCCTGGGTTCCCCTAATATTCCCCTAATATTTTTTTTGGTATCTTTATCTATAAAACTTTTTTTCATTGATACTTGTCTCCTGGGGAAGCACCCGGGTCCCCAAACACTTTTCATGGCAATAACTTGCATATAAGCCTTTAAAATTAGCACTTTTGATTTTTCACGTTTATATCCCATAGGCTTTAACTGTGTTTGAACAAATTTTTTGCCTGGTCGCATGTTCTGCTGTGAACCGAACCGGGGGGGGTGTTCAGGTCATCTCTACTAGCCAGTGAGGAAGTCTTAATTAGACAGTCATAAGGCAGTTAGTAAGGCTTAGCCATGCAGTCAGTAAAAGTCAGATTCCTTTAAAAAAAAGTAAAACTAAATCATAGAAGTGCATAGAAGAGGCTTTTATGACTCCTATGGTAGTCTGCCCTTAGACAATATGTTCCTTTAGAAAAGTTAAAATTAAGCACAAGTTTAGCTCCACACATGCAGCATTATGCCCACAAGAGTTGTAGATTCACTTTTTAGTAATTGTTTTATTACAGATTCCTACTTTAACATGGTAATGGAGCTTGCATGGTCAAATGACCTGGGAGCTAGATTGGTGGTAGCATAGTAAGGCACCCATGCTGAGAAAGTCTTCCTCGCTGACCCAGGAAAAAATGGATATTCTGGTATTTAGGGGTTTAGCATTGGGATAACAACCCTGTCCTGTGGGAAAAAAAATTGTTGCAAAGCGTAAGTAACAGGAGGGGGCAGCCCATACATTAAGGACGCACAGGTACTGCCTCCCCTATCCACCGCTGCCACCCCCATATCCATGCATCCGGCCCCTTTCAGGATGCTGGGTGCATATATTCCAATGCGGGGTGGGTGTTTTTTTTAAAGCACCAATTAGAGCGAGAGGCTCTGATAGGCTTCAAATTGGGGTGGGCTCGGGGCGCTGAGAATGCGCTCTGAGCCCACCGAAGTGTGTGAGAATAGGGAATGAATATTCCCTATTCTCACACTGAATCGCCTCTCCACCAATCAGGAAGCGTGGCTCTGAGACCCGTTTTCTTGACTGGCCGAAAGGAGAAGCGTACTGATTGGCTGCCGAGGAGGAGGGAGGAGACTGAAGCCACCAAACAGGGGAAGGAGAAGCTGCTCGTGAGCTGGGGAAGCCGCCCATGATTGCCTGCCATAGATGTGGTAAGTGCACCGACCGACCTGTCCCGGGGGGTAGGGGGTTGGGTCCGTGCTCGGGTGCACTGTCCCCCCCCCCCCGAAAAAATTACCACCATCCGCCACTGCAGGAGGCCAAGAGTTAGAATGTTAGAAATTATTACTGTATGTTTGATTTTTATTGTGCTTTTTATTTCAATTAATCTCTTTAATTTGGAATAAAGAGCAATAATAAGTAATCTAGCTGAGCCAAACTTTTCAACTTATTAAACCTGATATAAGGTTTAGTCAGTATTTAAATGTGCCTTTAAATACCTACTACTCAGTAATGGCATGGTTAAGTGTTTGCCAAAACCACTATACCACAGCATAGGGGGATCTTTATTTCCTAGGTAATTCAAAAACAACCTAAAGTTCCATTAAATAGTAAAAAATTTGACTTTATAGTGCTGGAAATGCCCCAACTAGTTTCCACAATCAATTGGTGAACCAAAGTGGGCCTTGCGGTCTCTAAGCCATTTTCAGCATTGTTCACAATTCCCTCTTTTGGCTGCAAATGTAAAGCAACTCAACTTGGCAATACACACCATAATGCTGGTAGGCGAAGCCAAACATTATGTTCTTTAGCACTCCAACACAATAATACCTCTGTCTTCTGATTGACACAAGGAGTTAAGGAGTCTGAGCTGTAACATGTTACAGGGTTCCGTTGTTATGTTTCCATCTGTATTTGACCCACAACAGAATGCCCATGGATGCCCATAAGTTATCTGTAAGGACAGCAGGGAGAAGTAGTTGAAGGAATTGCAGTAGCACCACAAGCTGCCTAGAGACCATTAGGTGTTGGAGGGCCACCTTTAATAGTGCTGCAGTATATTCATTACTTTTCATTGTCCAGTCTCTATATAGTTCTTGTTTATGTCACTGAGCAGGTGTTGTTTGTCCTGAATATTTTTGGAAAGTTTTTCATGTTTTTGGTGAATATCCAGCAAACCAAACTTTGCTTGGTTCTCTCACTATAAATTATAGCCTGTAGTTCAGGCCATATACTTTTCCTTAATTGATCAGGGTTCATGGATTTTAAATATGTGTAGCGGGTGCCCTGCGGGCCCGCATCTCTCTCCGGCCACCGCCAAGATTCACACACACACAGGCTCTCAGGGAGAGACACAGCATGTCAGCTCCTGCAGGGGAAATCCCTCTTCCCTCTCCTCTTCTCACTGTGCAGTGAGGAGACACACACAGACAGAGTAGCTCACTCTGCTCCCTCCCCTGCTTCCTCATTGGCAGGGGGAGGGAACCAATGACACTCAAGGAGTACTACAGCAATGCATCCTTGGACATGTAGTCCCCATTACAAAATGGCCCATAGCTTTCTATGGGGACAGAACTACACAGACCAGCTGCCCTCAGGATAAGAGAAAGGACTCCATCTTGTCTGCTGGGGGAATCAGACACCATGAGACAGAGGAGAAGACCAGACCTAGGAAGAGGTGTTGCCTCCTGGCATACTGTTCCGGCCAGGTCGGGGGGCATCCTGTCTGAAAGGGGGATCCCAGGTGCATATCCAGGCACACCTGCCTTGACAGCATGAGGCGTCTAGTTGTGAGGTAGCCAGTTGGCTTACCTGAAGAGTCTGCCTGTTCCAGGACATTTAGTTTGGGCCTTGATCGCAGGATTGGTGAGTGGGCACTTGCACATGTAGCGATACCCCCATGAGGGCTGCTGATTGACTCTATATCCCACTGGCTACCCCAACTCTGCAAATCCCCTCTTACCTCTGACACCTTTGGTTCCATTTTGTAATGGGATGTTATCAATGAGAAAATCACACAATGTCACTGAACCACTCAGAAAGTTTACCAAAGTGAATATTACACACAATGAACAATGTGATTAAACATAAACAATAAATAACAGTTGATAACAATCGGTATAGATATGAAAACTGTGGATTCAATAATCACCGTAGGGAGTATATGTAGACAGGTGTACAGTGGGACAAATGTTCAATATTCTCCAAAACCTATATTAACCACCTTCCCACTGAAGCCTCAGTACACACACCAAATTGCAATATAATGGTTCTCACATTCAATAATACAATGCAATATTTAACCTGTACTCAAGGGCTCCCCCTAGGTTGTAATTCAATGTTCAAACTACAAGGTAGAACCGTGAT
The DNA here is from genome assembly GCF_042186555.1 of Aquarana catesbeiana. NCBI lineage: Eukaryota > Metazoa > Chordata > Amphibia > Anura > Ranidae > Aquarana > Aquarana catesbeiana. The sequence continues at coordinate 87,627,457 of NC_133334.1, read as the reverse complement.
GCTATGCAAAAGATAATAAAAGTTAATTGACTCCAGATATCTTCAGCTAGCCTGTAGTTAAAACTGTAGTATTTGTAATCCAAAAGGGAAACAGAGAGAAGGCAAACTGTAGAGTAAATGGTACAATGATAACTGTTTAACTGAAGAAATAGGGCACTTGTAACACTTCCTCCTTATGTGTGAGTGTAATACAGTACTGACTTTACAGCACAGGGAATAACAAAACCCAGAGTTCAGCTGTATGTGGCTTGTGAGTAAGTAGAATCACTTCTGTGGAACTACAAGTCGCACCAGCAGCCTGTAAATAACTTGCTCAGCAAACAGTGCACTTTATTGAAATGGGCAGGTGCCCTCTCACCACAATAGACTCAGAGGCTGCGAGGCTCCGTCCGGACTCCCTTCCTGATGTCTCAGCCTGATGAAAAGATGGTGCCGCCATGCTGTACCGCTCCTTCGGATGGCTGAAATGCAGGAAAACCTCCAGATGCCCTGGTTCTGCAAACCGATCCGCTTGCTAGGCCGGCCGGGCTGTACTCTGAATCACCTCAGAGGCTGTCAATCCCATTTTGCGCTGTATAGGCTGCAGTCTCCTGGTCACACACACAGACCTCCTGCTGGCAGGTATTGAATGACGTCCAGAGAGGCTAAAAGATGGCCACGCTGTTCCTTTTATTACTGCTCCCAGCATGCAGTGCTGCACGCTTTGCATTGTTTGTATTGTAGTTCAGGGGTGATCCAGCTAACAGAGTCACTTCCTCCTCCAAACTACATCTCCCACAATGCTTTGCAGCGCTGCTTCTCAGGAATTAAAAGAAAGTCCTAACAGCATTAAAAGGACACTAGAGGGAGCCAAACTCATTTGCAACCATAACAACTGTAATGCCTTTAATTAGCAAACCCTTGGCTACACACATTTGTAGGAAACAAAGACACTGCATGTAGACAGCGTTGTTATGACTTTTCCCACACTTGCTAGAACCTGGGTCACATGGATGCCCTGTTAACCAATCTTAGTGTCTGTCCTGTTATCCAGACACTGCCGACAGACTACCTTTACACTCTGCCAAACAAGACACAAAGTGCACCAATGAAAGTGGCTAGCTGAAGACTTAAGGCATTTTTCATCAAAGAGACCAAAGTTATTGTGGCCATATGGACACACAAACATACCCAGGGCTCAGTATATCTGATGCATGAGCGGGGTAGTCTGTCTTGGGAGTTGGGCCATAGACCACTGAGCCAAGTGCAGTGTTTATAGTTTGTGGGCCTGTGGTGTTACGGGACAGTAGGGAGAGGTCTGACATAAGTGAGGGTCATTCCTCTGCTCTGCACCTAACTAGACTCATAGAGCCAAACCTAAGTGAATAGATGACCAATCCAGTATAAAGTTTGCCATTTATGATCTGTTGTTTTGTCTCTGCTCTTGGGGTTATTCGCCGTTGAGGATTCCCCTGAAAGCAACCTGACCGTAATATTGAATCATATTGCTCTTGCACCTCAGTTATTACTCTTCAGATAATTTACTAGTAATATACTTCTACTGTCTGTTATTATTTCACAAAAACTTTACAGTAAAGACAATTTCTGTGTTTTATCATAACGTGTGTCTTTCATTGATGTTGTTGCACTAACATACCTGCTAGGTGTGCCATAGGGCCTGGGACTGTTCTTGGGGTTGAGAGGCAGAGTACAGAACCAATTCTACTTAAGAGCGCTCGTCCATTAGGGGCGCTCGGGTGCCACCCCCTCTCTCCAGCCACCCCCTCTGTGAACTATGGATAGATTCATGCATTGCATGAATCTATCCACAGCCACTGTAGACACCCACTATTCAGGCGTCCATCCCCTTTTCGGGCATCTGAATTATAGCACCACGGGGGTGTTTTTGAAGCACCTGATTAGAGCAATAGGCTCTAATAGGCGTCAAAAAAAGTTTGCGTGACAGTGGCGACAATGGATTGTGCTCACAGTGCACCCAGGTGTGTTAGCAAAGCAAATGAATATTTGCTTTGCTAACACAGAACCACCTCTCAGCCAATCAGGAGGCCCAGATGTAATACCGGGCACCTGATTGGCTGAAGGCACAGGCGCTTCCTTTGGCGCCAAGGAATACAGGAAGAAGACACACACAGAGGAGGCGGAGGACATACAGGAGCCATCGCCATGCTACCATCCCACAGCTCGCCGCCTGTCCCTCTGCCTGACCCACCACCACGATAGGGTAAGTTCCGGGCAGACAGTGGGTGGGCAGAGGGGGCACAAAGGTTGCATATGATGGGCACAGTTGGCTGCATATGATGAGCACAGAGGCTGCATATAATGGGCACAGTTGTCTGCATATGATGGGCACAGAGTTTGCATATGTGTCAGAAACCATGACATCAGGCCGAGACAGAAGTACAGTTAAATCACACTTGTTTAATAATAAAAGTAAAAAGAACAAATGTAGTCAAAACATAGGCAAAGTTCAGTAACCGGAACAGATAGTCAGCCAAGCCAGAAGTGAGGGATCAATGTAGTGGAACAGCAAGCAGGATCTGGAGCCAGAAGGGATGTCAGCTAAGCAAGTCTTGAACAGGATCACAGGAGTTTCTGTGATGTTGACCAAGGCGAAGGTAGAGCTCCTCTTGACTGGACGGCTTAAGTAGGCAGGACTGATGAGCAGGATATCATCAACAGCTGAGTAACTGTGGAGAGATAGGAGCTGGCAATTAGCCGACAGCTGAGAGGCCAGCTCAGAGAAGGAAGGGCTGAGCCCAGCCCTGACAATATGATGGGCACAGGTGGCTGCATATGATGGGCACGGAGTCTGCATATGATTGGCACAGGTGGCTGCATATTATGGGTACAGGTGGCTGCATATGATGGGCACAGTGGCTGCATATGATGGGCACAGTTGGCTGCATATGATGGGCACAGTTGGCTGCATATGATGAACACAGAGGCTGAATATTATGGGCACAGGTGGCTGCATATTATGGGCACAGGTGGTTGCATATGATGGGCACAGTGGCTGCATATGATGGGCACAAGTGGCTGCATATTATGGGCACAGGTGGCTGCATATGATGGGCACAAGTGGCTGCATATGATGGGCATAGTTGGCTGCATATGATGGGCACAGGTGACTGCATATGATGGGCACAGTTGGCTGCATATGGTGGGCACAGAGTCTGCATATGATGGGCACAGTGGCTGCATATGATGGGCACAGTGGCTGCAACTGATGGCATAGTGAGGCTGCAATTGATGTTTTTGTTTCGGTATTTTTCAGAATTTTTCATTTCGTTTGCACCCCCCAAATATTTTAATAAAAAAAATCACATTTAAAGTGAACATTCCAGTGTTGTCATAGAATACATATAGCAAGCTAGTATTTCTTGTACCCAATGCGTTTCGGAGTAAACATGTGGTTCTCCTTCTTCAGGGGTAAAATTTAGACAAGAAAACCAGTATTGTGACCTGGAATGACAGTTGTTGCCAATTAAAAACATGAAGGTACCAAGGATGGTTGTTTCCAAATTGCTTGAGCCAGACAGTTCAACCCAGAGGCATACTTCAAAAACAGAAGAATGCCTAGCCCATAAATGTTGGTCCAGCTCCCCCATGCCCACACAACACCGACCCGAAAGGGGAAACCAGAGGACCCACTGGGGCTGAGAAACAGGAAAAGACCCTGCAAGATGGTCGGCTATACACGGAAGAGTGTTGTTATTTGTATAGTAAAAAAGAAGGGGCTGTTTGCAGACACCACAACTGGTGAAATCCTGTGACCGCTCGCACCAGAATCCAGCCCAAGTCAGGGGAACGCACATTCCGGCATTCCAGACCCCACATACACGGCTGTAATATCTTGGTGTGGGCTTATGGGCACAGAAATATGTGCATGCAATAGTCTTTTTATACCTTTTTAATAAATGAGTTTAGACATACTACGCCTTGATGGTCATTTATTTTCCATGAGAACTGGTAGTCTGAAGAGAGTGCAGATTGATCCATTGTGTGAAGTGGTTATCCAACTAATGAACCAAAGGCGCATAGTCACCTGTATCTGGTGAGTGGCCAATCTATAAGTGGTGGTGGAATCACAAAAGGGTGATACTTAGTTGCACAAATAAGAGATGAATCCATAGGAACTGGCTAATCACTCACTGAGGCAACTTGTCTGGGACTTGGAATCACTCACTGCACTGAGTGTATTGAACTTTTTACTAAAAAAATTATATATTGAATGGTTATTTATGTCACAACAGTTTTATATATATGTGTTTATTTTTCTATACATATTTATTTATTTTTGTGTTTTTTACACTTGTTCACTTTGATATTGTATGCGGGTCTGAACCTTACGGTTTAGGACACGCATTTTTCATATGTTTTTTATTTGGGCACATGAGTGTCTTTTAAAGGACACAATCCATAGTGTCTGACATAGTATATGTCTAATATAGTTATATAGTTATATAGCGCACTGTTAGGACAATTTAATATGTACAAAGTCTATGGTAACTAATACATAGTGGTGGTACACAAATTTATTTAAACTAGTTGGCACAGTCCACAAACACGTCTTTTTCTTATGTACCTCACCCAATAGTGGGGAGGGCCTTTTTTGACTGCAGCAGACACAAACAATTGGCATAATAGATATATTTGTGATTCTTTGCGCCAGTACCTTGTATGTACACATGCTCTTTGCCATACACACCTAGCCTAGTCACTTAACAATGATTTTGTCAACTCTATTGTAGTGCTTTACCCTAAACATACCCTAAAATGTGTCCAAATGTTATTTGTGTCCTTAAATTCATGCAGAGTGCCTGAGGCTTTTTTTGAGGGTCTGAAAACTCATTTGGAACCCTCCCTCCCCTCCACCTTCCAACCAAAAGGCCCAGGAAGGGGAGTAATGTGCAGGAGGCAGCACTTGGGCTGATTCGGGAGGCTAAGGCGGCCCTCAGAGCCACCCCCACTCTTCAAGAGGCCTTTGCCTCCATGACTGCCAGCAAAATGCAGGAAATGGAGGAGGGCCAACGCCTCTTGTGTGAGGAAATTATATATACGACCCTAAATAAGGGGTTATATATTGAACAGTGCAGCGCTGGACACATAAACAAGTAAAGTGATAATCTAGGTGAATACTGAAACAATCAATGTGTATAATAAAGTTTTATTAAAGCAATAATGAAAGTCCACCAATATGTTACTATCAATCAATGCATATGAAAAAAAAAAAAAAAATAGTGAAAAAGTTCAAATGAAGTGAAGAAATCAAAAGAATGTCCAAAAATGCTTGTGTGGAAAATGTGAAATCCAAATGCGATACTCCACTTGATAGTGCTGCCCGTCACCAGGTGAAAAAAAATGGAGGCTTACCAGAAAGCCTGTGACCGCCCTTTCTCAGGGGGGTCAGTACAAGCTTAGTAGATCACTGTGGATGTGCCGACAAGATCACAGCTGACGGCCCTCTTTACTCCTTCTTGGATAGCTCATCAATGGCAGCAGGGGACACTCAGGACAAACGTGGTCATAGGATGACTCCAGCAGTGAACACAGAAAGCCTGTGACCGCCCTTCACTTCATTTGAACTTTTTCACTATTTTTTAGTTTTGGCACTAACATATGCATTGATTGATAGTAACATATTGGTGGATTTTCATTATTGCTTTAATAATACTTTATTATACACATTGATTGTATCAGTATTCACCTAGATTATCACTTTACTTGTTTGTGTGTCCAGCGCTGCACTGTTCAATATATATACATTTATCTTGCCCTTATATCGGGGTTATAGTGCTAAGCAGCAGGACTCCTATTACAGGGTTTTTATTGTTCTTTAAAATTTCACATTTTCGGTTTATTTATTTATGCACCTAGCGCAAAATTTCTTTTTGTTTATTTTTTACTCTAAATAAGGGGTTGAGTGGCCAAATCACAATCAAAACACACCTGTGTGAGTTGGACCATCCTCCTCCTCCTCCACCTCCTGCCACACCTCCAACACCACAGCCACAGCCTGGACGCAAGCGTGTAAGGAAGAGTAGAAGTAAGACAAGAAAGTAATGGCCTGGGTTCAGTCTGGTCTGCAAAAGATGCAGGCTGTGGTATGACCACAGCCTGGGGACATATATGTCATCTGCTGCTGTTCCTGAGCTCTTGTAGTCCGGGACCGAATTGTGCTCACTATTATATGGACTCCTCAGGCTACCAATTTTGGGTGTAAAATAGTTGATGTGTGCCCTAGGGTACAAAGGCTTCGCCAATATCACCAGTTTCTCCAGCGTTGCCTACCTCTTTATTTGATTCTAACCCATAACAAATGGCTATTTTGGATTCACAAATCCTTGCCTATGTGTTTTATTTCAAAAAGGACAGTTTGTTTGTGAGTAGGCAGGTACATTTCCAAAATACAATGTCAAATTAACAAGGGACACCAACACAAACCAACCTCCTTGAGGTTAAAAAATACAAGATAATAATGGTGTTGTGGTAACTTGACACACAAAACGAAAAAAAAATATTATGGAGAGCACTAGAAAAAAAAAACAAGGAGATCTTGATAAAAAAAAAACACTATAAACCAAAATTAAATACATTATTATGGAGATCTGACTAAAACCAAAAAAAAAAAAAAGATTCAGGAGATCGCGAGAAATAATAAAGAAATCATTTTTACAGAACTCTGTGTGAATATGAGCAGCAAAACAACTTCATTATTCTAGCATTCTAAAGAAGAAGAGAATGCAATTTCAAAATTTGCAGCGTGACAAATGTGCTATATCCATTACGAATGCTAGTTTTACCAGACGGAGCGCTTCTGTCTCGTACTTGATTCTGAGCATGCGTAGAACTTTGTGTGTCGGAATTTACGAGAATGGATTTTGTAGTGTGTTGAAAATTCCGATGGAAAATGTCGGATGGAGCCTACACACGGTCGGAATTTCCGACAAAAAGCTCCCATCGAACATTTTCCGTTGGAAAATCTGACCGTGTGTACAGGGCATTAGAGCTGTGAAAATGTGGAATAGACTCCCTCAAGAGGTGGTTCTGGCCAACTCAATAGATTGTTTTAAGAAAGGACTGGTTTCTTTTCTAGATACACATACTGTAATATAACTGGATACTAATATTTAAAGGGAAAGTTGATCTAGAGAACATCCAATTGCCTCTTGGGGGATCAAGAAGGAGTTTTTACCCTGCTGGGGCAAATTAGATTATACTTTATTGGGGTTTTTTGCCTTCCTCTGGATCAATTGTGGGTATAGGATTGTATATATACGATTGTAAAATTATATTTTTTTATGTCTATTGGTTGAATTAGATAGACTTGTGTCTTTTTTTTTCCTGCAAATAGAGCCTTCTTTTGGTGGTATTTGATCACCAATGCATTTTTTATTTTTTAAACACACCGACAATTTTGAAAAAAAAAAACAACAATATGTTTTACTTTCTGCTGTAAAACATATCCAATAAAAATATTTGAAAAATCTAATTTCTTCATAAATTTAGCCAAAATATGTATTCTGCAAGATATTTTTATTTTATTTTACTAATAATACTAACAATCAGCGACTTATAGCAAGACTGCGATGTTGTGGCCTACAATCGGACACTAACTGACACTTTGGACACTTTGTGGGAACCAGTGACACTAATACAGTGATCAGTGTTAAAAATACGCGGTGTCACTGTACTAATGACAATGGCAGGGAAGGGGTTAAACATCTAGGGTGATCAAAGTGTTAACTGTGTACCTAGTCAGTGTTTTTGTGTAAACTGTGCTGCTTTTACTAAGGGAAGTGATGGATTTTATTTTCTGCTTAGCAGGAACACAAAATCCATCACTTCCCCCTGTCAGAACGGAGCTCTGCCTTGTTCACATGGGCAGAGCTTTGTTCTGTGTCTCTGCCAGATGATTGGCGGGTGCCAGACACTAGATTAGCATCTGCTGTGAGTAATCACATCATAAGCGGCGGTGCATTCGCCCCTAGGCGGAAGTGTAGAATCACTTATATATACATGATTCTACACAGAATGTCCGCCCTGTAGCAGTATATCTGCTATGGGGCGGTTGGGAAGTGGTTAATTACTGTTTTGCCTGCTACTGAACTTTGTGGAATGGTCTGGCACAGCTATGGAAGAGTCTAGTTGTACCACTTGACATTGTTCAAGCACTGCATGTGCAAAGGTACCTTGGATGTGGATCCTCAAGCCCTCCTGAACTTATACAGAAGCAGATCTGCAAATATGTGGTGATCTGCTGTGCTTGGTGCTTGTGCTGTCCACTCTCTGACCTTTTTAAGTTGTCCTACAAAAGTTACAAGTATTAACATGCTATCGGTAAAAAGAGGGGTGATCTTTTTTTTTTTGGGGGGGGGGGGGGAGTTAACCCACTGGAATATCCAGGCCAAAAAAATACTAGCATGCAGTATACTGAAAAACGTCAATGTATATCAAAGTCCTAAAATGTTCCAAGTTGATATGGGTTAATTTAGACTTCATGAAATAACAAATAAAGGCCATAGTATCTTTGGTGTTTAGTCAAACACAGATAACCTCAGAGTAAAATAAACTTTTTGTTTGCCCAAGGACAAAGCTCTAGCCTGAAATATGCCTGTTCTCAAATACTGCTTATTCTGAGAATTGGACTGAACTTCAACACAAGATCAGTTCACGTATTGATAGTATAAAAAAAAAAATAAATAAAAATATACTAAAAGATAAAAAGAGATTGATGCAAAAACAACAGCAGAATAAGTAATGTATATACAAAAACAAATAACAAAAATGAAGGCAGGGATATTGAACAAAACAAAATAGAAGAATTCCAATCACTATTTTAGAGTAAGTGTTAAAATGGAACAAATAAAAATTGGTAGGAGGTACAGTTCTTCAGCATAAGAAACACAAAAAGTATTTTCTGCCAAAGCACTTCTTACCTTTGCTTCTAGTAGTAATGTAGTAATATGCAGAGAACAGAGCTGAGTGCCAGGAGGATATAACTTCAGTGCACATATGCAGCAGTTACATCATTATCCGAGGAGGGGTGGGAGTGAAATCTGAACAGCCTGTGAAAGAGAGCTGAACCCTGCATGCTGTGCATAGCACACTCCTAAACCCTGCACTTTGTATGTAGCCACTCCTCAACCCTGCACTATGTACACAGCACACCTCTGAACATTACACTCTGTACATAGTGCACCCCTAAACTCTGCAGTCTGTACATCACGCACACACCTGAACTCCACACAGAACACACTCCTGGTATTTATTGCTCCTTTAAGAGCCTCCCACTGTGCAGTTTGACCACACCCACCATTCAAAGTGGTTTGTGGGATAGGGGGGTCTGGTTTAGTTACTGCACCTATTCTCTGAGGAGAAAAGCTCTGGATAAATTTACATTACAGATACAACCAGCTGTAAATTCAAATTACAGCGCTTGTAGTGACAGCCAAAAATTCATAAAAGTAAACCATTAACTCAAAACAAGAAAAGTAGAAAAATTAAAAACAAGACAGTATTAATAGAAATAACAGTCCCAATTGTGTCCAAAATTCAAATCCACCACTGTGATAATGAAAATCCTATGTGATCAAATGCTTGCAACACCCAGATTAAGAGGAATTTTACTGGAACATTTGGACCCTATTATAGAGTCAAATAGGCATGTGGATTAAGATTTCATCAGTATTGGATCTATATGGAAAACCATCTCCGGAAAACCTAGTAACATTTCCCAGTCTCCAGTGTAAATCAGCTTATTATGCCGTCCAATAGTTCCGAAATGATTCACCGCTTCATAAAAGCAAAGCAAGGAAACTCACATAGTGTAAAACTGTATAAGTCTTTAATAGAATCAAAAGTGAGAACACTACTCAGAAGGTTAAAAATTATAAGCGCTTAGTAAGAAATAACATTTCCAGGAATCAAATCTAAATACTTCCTGGTACAGATGAGCATGGTGATGTCACGTGCATAAGCTCCGCCCTAAGCGCTTCGTTAAATATGACGTCATCAGGGCCACAAATGCCACGCCAGTCACCATGCCTAAATATACTCTATTCAGGAGGGGAAGCCCTGTGTTTGAATGGGTCTCATTTTGGTTTTCAAAATGGCTGGACAGCATCTCTAATTCATAAGAGAAGTCAGACTAAGCCTCTTTGTAATATAACTAAAAGCAGAAATGTGTGCATACTGAAACCAATCCTCACTTTGATTGCAAGTTGGCTAGAGCATTTCCCACATCTTTGAACACAAAAGGGACCAAGCCTCTGTTGCATAAAGCCCCCAAAATTGTAAGCCTGTATTTGTAAAGTGATATACAGCCAAAGAATCAGCGGCCAGGCCTCTATGTGGTTATCCGTTAGGACTCCCTTAACGTATAAGACAGTCCAATCAGCTCACTTAAAGAATTGGAAAGCCAGTAAGATGACAAAAATAAGAGGTTAAGAGATACAATCGGCTGTTTGAGGGCAACCATAATGCTATTATGGCCCCTGATGAAATTGAGTTTAATACCCCTACTCTAGAAGATAGCCACATGGGGGAAGTACATGCAGCCAACATGACAGCATACTGTATTAGTTTTTGTGTGGGTTGGCACCATCTTGTGGCTAGAGGCCATACTACTTCATCTGGTCTACACACAGAAGGATAACATTGTATACCCTGCCAGTGACTCTTGTCCCAGCACTGACTACATTTTGAGGGAGCTAGCACAGAACACTAATCATCCTCCACCAACTCTTAATAACACTTACTTTGCTTCTACTTTTGTCCAGCCTTAAAGGCAAAGAGTAGAGCCACCGCACTACTCATAGGGCCTTGCATTCATGTGGTTCTAGGTCCAGTCCCTAGGAAGAATCATAGGGCCCTTCGAGAGACGTTGTAACACAGTAGTGTCCCATACCCAGCCACCTCTATGTGCAGAATCTTCATCACTGGCCACCACTGCTCCACACCCAAGCTGGCTGCTCCTTCTTCTTGACACTCCTCAGCTCTTAACCCTAATGCCGCGTACACACGGTCGGACTTTTCGTCTACAAAAGTCCAACGGACGCTGACGGACTAAAGCTGGCTGGTAATCCGATCGTGTGTGGGCTTCTCCGGACTTTCAACGGACTTTTTTAGCCTAAAATCCGACGGACTTTAGATTTGAAGCATGCTTCAAATCTTTACGTCGTAAGTACGACGGACCCCGAAGTCCGCTCGTCTGTATGCTAGTCCGACGGACAAAAAAACGACGCATGCTCATAAGCAAAAACTAAACGGAAGCACTCGGTCTAGTAAAACTAGTGTTCGTATTGTAGGTAGCACATTCATCACGCTGCAAAATCTGTGATCGTTCAATGCAGCGCATTTTATTTCTTCTTTACGAAGGCTCTAAAGAACGAAGGTGTTTTGCTGTTCATAATCAGAGTTCTCCCAAACTGATTTCTGGATTCTTTTTCTCTTTGATCTCATGAATGATATAGTATGCCTTTTTAAAACAATGTTTCCATACTAATAATACTTTTTTCCCCTTTTTTTTTTTTTTTTTTTTTTTTTTTAGGTTTGTAAAGTTAACACAAAGAACCCATTATTATTTTTTTTTTTTATAGTGTTTATTTTTTAGTTTTTAGATAAAGTTAACCCAAAGCACCGTTTTTGGTTACGTAATTTTTTTGATTTTCAAGACTTACCACTTGAACATTATTAACATTAGTAATGTATTTTTGGTGTGTTTTTTTTCAAACTCAATGAGATTGTTGTCCCTTGTTAATTTAACATTGTGTGTAAAATCAATGATTTCAAAGAAAACACATAAAGTCTTTTGCTAAACTCAAAAAATATCCATTTATTCATGGTCAAAATAAAATAAAGAGGAAGTCAACGCTGGAAAAAGTCGGTGTACCAGAAAATTGGGATCTTGAGGAGTCCATATAAGAGGGAGCACAATCTGGTCCAAGAATCCCAGAGATCAACAGCACCAGCAGATGATCTAGATGTCCCCAGACTGTGGTCCTACAACAGCCTGCGTCTTCTGTCAGACCAGACTGAACCCAGGTCATCATTTTCTTCTCTTCCCTGCAGCCTTTCCTCCACGCTGCCCTGCAGCCTTCCCTGTAGCCTTCTTTTGAGGCTGTGGCTCTGGTGTTTCAGTTGTGGCAGGAGGAGGAGGAGGAGGAGGAGGAGGAGGAGGGGGGGCTGCCTCATGTAGTTGGGTGTTTTGTGTTAGCGTGCCCTGCAGCCCCTTATGGATTGTTTCCCCAAATAGGCGCTCACAAATGAGGCGCTGCTCCCTATTCATCTGAAGAAGCCTGCTGGCTAAGTAGCAGCCATAGGATTCTTCCGCTTCGGGGGGGCTCCTTAAAAAACGGGTGGCCTCTTGCATGAGGCGCAGGGATGCGTCCTGTGTGACCATCCCCTTCCTGGCCCTTTTTTTGGGAAGGTGGAGGGGAGGCACTTGGGATTCGGTCAGGCTCCTACTGGGCCCAGCCACCTCACTTGGCCCAGCCACCTCACTTGGCCCAGCCACCTCACTGGGAGCAGCCACCTCACTGGGAGCAGCCACCTCCTGCCTGACACTGGGCCCAGCCTCCTCCAGGATGATGGTGAATCCGGCCTCCTCCAGGCTGTCCATGGGCCCGGTCTCCTCCTGCCTGCCACTTTCCCCACATTCCTCCTGGATGGACTCATCCTGTGTATAAAAAAAGGACAATAGTTTGAGTATATTTTTTGGGGTTCATCAATGACACACAGTTTGCTTCTCATGAATAGCAAATTCAATGTGAATACTTCTCTTTAATAAAAGAGTCTAATCAGACACCCTAATTATTTCAAGCAGGTGCCAAACATATTTAGCCACTACTGTCAATTGATATGTATACCCAATTTTGAGTGCCAAATTATTTTAGACAATTATAACATCCAGTTAACATCATTAATATTAGTACAGTAAATATTTGTTAAAATAATTTACCTGACTCCAGATGGCCATATCTGGTTCATCCAGGATGGAAGACCCAGCTTGCTCCTCATCAGCCTCTGCTGGGGTGGAGGGAAGGGTGGAGGGAAGGGTGGAGGGAAGGGTTGAAAGTGATGGCCTGGCTTCATTCTGGTCATCCAGAAAACGGAGTTGATTGTAGTACCACAGCCTGGGTACATAAACATCATCTGCTGATGCTCCTGATCTCCTTGATTCCTGGATCTTCTTATGCTCCCTCTTATACATGTTCCTCAAGACCCCAATTTTCTTGAGCAATGTCTCCATTGTTGCTTCCGGGATGGTCGCCTGGACAAAGGCCAGAAGTCTCTCCAGCGTTGACTTCCTCACATGCTTAGCATAATACTGAGGGTGTTTCACCTCCCACAAATTCCTCATCTCTCGATATTTGGAAATAAAAGATGTAAGGAACTCTGGATCCTTAAATAGGGGATTCATTATATCTGGAAAAGATGAAGTCACAAGACAAAAAACACTTTTATTATAGGTTTCGGCTAACCCCTCATCATCTTCTCCCTATGTAGGCCTCATCAATCTATCAAGCCATATAGGCCGCTTGCTACAAAGTCATGACCATAAAAACCAAAAAAAAAAAAATATCTAAAATTACCTTCGTTTTGTAACGTCCAGGTCCACTATCACCTACCACAGAACGTACGTACGACACGTGCGCAAGGCTCTTTATACACTACGCATGTGTGAAACTCCGCCTGCGTCGCCCGCCCCTGACGTTCGAAATTAACTCATGTTCTCCGCCCCCTAATTCGACGCACAGAACGTACGTACGACACGTGCGCAAGGCTCTTTATACACTACGCATGTGTGAAACTCCGCCTGCGTCGCCCGCCCCTGACGTTCGAAATTAACTCATGTTCTCCGCCCCCTAATTCGACGCACAGAACGTACGTACGACACGTGCGCAAGGCTCTTTATACACTACGCATGTGTGAAACTCCGCCTGCGTCGCCCGCCCCTGACGTTCGAAATTAACTCATGTTCTCCGCCCCCTAATTCGACGCACAGAACGTACGTACGACACGTGCGCAAGGCCCCTCTTTATACACTACGCATGTGTGAAACTCCGCCTGCGTCGCCCGCCCCTGACGTTCGATTTTAACTCATGTTCTCCGCCCATTTTTTGTTACGGCGCGTAGTGGAGTTAAAGAATGGCGGAGACACCTGAAATGTTGACGACCTCAGGTAGTGGAGACAGCCCGGAGGCAGGAACGTCAGCGAAATCTATGAGGCCTAGATTTAAGGCCTCTAATATGAGTTTTAAAGAGATGGTGGAGATGGTGGCCATTCTTCACAAAGACGACTATGATGGCAATTATGGGCCGTACGCACGGCCAAATTTGCGCAAGGCCAAAATAATGGCGAAGGTCGTGGAGACTTTGCAGGCATCTTTTGGGGTCCAGCGCTCCAAAGATCAACTGCGAAAAAGATGGTCTGACCTGAAACTCAGGGAGCCGGATCAATACCGACGTATCCGGAAAGTTCTTAAAAAAAGTAAGTACTTGTCGTGTTTTTCTCTTGTGTTTATTACCTTGTATATTGCTCCATGTGCTTTTCCTTCCTATCCGATTTTTGTTTTCATCGTTTTAAACGATCTTTTAAGAAACCTCGTTACATATCTATAGATATATATCTATATATACATATACACATATATATATATATATATATATATATATATATATATATACATACATATATATATATATATATATATATATATATATATATATATATATACATATATATATACATATACATATATACATATATACATATACATATATATATATACATATATACATATATATATATATATATATATACATATATATATACATATACATATATATACATATATATACATATACATATATATATACATATACATATATATATATATATATATATATATATATATATACACACATACATATATATACATATACATATATATATATACACATACATATATATATATACACATACATATACATATATATATATATACATATATATATATATACATATATATAACTATATATATAACTATATATATATATATATATAAATATATAACTATATATATATATATATATATATATATATATATATATATATATAACTATATATATATATAACTAGAGAGAGAGAGAGAGAGAGAGAGAGAGAGAGAGAGAGAGAGAGATAGATATATATATATATATATATATATATATATATCTATCTATCTATTGAGATATAGATATAGAGATATATATATAGAGAGAGAGAGAGAGAGAGAGAGAAATATATATAGAGAGAGAGAGAGAAATATAGAGATAGGTAGATAGATAGATATAGAAATGTAAAACATTCTTTTGGAAGATTTGAAGTTATCTTAAAGGGGTTGTAAAGGTAAAAATTTTTTCACCTTAATGCATTCTATGCATTAAGGTGAAAAAACTTCTGACAGAACCGCCGCCCCCAGGCCCCCCGTTTTACTTACCTGACGCCTCGAAAGTCAGCTTCGCGTTCCCGACATCTGTTCCTCCGCTCACCCTGGCCGCTGATTGGCTGCAGTGGATGGATTGAAAGCAGCGCAGCCATTGGCTCGCGCTGCTGTCAATCACATCCGATGACGCGACGCGCCGGGGGGCGGGGCCGAGTGATACAGCGAGCGGCTATAGCCGCCGGCTGTATCACGGGAGCGCGCCCGCAAGCACTCACCACCGTGCGAGGGAGCTCGCATTAAGGTGGTGAATGCTTGCGGGGAGGAGCTGAAACAGCCGCCGAGGGACCCCAGAAGACGAGGTTCGGGGCCACTCTGTGCAGAACGAGCTGCACAGTGAAGGTAAGTATAACATGTTTGTTATTTTAAAAAAAAAAAAAAAACACCTTTACAACCGCTTTAATTTTTTGGCTTTACATTTAGTTAGATAGTTTGAGATTTTGTTCCAGATATAGAGAGAGATCAAAAGATTATTAACTATATTTTGAGATATTGATATCTATCTATCCGATATGTCTTTCTAATTTTAAATATTGAGGTAAAATAGGAACTCTACACAAACCACTTCATTACAAATGTTGGAAAATTACTATGTACTAAAATATCTGTGTGCTAATTAGATTAATAATTTTTTGTTTCACATAGGGGAAAAATCACTCAGCCAACAACCAGAAGACAGTCCACCCCAAGCAAAAAATGATTGGGAAATAAGCCCAAGTCCCATTGAGGATGTGGAGGAAGGAGAGGTGGGCGACATGGGCACCCCACCAGGTGAGTGTCTGACACACCAGCTTACGGTAATCTATGCATGGCTGCCTTTTATTTTATGTAATTTTTCTACTCTATTTTAGGTGATCTGGTTGTGCTTGAGTCAAGCAACAGCGCCACCCCCGAGGATGTTCATGAAGTTTGCGACATGGGCACCCCACCAGGTCAGTGTTTGAGACACCAGCTTTATGGTAAGGTAAACTTATGTGTGCATATTTCTAAACATATTTTTTTTTTCATTCCACTTTAGGTCCAACTGACTATTTCACCACAGACAGTGCCCAACGGCTAATTGCTCAAATCATGGCCTGGAATGGGGAGATCGATCAAATGCGGAATCGGCTGGATCGTATGCAGCAGGAAATGAAGGACATGATTGATGTTTTGGGTCGAATCTAAATGCCCTTTTTTAAACCCCAAAACATCAATCATGTCCTTCATTTCCTGTTTTGCTGACCCCATTCTGGGCCTTCTCTTTTTTTTTTTTGCCAGAACATAAATGGCTGTTTAACCTAATGTAAAAAAGGAGGGCTGTTTCTCGGAAATACCTCAAAAATCCACAAAAAAATAAAAATTGATTTTCAAAAAAACACAAAAAAAAAAAAAAAATACAAAACTTGATTTTAAAAAAGCAAAAAAAATAAAAAACTTGATTTTAAAAAAGCAAAAAAAATAAAAAACTTGATTTTAAAAAACCATAAAAAATAAAAAACTTGATTTTAAAAAACCATAAAAAATAAAAAACTTGATTTTAAAAAACCATAAAAAATAAAAAACTTGATTTTAAAAAACCATAAAAAATAAAAAACTTGATTTTAAAAAACCATAAAAAAAATATACAAACTTTCTTAAAAAAAAATAATAAAAACAAAAATAACTTGCTAAAAAAAAAAAAAACATAAACAAAAAAATTGCTTTAAAAAAAAATAAAAAAAACACAAAACAAAACTTGATTTTCCCAAAACAAAAAAAAAAGCCTGTTTGTGAAAATCAAAAAGCCAAAAATATTTTTTTGTGGATTAGGTATAAATATTTAGATATAATTATATTTTGCTACATTATTAAGATATCATTCTATTTTTGTCTATGAACATTTTCTACTAAATGCAGAACTGAATGCATAACAACCATTAATAAAAACATCTCCTTATAGGAATTAAATAAATGTGTGGTTTGTTATTTCAAGGCTCAGTATCATTTTAGTTATAATTGTAAAAAAGTTGTTTACAGTGGCAATGGAGCTTATTTAGACATTTAAAATTACAATACAGTTGGCACTACAACTGCTCGACCATAACCTAGGAGACAGCCCAAAAGAAAGGCAAGCAATAAATATAATGCAAGATTTCATCAATAATTTTTTTATTGTCAAAAATTATATATCCTGGCCCATTGCAATGGCCCCCCTACCCATAAAATAATTAACATATTGCTGTCTAACTTGACGGGCACTTTGGGGGGCCAAGCCAGTACGGACAGTATCCAGGCCTGTAAGGTTGGCTTCTATTTGTCCGGCCTCAGGCCCAACTGTGCCTATATAATTTGGAGCATGCTTATTTAAAAAGTTGTGCAGAATGCAGCACGATAAAATGATAAAATTAAGTTTGTATTCCGCCAAATTAATGGCTGTTTGAAACAGGCGGAACCGGCTGGCCAGAATTCCAAACGCATTCTCAACCACTCTTCTAGCTCTGGCCAGCCGGTAATTAAAAACCCTCCTCTCCGGGGTGAGTGTTCTTTGGGGGAATGGCCTCATGAGGTGCTTGCTGAGAGCGAAGGCTTCATCGGCAATGAAGACAAAGGGGAGTCCTTCCACGTTATCCTCATCAGGTGGCAATCCCAGGCCACCACTCTGGAGACGCTGGCAGAACTCCGTCTGGGCAAATACTCCTCCATCCGACATCCGGCCATTCTTCCCCACGTCCACATATAAAAAATCATAGTGTGCCGACACCACCGCCATTAAAACAATACTGTGGAACCCCTTATAATTAAAATAATATGACCCCGAATGGGGTGGTGGCACAATGTGGACATGTTTCCCATCTATAGCCCCTCCACAATTGGGAAAGTCCCAACGGCTGGCAAAATGGGATGCCACAGTCTGCCATTCCTGTGGCGTTGAAGGAAACTGGGAAATCAAACAAGAAAACCAAAATCAAATAATTTGGAAGCTAACATTGCAAGAAAATTAGACAATTAAAAACATTATTCCCCAGCATCAGTATAACATTCAATAATTTAATTGTTCTGGAATAACTAATATGGAAAGGCACACTTATCAGATTGCTCACCCCCTCTGATGGAACATTGATTACATTTTAGGGGGTTGTGAAATCCCTAAAAAAAATTACTTTTAGGACACGCAGGAATTTAGGGACTAAAAAGGCTACAAGACTGCAGTTGTCGCACTCTGCAGGTGCAGTTGCTAACCAGCTTACAGTAAATGAGGTAATGTAAAAAGGCATTCATGTTGCAAGGAGTACACAATCACATGCAAGGGCAATTAATGAAAACACTTTGAGGCTTGCATATGATTTGATGATGGAAATCAGCAGAGCTTCTGCTCATTTACTAAAGCACTGGAACAAATGCACTTGTAGAGTGCACATGCATTTTGCAAAGTGCAACATATATTTGCTTTAGACAAATCAACACCACAGAACATTCCAGCAAATTTTAACGAGGGTGGGGGTGGGGGGGTTGTGAAATCTAGATAATTGCTCATTAGCAGCAAACTATTTGGAGTGAGTTTAGGTGGGGGGGGGGTGGGGTTGTGAAATCTAGATAATTGCTCATTAGCAGCACACTATTTGGAGTGAGTTTAGGTGGGGGGGGGGGTTGTGAAATCTAGATAATTGCTCATTAGCAGCACACTAAATACACTCAAACAAAATACATTCCAAATGAGTAGACTAGGTGGATATGTTCCCATCACTTCATGCTGGGAAGGTTATTGAAGGAAAATATACATGCATGACAAAAAATAACAGGAAAAAAATCCAGCATGTGTGAGGATAAAAAGGGGACATTCACACTATATTGCAATGATGGTAAGTAGTGTTTGAAGCAAGAAATACATTATATTATCAAAGATTACATAAAAGAACATGTGATGCTAATAAAAGAAAAATATCTTACCTTAATATAGTCCTTCTGCAGGACCTGTATGATGGCAGAACAGGTCTCTGGGATAATGATCCCCAGAGCCTGGGGGGAGATGCCTGTCGAGAACTTAAGGTCCTGCAGGCTTCTCCCTGTGGCCAAATACCGCAAGGTAGCGACCAGCCTCTGCTCCGGAGTGATGGCTTGCCTCATGCAGGTATCCTGCCTGCTGATATAGGGGGTCAGCAAAGCCAACAAACGGTCAAAAACGGGGTCCGTCATCCGGAGAAAGTTCCTGAAATCCTCAGGATTATTCTCACGGATCTCACGGAGCAAAGGCATGTGACAGAACTGGTCACGCTGAAGCAACCAATTCTTGGTCCATGAACTCCTCCTCGCCCTGTTCATGGACTGGTCTTGGGCTGAAGAATAAACTACAGCACCAAGCACATACAATGCACGAGCTCGACGACGAGTACGTACAGGTAACATGGCTTCAAAACGGTCGGCTGGTCAGAACGCACTAAACAGAACGCACTGAAGAACAGCAAGGCCTGTGAAGAACGACCTGAAAATCAGGAACGAGCGGCCAATAAAACAAAGATTTCTCAATGCCAACTGACCAAACGCACTGAAAAGCAGATACAAACCTCACAAGCACAGACTGAACAACAGTTAAAACGAACTGAAAAATACGAGTCTCACAAGCGCGAATCGTCTCTCACCAAACTTCTACTAACACGAGATAAACACGAGATTAGCAGAAGGAGCCCAAAGGGTGTCGTACGGGCTATTGAACTTCCGTTTTATAGTCTCGTCGGACTTGGTGTACGTCACCGCGTACTAGGCTGTCGTACTTTTGTGTGGTCGTGTGTGTGTAAGTCCGTTCGTAAGAAAGTCTGCCGCAAGTCCGCCGAAGGTACGTCGGAAGTCTGTCGGACAGGCTGTCGGACTTTTGTAGACGAAAAGTCCGACCGTGTGTACGCGGCATAAGAATTAACTGTAATGCACACTTTGTTTCATAACCACAAGGGTTGTCAGAAAATTTGTGTATAGCCCTATAGAACAGACAGTGCACAGTCTACATGGGCTGTGCTGCTTAACTGCAGACAGAAAACAGGAAACTTTATTTAGGAAAGACATAGAGCATACCACAGATGCAGCTACAAACTTATAAACACTGCCATCTACTGGCTGAAGAATATATCTCTACTAAATACTAATGTACAGTAGTTGTTGCACAAAATACAATTCTGTATTCCAACACACCCACTCAACAACTACTCCTTATATTAGTCCCATTTTGTATTTCAGTTCTATAAATCTGTTTCTTGTAAGTGGTTTTGTCAAAGCATCTGATCCATTTTTGTTTTTCATGTGTTTGAAGTCTTTGCATCTCATCCCATCAATCTGGCTCTGGGGTTATTGCTATAGAAGCAACATGGGACAGACATTTGGCTGGGGTGACTTTATTGCTTATGGTGGATTTCCTGATTGAAGCCTCTTGTGGCCTGGTTTCTTCTTTTACAATGTCTGGATTGTGTGCGTTCATTTCTATTTCTGTGTCACTTTGTTGCTTATTTTTATGTCACACTGATGCAGAATTTCCTTCCTTTTGAAGTGTTTGTGTTAATTCATGAAATTTTGAACACACTGAAGTTTCATCGACAATTACAATTCTTTTGTTTCAAAGATTTTATTGAAGATCATAAAGTCTTTACAGCAGTTGTGTTACAGTAAACAGTAAACATTAAACATGGGATTGTCAAAGTAAAAATGTTTTCCTTAAGAGAATTCACAACCGTGCTTAGGGAAAATAAACTTATTTACCTAGGTAATAGGGGGGGTGTGTACCCCACAAGTATCCTTAGATAGGTCAAAGCTGCCCTAAAACTGAGATTCCATTGGAGTTATGCTCTACGTTCCGTGATAAATTTTGTGTGTGTAGTAGAAAGTTGATTTGCGATTTATGGAAGAACTCTATCAGCGGGGTGATGTATTTATCATTTAATGTGTAAGGGGCCGATCGTTATTCGTGCTTGGTAAGTTCATTTGTCTCTGGGTAGTATTTCATGAGTTGGGTAGTTACTGTAATTGGTATATGACGTGGGCATCCTATTTACTTGTCAGGATGTCAACATATCGGGCATGGGAAAAGGAGAGGGTGAAGAAGAAAGCATAGAAGGTAGGAAAGAAGGTAAAGGGGTCGGAAGGAAACTGGGGTGGATGGGGGGGATGGGGAAGGCGGGGTGGGGGAATCTCTGACCTCTCTTTGTAAATGTAATATGGTCAATATGTATTCTAGGCCCTGAAGTGCTTTCAAAAGGGGCTAAGTTGTCATTGGGGTAGGGAGTTAAGATATATATATGTTGGTTGTGTGTGAGTAATATAACTGTCATCCTCGACCCTTACATAGGGGAATTCAGAATGGTCTTGTATTCCAGTAGAGACTGGAAATGAAGCCAGCAAGCCCATCTGCGGCTAAATTTTGTCGGTGTGTCTCTTGCTATATGTATTAATTTTTCCGTCTCTGCTACTCTGTTTATTCTGACAAACCACTCTTTCAGAGTGAGTATCTTGTTTGGAAAAAATGGATGGAGGCTTTGGGATGTGAGTTACCATAGAATGGAGGGAGGATATTGGTCGACGGGACCCCCATGAGAGGGGGAGGTTGGGGGGGAGAGAGGGAGGATGAGGAGGGGGAGATGAGAGGGTTTCAGATGGGTGTGTTTTCTTTTTTTTTTCTTTATTTATTTTATTTGTTTGTGGGGTTGTTTTATGTAATGTGTAAGTTTGCTGTATCTGGACAATATGAATGTGAAATGTGTTTGCTGTATTAATGTAAGAAAAAAATAAATTTGTAATAAGGATTACTGGATTTAAAAAAAAAATATTTATTAGGAAGTCAGATTTACATGCAACAGTACCTTGTCTATATACAAAATTATATGACATACCACCATGTTACCGCTCCCCCATCTTGGTACCCTAGGGCTTGCATGGGTGCAGTGTGTGTCAGCACAGTGGGCCCCCAACCCTCAAGGCCGGTGTGCAGTGAACATGTTGCACTAATGGATGATATGCCACTGGGATAGGGCTGTATAGGGGTGGGCTAGGGCAGTATAACGGCAGGCTAGGGCATTTTATGGATTTCCTAGGGTAGTATATGGACAGCCTATCAGTGCTCATCTGTGTCCATCAGTGCCCACCAGTGCAGCCCATCAGTGCCACCTCATCAGTGCCCACTAGTGCAGCCTATCAGTGACCACCAGTGCAGCCTATCAGTGTAGCCTATCAGTGCCCATCAGTGCAGCTTATCAGTGCCCATCAGTGCCACCTCATCAGTGCCCACCAGTGCAGCCTATTAGTGCACATCAGTGTCCATTAGTGCCACCTCATCAGTGCCCACCAGTGCAGCCTTACACTGTCCATCAGTGCAGCCCATCTGTGTCCATCAGTGCCATCTCATTAGTGCCCATCAGTGCAGCTTATCAGTGCCCATTAGTGCAGCTTATTAGTGCCACCTTGTCAGTGCCCACCAGTGCAGTCTATCCTTGTCCATCAGTGCCACCTCATCAGTGCCCACCAGTATCTTTGACAGGATAAGGAAAGAGTTATTGAAGGGGTTAATTGAACATTGAATGAGGGTATCAGATCCCCCCATATCCTTCCTTTCCAGTACATGGTTCCGAGGTCTGTCCATGATAAATAAGAAAGTATCCCAGTGACTGATGTTGTGGTGTCTATGTGCCCTGGATAGCCCTGGACTCTCAAGGGTTTACCAGGAGCCAATGTGCCAATAAAAAAGGTGCAATCAGTGCTCGTTCTGTGTGCCTATCTGGGCTGGGAGTGACACAACCCCCCCCCAGGCACAGTAGTGGCTCTCACTTGAACAGCCAGCCTGAGCTGAATTCCCCGCCGGGATCAGGATGCCAGCTCCCTTCTGCGATTAGTGGAAGTGCAGGCTCATACTGAGCAGGCTGTGGTATGTAAGTTCACCTTCTGTGAGTGTAGCTCAGCTAATGCCAGTCAGTGACTGTACAGCCTGATCCAATCGGCCAGTGTGTTAGCACTGCATGCAAACATCTGTCCCTCTTAATTTGGCTCCCATGGCCAGCGGCACTCCTCTCATGTTGGCGCCCGGCACATGGCCCCCCTAGTTTTGGCCCTGATTTCGCCCCCCCCTCCAAAGTGCCGCCTGGGTCCGATGGACCCAGCGGGACCCATGGTAGGGTCGGCCCTGGGTTTATCAGCTTGAAGTGGTTGTATACCCTCACATATACTGTACCCAGTTTAGTGAACAGCCTCAGATGATACACAGAGATGAAACAAATCCTCCTACATAGGTTTTACTTGTTTATTTGCAGTCTTCTCTTCCTTACATCCCTTCAGAAGGGCATAAAAATGTTAAAATCTTTCTTTATCGGTCAATAGCACAGAGGAGGAGGCAGAGAGGTTGCAGTAACAGTGTGTTAGAGCTGATTGTAGGAAAGGCACACTCCCCTCTCCCCCCCCCCTCCCTCCCGACACAAATTAATTGTATGTGTCAGGAAAATTTCTCAGAAGTGACTCATGCTGATAACAGAGGAACAAAGCACCAAAGAGAAACGACACTTAGAGCTTTGGAGAGAGATAAGTAATCACTACAGATATACATGAAATTCTTTGCTCAGATTCCATGACTGAGGTTTACAATCACTTTAACTGCAGACAGGAAACTGGAAAATGTATTCAGAGAAAAGACATAGAGAATACCATAGGTGCAGCTACAAACTCATAAACATTGCCATATACTGGTTGAAGAATATACAGTGCCTTGCAAAAGTATTTACCCCCTTAGCATTTTTTGTGTTTTGTTGCCTCACAACCTGGAATTAACATGGATTGTTTGAGGATTTGCATAATTTAATTTACAGAGCATGCCTCCAACTTTGAAGATTTTTTTTATTGTGAAGCAGACAACAAATAGGACAAAATAACAGAAAAAGTCAATGTGCATAACTATTCACCCCCTTAAAGTCAATACTTTGTAGAGCCACCTTTTGCGGCTATTACAGCTCCAAGTCACTTTGGATAAGTCTCTATGAGCTTGCCACATCTTACCATCTTGCAAAACTGCTCCAGCTCCTTTAAGTTGGATGGTTTGCGCTTGTGAACAGCAATCTTTAAGTCTGACCACAGATTTTCTATTGGATTGAGGTCTGGGCTTTGACTAGGCCAGTGATTGCGAACCTTGGCACCCCAGATGTTTTGGAACTACATTTCTCATGATGCTCAACTACACTGCAGAGTGCATGAGCATCATGAGAAATGTAGTTCCAAAACGCATTTACATGGTAAACCACTCAAGTGTTGCTTTAGCAGTGTGTTTGAGGTCAATATCCTGCTAGAAGGTGAACCTCTGTCCTAGCCTCAAATCACACACAGAGTGGTACAGGTTTTGCTCAAGAATATTCCTGTATTTAACATCATCCATCTTTTCCCTCAATTCTGTTTTCAGTTTCCCATTCCCGACTGCTGAAAAACATCCCCACAGCATGATACTGCCACCACCATTTTTCAATGGTGCTCTTTGGGTGATGTGATGTGTTGGGTTTGCGCCAGACATAGTGTTTTCTTTGATGGCCAAATAGCTAAATTTTAGTCTCATCAGAGTACCTT
This sequence comes from Aquarana catesbeiana, assembly GCF_042186555.1. Classification (NCBI taxonomy): domain Eukaryota; kingdom Metazoa; phylum Chordata; class Amphibia; order Anura; family Ranidae; genus Aquarana; species Aquarana catesbeiana. The sequence goes on along the minus strand of NC_133334.1, from coordinate 87,602,432 downwards.
CCACAATACATTTTGGGAGTTTCCCACATGCCTTTTCGCAAACTCAAAACATGCCATTTTGTTTTTTTGCTGAAAGTAATGGCTTTCTTCTGGTCACTCTGCCATAAAGCCCAACTCTATGGAGCGTACAGCTTATTGTCGTCCTATGTACAGATACTCCGGTCTCTGCTGTGGAACTCTGCAGCTCCTCCAGGGTTACCTTAGGTGCTCCTCTCTGATTAATGCCCTCCTTGCCCGGTCTGTGAGTTTTGGTGTGCGGCCATCTCTTGGCAGGTTTGCTGTTGTGCCATGTTCTTTCCATTTGGTTATGATAGTTTTGATGGTGCTCCTAGGGATCATCAAAGATTTGGATTTTTTTTAAAACCTAACCCTGACTTGTACTTCTCAACAACATTGTCCCTTACTTGTTTGGAGAGTTCCTTGGTCTTCATGGCAGTGTTTGGTTAGTGGTGCCTCTTGCTTAGGTGTTGCAGCCACTGGGGCCTTTCAAAAAGGTGTGTATATGTAATGACAGATCATGTGACACTTAGATTTCACACAGGTGGACATCATTTTACTAATTATGTGACTTCTGAAGATAATTGCACCAGAGCTTTTTATAGGCTTCATAACAAAGGAGGTGAATACATACGCACATGCCAATTATCAGTTTTTTATTCCTGAAAAATAGATTTAAGTAAATATTTTTCTAATTTTACTTCACCAACTTAGACTATTGTGTTCTGATCCATCACATAAAGGGTTAACTTTGTTTTACCACACTTCACTGCATAGCCCAGAGGTTTAAAGTGGATGTAAACCCACTCTCATCATTTCTAAACTACTGCCATAGTGGTTATCTATAAGGATATACATGCCTCCTGCATGTATCCTTACCTGTCAAATGTCTCCCCTCTGTCTGTTATGAGACCCGAAAATCTGCACATTCTGTGGGTGGGTCTGTTGTCTGGAGCTCAGTGGGTGGGGTCAGTAGACTCCCCACCCACCTCTACACTCCCCTTTTTAACATGCATTTTCTCCTATGTATTTCTTACACTGAACTTCTGCTATGATCACTAACATCCAGTCAAAACCCAGAAAAGTCACCACATGACTTCAGCATGCCCAATCATGCTGAGGTGTGGAGCAGCCAATCCTGGGAGAGCTGGAAAAGAAAGGAGGAAGGGATCTGAAGTTTACAGAATGTCTCTCTGAGGCTCATGCATGAGATATGTAAATCACCTGTCACTCACAGCAAGGGGGAAGAACAAACTCCTATTTCTCTGTCTATCCGTTTTTATTTTACTAAAAAAAAGATAGGAGGACTGCTCAGAGCTGGATTAACTCTTCATGGCACAAGTGGGCACAGATGACATGAAATCCTATACTGTACAAGGTGCAAGCCTTAATGAAAAACATTTTTTCGGGTTTACTTCCACTTTAACTTAAATAGGTACTCTTCATTCCCCCAGTACTTTTATTACGCTATGAGTACTTTATTTAGTAAAGTACACATTAGACAGTAGTTCACGTTTCTGTGCTCATGTTGTCAAAAAACAAAATAAAAGTCAGTTCCCTAAGTGTCCCATACCGTAAATTTTACCTGTAAAGCACACCCTAACACTTATTCTCCCCATCTCTGAATCCATAACACAGCCTAACCCCTAAACCAACTGTTCACTCTTAAAGAATAGATTTAAAAAAATGAAAAAGTATAGCGTTGGAATGTACAGATTTAATACTTACTATTAGCATATACTGTAGGTTGACTCCAATTTTCTGATCATCTACCTGCTGTGGCTCCCTTTCACTCACTGCTATGTCACCAGTATCCAAGGGAAAACTACTTAAGGAGCAGTTGGGGGGAGGCTACAGTGGGCAGCAATAAAATGCAGGCATCTAGTTTTTCAAAAGAGCAAAGATTGGAGTCAACCCATTAATTTAAAACAATTATAACTAATTTCCAAAGCTATATTTGTTTGAACTTTTTAATCTACTGAGACCACTTTAACCTTCTCCTAACAATTAATATTTAAACCCTTATTCTTAGGTCTTAACTAGACCTAGTTCGCCCAACTAGAGTTGGGTGAACGATTCGGCCGTTCGGATTTGCCCATTCGACGAGCACCGAATTATCGTGGCGTTCGACAGTTTGTTTGGGTCCCTAAATGACCACAATGCACTGCACCGCCACAGAGTGCATTGGAAGCCCTGATTGGCTGAAGCAATGAAAGCTTTGAACAAACATGCCACAGAGCACTGTCAGAGCCATGATTGGAGAAAGTAATGATGACTTTATCCAATCATGGCTCATTGCTCTGAGTCCCCACCCTATAAAAATATTCTCCCCATAGTGACCATTTCCAGTGTGATATTGGCACGGAGAGAGATAGAACAGGGCTCTGTTCAGTGCTGCTAGCAAGTTAGTGTGCTATAGTGTTCTATTGTGCTGCTATTGTCAGTGTAGAATATCAGTTTAGTGTAAATCTAGTGATAGTTCAGTGTGAGTGTAGTGTAACTAGGGATGGTCCCGATGTTCGAGTTGAACGTAAGTTCGACCCAAACATCGGGTGTTCATGCGATTGGCGAATACTGAACATTATGGGGCGTTTGCGGCAAATTTGAGCGTCGCAGAACGCCCCATAATGCACTGCGAGATTGCAGTGCATTGATGTCTGATGATTGGCCAAAGCATGCACCTAACCTGCATGCTTTGGCCAATCACAATGCACTCTGCTGTGAGAGCCATAATTGGCCAAAGGCAGGGTGCCTTTAGCCAATCATGGCTCAGGGGGCTAAGTCCACGCCCCACACTATTTAACACTGCTTACACGGCGACCGTATATAGTGTTATGAATGAGAGAACATTAGCTAGAGGCAGGTTAGTTAGTGGCGTGTAGGCAGTGTATATATATATATATATATATATATATATATATATATATATATATATATATACTCTGCATTCAGTGTAGACTATATATACAGTGCAGGCAGTCTAGTATATATACATTTGTGCTCAAAAGTTTGCATACCCTGGCAGAAATTGTGAAATTTTGGCATTAATATTAAAAATATGACTGATCATGCCAAAAAAATGTCTCTTATTTAAGTATAGCAATCACATGAAGCCATTTATTATCACATAGTTTTTTGGATCCTTTTTAAATCATAATGATAACAGAAATCACCCAAATGGCCCTGATAAAAAGTTTACATACCCTGGAATGTTTGGCCTTGATACAGACACAGAAGTTGGCACACACAGGTTAAAATGGCAATTAAAGGTTAATTTCCCACATTTGTGGCTTTTTAAATCACAATTGGTGTCTGTGTATAAATAGTCAATGAGTTTGTTAGCTCTTACATGGATGCACTAAGCAGGCTAGACATTGAGCCACGAGGAGGTAGAAAAGAACAGTCAAAAGACCTGCGTAACAAGGTAATGAAACATGGAAAAGGATATAATAATAGTCCTTGATACCAAGCCAAGATCAGGTAGATCAAGAAAGATTTCAGCCACAACTGCCACAGGAACTGTTCGGGATACAAAGACAAAACCACAGGTAACCTCAGGAGAAATACAGGCTGCTCTGGAAAAAGATGGTGTGGTTGTTTTTAAAGAGCACAATACGATGATACTTGAACAAAAAAGAGCTGCATGGTCAAGTTGCCAGAAAGAAGCCTTTACTGTACAAGTTCCACAAACAAGCCTGGTTACAATATGCCAAATAACACCTTGACATGCCTCATTCGCTTTTTTGTGGCAATGGCGCAGTAAAGGCTTCCTTCTGGCAGCTCAACCATGCAGCTCTTTTTTGTTCAAGTATCGTTGAACTGTGCTCCTTAAAAACAACCGCACCATCTTTTTTGGAGAGCAGCCTGCAATTCTCATGCGGTTACCTGTGGGTTTTTCTTTGTATCCGTAAAAAATTTGTTGTGGCTGCAATCTTTCTTGGTCTACCTGACCTTGGCTTGGTATTAGGGATGGGCTAAATGGACCCCTGCTCGGTTTGCACCAGAACTTTCGAACACCGCAAAAGTTTGGACACAAATAACGAATCCCATTAAAGTCAATGGGACCCGAATGTCAAAAATCAAAAGTGCCCATTTTGATTGCTTATATGCAAGTAATTGGGCATACAATTGTTATAAGGGTTCAGGTCCTGCCCTGGGGGGACATGTATCAATAAAAAAAAAATATGTGAAAAATGTAATTTTTAAATTTGCAGTGATTTTTTGATTTTTAAAGTAAAAGCATAAAAATGTAAAATTCCTTCCAATATAGTTCCTGGGTGGTCCCTTTAGTCTACCTGTAAAGTGGCAGATCTGTACCATGTCTACAATTTGCTGCAGCAATAATCGTATTTATAAAGCCAAAAAAATGACATTTTCACTGCAAGCTGCCTTTATTTTGCTCAGCAACAGCTGGGGAGCCAGTGTGTATGATGACGCCACAATGTAGTTCACTGGGAACAAGATTAGAGATTTTTTGGATACAATCTGGTGTCACTTTGACTTTGGATAGAAGTAACGAGTGCGTAAAAATTGGTCTTTGGGTTTCGGTGGTGCCTTCCCGCCGTAACCCTATAGAGGTAATCTTGATGAAAGCAAGAATTGGCCTTGCTGTAAAAAATTGCAATGACATGCACCTGCCAAATAGGTGCATAAAAATTGGTCTTTGGGTGTTGGTGATGCCCTCCCACTGTAATCCTATAGAGGTACTCTTGATGAAAGCAAGAATTGGCCTTGCTGTAAAAAATTGCAATGACATGCACCTGTCAAACAGGTGCAGAAAAATTGGTCTTTGGGTGTCGGTGGTGCCTTCCTATCTTAACCCTATAGAGGTGCTCTTGATGAAGGCAAAAAAATTGCAATGATATGCACCTGTCAAAAAGGTGCTGAAAAATTGGTCATTGGGTGTTAATTGTGCCCATGAAACTTATACCAAAAACATTCTTCCAGATGAAAGGATTGAACATCCTCAAAGCTAGGCAGCCTCAAAGTCCTGCAGAGATTCCACATCCCAAAAAGACTTAATCAGTGACATCAGCATCGGGGGGGCTTCATAGCTGGTAATCCAGGACTGATTCATTTTTATAAAAGTCAAACAGTCCACGGAGTCTGTGGACAGATGCGTTCTATGATCAGTAACGAAACCTCCTGCAGCACTGAATGCCCATTCTGAAAGCACGCTGGATGCAGGGCAGCCCAACAACTAAATAGCATACTGGGCAAGTTCTGGCCAGTGGTCTATTCTCATGACCCAGTAAGTCAGTGGATCATCAGCTGAAAAGCTCTCCATCTCTGTTTTGGCCCAGAGGTAATCCTCCACCATGTGATGCAGACGCTACCGATGGTATGTGGAAGCTGACAGCCCAGGGCAGCAAGGACTAAAAAAAATCTGAAATGCCTCACTTAGATGGACGCCTTCTCCAATGCTCCTCTTTTGACCAACAGAAGACTCAAAACTACGTTTTCCATGACACTGTAACCTACTGGAGTCAGGAAAAACGTTCAATAAAATCCTCTTTAACGTGTCCTCAAAAGATTTTATTTTCTGCACGCTCTGTGGGGACGGGATGAGTTCTGAGACCTTCCCCTTATAACTGTGGCCAAGGAGGGTTGCCTACCAGTAATCATCCTTCTCCTTTATGCCACGTGTTCTTGGATCCTTTCGCAGGCTTTGAAGCATGAGGTTGCCCATGTGCCTCAAATTTGCAGAGGCTTGAGAAGCATACTCCTCAGGGTCACTCAGGATGACAGCATTTGGAACTTCCTCCTCCAAGCCACGTACTACTCCCAAGGGTCCTGTGGTTGGAAAGCCATTGCTTACAGATTGACCCATGTCTTCCTTTTCTTCGAAGCCTATGAAAGTGCCAGAATCCTTCTCCTCATCCTCCTCCCCTCTCTCTTCCTGTGTGTTCTGTGACATAGGAATGATGGTGTCTGGATAAAGTGGGCCTTGAGAGGAAAGGAAGTCCTCCTTTTCCTCCTGCTGCTCTGCCTCCAGTTCCCTGTCCATAATGCCACACAGAGTCTGCTCCAGCAGGAACACAACATGGATTGTGTCACTGATGCATTCACAGTCACGGCTCATCATCATTGTGCTCTCCTCAAATGGTGACAATACAGTGCATGCATCCTTAAAGTGGTTGTAAACTCTTACAGACCACTTTGACCTACAGGTAAGCCTAGATTAAGGCTTACCTGTAGGTCCAAGAAATATCTCCTAAACCTACACGGTTTAGGAGATACTTGCAAAAAGACAAGCACCGCTGTCTATGGCGCATGCGCCGTAGACAGCGGCGCGCAGGCGCACTGAGCATGCTGCTAACGGCGATATGCCATTAGTGTCGGCTCCCGTGCACATGCACGGGAGTGACGATCGCAGGTCCGGTCGATCACAGTGCCGGAGCCACGATACCCGGAAAGAAGATGGACGCTCCGAAGCAGAGGGGACATCGGTGAAATCGCGATGCGATGCGATGCATAGTAGCCCATTATGCTTTACCTTTGCAGGGAAACAAAGAGGAAGTAAACCCATCAGGGTTTATTTCCTCTTTAATGATCAGCCATTGACGTGGGGAAAAAAAGCTAAAGCGGCCTGAGCCTGTCGTCATGCCGAACTCGCAGAGGTACTCATTGACAGCCCTCTGCTGCTTGTATAGCCGCTGCAGCATTGACAAAGTCGAGTTTCACCTGGTGGGCATATCACAATTCAGGAGGTTTAGGGGCAGGTGGATTTCCCGCTGAATTTCAGCCAACCGAGCACTGGCTGTGTATGACCGCCTGAAATGGCACAGACTCTTCTGGCCAGCACATCTTGTAACCCTGGGTACATATTTAGGAAACACTGCACCACCAAATTGGCACATGTGTCAACTTTCCCTGTCTAAGGGCGGACAGGAGGTTTGAGCCATTATTGCACACCACCATTCCTGGCTCCAGCTGGCATGCTGTGAACCACCTCTGGGCCTGTCCCTGCAGAGCTGCAAGAATCTCTGCTCCGGTGTGGTTTCTATCCCCTAAACACACCAGCTGAAGCACTGCATGGCACCTTTTAGGCTAACTCTAGGAATAGCCCTTTGAACGCTTAGGGGGTGCCTGATGTTCATAGAACAATTATGCAGAGGAGGGCATGAGGTGGCGGAGGAGAAGGAGGGGGTAGAGCTCACAGGTCTGGCATCATCACCACCAGCTGTATGGAGACGTTGGGGCACAACAAGCTGCAGCACTGAGCCCTGTCCTGCATCCTTTCGAGTTGTAAGCAGCCTTACCCAGTGTGCTGTGAACGAAATATATCATCCCTGCCCATGCTTGCTGGACCACGTGTCAGCAGTAAGGTGGACTTTACTGCTGACTGCCTTGCCCATTGATGCCAGAACATTCCCTTCCACGTGATGGTAGAGAGATGGAACCTGCCATTTTGGTAGAGCACATTGTGCAAATTCACGGAAGGGGGCAGAATCCACCAAACTGAAAGGCATAATTTGGAGAGCCAACAGCTTTGACAAGCTTGCATTTAGATGTTGGGCATGTGGGTGGCAGGGACTGTATTTTTTTTTCCGCTGCAGCAGATAGGGCAGAGAAATTTGCCGGATACAGTCTACAGCTGGTGGTGTGCTGCTGGCAGATGTTCTGCTAGGACCTGGGACACCCTGTGCTATACCATCATCCCTGTCAGTGGAGGCTGCTGAGAGGTAATGACTCAGTAATGCAGGGGCAGAAAGTGGGTAAGGAGGAGGATGGACAGATTTGTGCCCCTCTTGTGTGGCTTTTAGGTGCTCTTGCCAACGGGCGAGTGGTTGGATTTTAAATGCCTTGTTAAGCACGTGGTACCCAAATAGCTGGTGTTTTTGCCACGTTTGATGTGCCTGAGACACAGTTTGCAGATAGCAACAGTGCGATCTGCTGCAGATGTGCTGAAAAAGGCCCAGACAGCTGAGCTTTGGGAGTGGGCCAGGAGATAACAGCTGCAGAATGTGATGGAATAGGGTGTCTGCTCTCTACACTTTCTTCTTTCTGCTGGGCCTCCTTGGGGTTGTGCCGCCTCACCTTCAGTTTCCTCCTCTGCTCTAGCTGGCACCCAAGTCACATCAGTGACCTCATCATCATCATCTCCATCTCCTCCATCTTCATCATCATCATCATTGCCTCTCTCTAGGCTAATGTTCCTGTCATCCTCATCTTCAGAACCAACATTTCAATCCAGTAATGGCTGGGCATCATCAAGGAGCAAGTGGCTGACGCTGTGGTGAAATAACTCAGCTGACTCCTCCATGGCTGATGTTGGGGCTATGGCAGGAATAGATGTGGACAAGAAGGCAGGTTTATGCACTTTGGCAACTGCAGGGGACTGCACACTTGTCTCTGCTTGGGTGACAGAGGAAGAGGAGGATGAGGAAGGTTTAGTAAGCCAGTCCACCACCTCCTCTGCATGCTGTGGCTGGATAGCATGGGCAAACTCACTAAACAGAGGAAATTATACCCTGCCTGAGGACTGACCACCACGTTCACCTTTGCCTGTGGACACATTTGTTGCTGGCCCCCTTACAGCTCCAAGGGAACGTCTGCTTCTCCTTGTTGTCCTCTCAGACATTATTGGGAGGGAGGGGGCGGTGCTTATAAGCAAATGTAAAGAAGAAGTGGAAATCTGTACACAGATGCACTTTAATCAATGTAAAGTGGTGTTTGGTGCTCTTTAATTTGAGTACTCACACTAAACAGACACACTCCACGGATACACTATAATATACTGCAATATAAAGTGCCAAACGTACAGTGACGCACAGAACTATATGGCATTAAACTTGAAGTAATGCACACAGAAGTAAATAGCGTTAAACTTGCAGTAATGCACAAAACTATATGGCGTTAAACTGGCAGTAACACACACAAAACTATATGGTGTTAAACTGGCAGTAACGCACACAGAACTATATGGCGCTAAACTGGCAGTTACGCACACAAAACTATATGGTGTTAAACTGGCAGTAACACGCACAGAACTATATGGCATTAAACTGGCAGTAACACACAAGAAACTATATGGCGTTAAACTGCAAGTAAAGCAATCAAATAGATGGTGTTCAACCGCCACTACACTGATCTGAACTGTCCCTACTCTAGCTATACACTAATGTAAAGATTACTGACAGGGTTTCACTACACTACACTGAGACTATCTAAGCTGTCCCTACTCTAGCTGTACACTATGCAAAGCTGAATGATGGTCCTCCTCACTACACTCACACTATGCCTAGACTGACATTAAACTAATATTCTACACTGACAATTGAAGCAAAATAGCACAGTATAGCACACTAACTAACTAGTAGCACTGAACAGAGCCCTGTTCTATCTCTCTCCATGCCAAAATCACACTGAAAATGGCTGCCATTGAAAGAATACTTTTATACTGTGGGGCGGGAATGAGCCATGATTGGATAAAGTCATGATGACAGTTTCCAATCATGACTCTGATAGTGCTCTGTGCCCTGATTGGCTGAAGCTTTCACTGCTTCAGCCAATCAGGGCTTGCAATGCACTGTTCAGCACCTCAATGGAATGTGGTCGGTTTGGTTTCAGAACAACGAAAGTTCGGCCCGAACTTATGCTCGGGCCGAACCGTTCATCCATCCCTACTTGGTATCAAAAGAGCCCCTAATTTTCCACTTCTTAATAAGTGATTAAACAATACTGACTGGCATATTCAAGTCTTTAGATATCTTTTTATATCCTTTTATATCTTTGCAAAGTTTCATTACCTTGTTACGCAGGTCTTTTGACTGTTCTTTTCTACCCTCTCATGGCTCAGTGTCTAGCCTGCTTAGTGCATCCATGTGAGAGCTAACAAACTCTTTGACTATTTATACACAGACACTAATTGGGATTCAAAAAGCCACAAATGTTAACCTTTAATTGCCATTTTAACCTGTGTGTGTACCAAGGCCAAACATTCCAGGATATGTAAACTTTTTATCAGGGCCATTTGGGTGATATCTGTTATCATTATGATTTAAAAAAAATCCAAAAAATTATGTGACAATAAATGGCTTCATGTGATTGCTATCCTTAAATAAAAGATGTTTTTTGGCATGATCAGTCCGATTTTTAATATTAATGCCAAAATTTCACAATTTCTTCCAGGGTATGCAAACTTTTGAGCACGGTTGTATATACAGTGCAGGCAGCCTAGTATATATATTTATATAAATACAGTGCAGTCAGTGTAGAATATATATACAGTGCAGGCAGTGTACAGTATATAATACAGTGTATTGAAGTGGTTAGGGGGGAACCCTATGACAGAATTAAGAAAAAAACACCGTGGGGTCCCCCCAAAATCCATACCAGGCCCTTAGGGTATGGCATAGACTTTAAATGGAACTCCATGCCAAAATTTTTTTAAAAATTGGCGTGGGGTCCCCCTAAAATCCATACCAGACCCTTATCCGAGCAAGCAGCCTGGCAGGCCAAGAAAGGGGGGTCCCTCCTGAACCTTACCAGGCCGCTTGCCCTCAACATGGGCAGGGTGCTTTGGGGTCCCCCAGATCCTGCCCCCCCATGTGAATGGGTATGGGGTACATTCTAACTATTCACCAAAAAAAGTGTCAAAAAGTAAAAACCACAATATACAGTTTTTGAACACTCCTTTATTAAAAAAAGAAAGGAAAAAAAAAGTGTCCCGCGATGTCCATCCATCCTCAATCACGCCGCCCAATGGACCCGAAAAATAGAAGGCAGAGTATTTTAGTTTTTTTTCTATTTCTCGGGTCTGTCGGGCGGCGTGATTGAGGATGGATGTGCACGGGACACTTTGGTTCAGGAGGGGGGGCGCTCGCTTGTCCCCCCTTTCCTGGCCTGCCAGGCTGCTTGCTCGAATAAGGGTCTGGTATGGATTTTGGGGGGACCCCACACCATTTTTTTTTAAATTTTGGCATGGAGTCCAGAAGGGCCTGGTATGGACTGGAGGGGGGAACCCACACTGTTTTTTCCTTGATTTTTATCTATCTTGCCCAGGTTCGGCAAAACATTACAGCCGCGAGCAATTTTGAATGACATTTTTTCCTTTAGAAATGTAATTTTGCTGCGTCACAGTTAAACGCATCAGACAGATGCGCCACTTTACAAGCAGACTAAGGGGACCCCACAGGCACGATATTTAAAGGAATATTTAATTTTTATTGTTTCACTTTATTATTAAAATCACTGTTCCTGAAAAAACAGTCCTTTTAAAAACTTTTTTTTTGCATTGATACATGCTCCCTGGGGCAGTACCCGGGTCCCTATACACTTTTCATGGCAATAACTTGCATATAAGCCTTTAAAATTAGCACTTTTTATTTTTCACGTTCGTGCCACATAGAATTTAATAGGGCTTGCATGTTCTTTTTTTTTTTTTTTATATAAATCTTTTTATTAAATTTCATGACAGACAAACAAAACAAAACAAAACACAACAAGACATCATACACACTGAACCAAAAGTATAATAATACAATTACCAACCAAGCCGCTCTTTTCGGTCATCCCAAGACCTCCCACTCTCTAGCTCCCTTGTCACCTCCTCCCATGCTCGCCTCCAGGATTTCTCCAGAGCTTCTCCCATCCTTTGGAACTCCCTACCCCAATCTGTCCGACTGTCCCCTAATCTAGCCCTCTTTAGGCGATCCCTCAAAACCCTTCTCTTCAAAGAAGCCTATCCTACTTCTAACTAACTCTCTTTTACTTCCTCCATCAGCTCATCCCCCCACAGCTATTACTTTTTGTGTCAATTGACCCTTCCTCAGAGGCGGCTCTAGGCTTTGTGAGGCCTTAGGCAAAACTTCGACGTGAGGCCCCACTGATGCCCTTGAACTATGCAGCAGGCCTTCCCAGATTGAGATGCTCATGCGGTGGATGGGAAAAGTGACGTGCACGGGCGCAACATCACTCCTCATTGGCTGGTAGGCAAAACATCAGGAGTCTTAGGTTACGCGAGAAGTGAGTGTAACAGGGCTTTTAACGTTGCCTGCA